>NC_045451.1:51252096-51291285 GCF_002776525.5 Piliocolobus tephrosceles | reverse complement strand
AGAACTTAAAGTATAAAAAAAAAAAAAAAAAAAAAGTTCAACTAGAGATAGTGTCCTTGACTACTGGAGTTCATTAAAAGTGCAACTAGCTAGAGATACTGTCCTTGAGCCTTATTTATTCTTAGCATATTATTTTCAATGGCCCCTGCAATGTCACTTCTTTCTTCTCTACTTTTGTTTTCTCTTTCTATGCCTTATATGCTTAAGACCTTTTTTTATCTTTCCCCAAATAAACTTATATAATATATATCTGCTTTAAGGTGTCTGTGATGATTCACATTAAGAAAAAAAAAAAAAACTGAGAGATCTCAACGTATTAGAAATTTCTGTGAAATTCTTCTTTAGCTTGGAACACATCACATTATGTCACAGAAACTTGAAAAGTCTATGAGCCATAATTTTAATGTCACAACACAATTCTATAATGGGTAATGCAATGTATGTAGAATCAGATTACATATGTACAGGGAGTGAATCTATTAAGGCTAAAACTAAAATCTATCTTTTAATAAAATAAATTATACATTTGTATTGCACACCACACATTTACCTTTAGGTATCTGGAAAATAAAACAATAAAATCAATATAAATTACATGAGAATTCAGTAGCAAAATACTCAGATTCCTTGTGGAATCATATTGCATCTATTAGTTTGAACCAATAAGAAAACACTGGATTATAGTGTTCACGGTGCGTATGTTCCTCCCTCTATGGTTGCATTGTGCATGGGAGGCAGACACATGTTCTTCAACGGGTAAGTTGCAGCTGTAGCTTTCTTCAAATTGGTTTCTGAAGATCCTTTTCTCTTTGAAGTCGTCTTTAGTAACAATGGTCCTGGCACTGTCAATGTGTCTGTCCAGCCCCGTGTGTCTATTCCTGTTTGTTCATGGGCATGGGAGAGATCTGAGTCACTGAAGGGTGTGTCCCCCACTTTCTTGTAGAAACTGGGAAAGGAGCCGTGCACACTGGTGCCCAGAGGCAAAGGCAGAACAACAAGGCTCTCCCACCTGGAGGACTCACTTGGAACTTAGGTAACCCACCCCCGTCCAAAAAAAAAAAAAAAAAAAAAAAAACGAAAAGTGCAAACCAGTTTATCTCGAAAGGAAATGTTTCTGCCTCTCTGTCATTAATTTCCAGTTGTTCTCTTGTTTGACTAGTGGGTAAGAATCTCAGTTCACTTCTCCTACGTTCCAGAAATTTAGCTTCCTTTATTTTTCTATTGGTCGATTTCTATTTAGAGTCCTAATTGGATCAAAGTAGTAGAGATAAATCTCAGTCTTTTGGGATTTTATTTTCACCCCAATGTTTCTGAGACTGAGTGTAAATTTTGCCTACTCTTATGGGGTAATAAGAGTTCTGGGTAAGGACGGCACCTGGTGTTTGGTCATAAACTTACACAGGTGGTCACTGAGGCAGCACTTACTCTGGTCAGGGTCACCTGGGAGCTTCAGACCAGGAATTTCCACGTTAATTTTATGGTTTACTTACATAGTAGCTAACAAGCACTGAGAGGCATAGTTGCTTAAATGGGATGGGAGCTGGGCAATAAGAACAAATCAAACACCAGAAAAGGAAAGAAAAAAAGTGTTACAGAATATTTGTGTGTATTACAATCTCATGCTTTTCAGGAGAAAACTAATTTCTTCCCCATCTTCCCAGGTCTACCCCATTGCCCATACTAAATCCTGTGGTCTCTCTGTTCTCTGGAAGGTAAAATGTTGGGCAGCCAACAGACAGGGACAGAAGCTGCTGGGGCGGGGGGATTGGGGGGAAGCTCTTGAGACTCAGTAAAGCACAGTCTGGGAGAAAGATTATCTTATATAGTGGCAAATGTGATCATTTCTAAGTAGATTTGATGCTGCTACTTTTTTGGTGAATTTATTTTAGAGCAGAGGCTAGTATTTTAGTGCAAGCCACTCTCAGTCATGAATGTAGAAAGTCTAGGCAAGGACTCCCTAAAGATGTTCAGTGGTGTTACACAGAATGCGTTCTGGCACAGGAATGTAGCATGTTATTTTCAGCAGACATTACCCTCCAGAATGGATTCTATTTTAGACAGCATGCTGACTAACGTATAGAGCAGGTTGACAGAAAGATGGATCCATTTAGATAGTTCAGATCTGAACAACAGCAGATTTTCAACTCAAGTTTCAACTTTTTAGAAGGTTTTACCCTTTTGAGTATAGATACCATAATTAGAATTATGCCTGGATTTATAAATTTTTATCCATAAGGTATTTTAAGCTTAAATAAAATTAACAATTTTAATTTTTCCAAAGCAAAGTTAAACTAATTTTTAAAATTTTTTCATTAAAATTATTTGAATAGGAATTATTTTCTGCTTATATTTTACAATAAAAATTGAATCATTTGATTGATTGGCCCCTTATATAAAATTAAACCATTTACAGTATTTGCATTGTCAGTTTTCTTTGTGACCATTTATGCTAACCAATATTTATAGCTGAAAATTTTTGCCAAGAAGATATGATACTTGCACAAATAACAAGTATTTGTACATGCTGTTATACTTATTGTCAGATCGATTTTTGCTTTATCTCATTTGACGTTCCTTTTAAAAATACGCATTTTGAATTTGAGAGAAGACTGATAATCATATTTGTCCCTGAGAAAAGCCTGAACAAGTCCTTTAAGATATTCTAGGATTTCATTCCCAAGTAAAGAGATGCATGAAACGTCCTCATTTCAGTGAAAGAAGCCAGACACACAAAGCCACATATGTATGATTTCATTTATATGAATGTCCAGAATAGGCAAATCCATAGAGACACAAAAGATACTAGTGATTACCAGGGAATAATACAGGGAGGGGAAGAGGGGAATGATGGCTTAAAAGGTTTCCTCTTGGGGTGATGAAAATATTCCAGAACTAGATAGTGGTAACAGTTGCACAACATTTCAAATGTCACTGAATTATACACTTTAAAATGGTGTATAATGATGAATTTTAACCACTCATAACCATGTTTTATTAATTTTATCACTTTTTTTAAGTAAAGGGAAAAGAAGGTTCTGAGATTCAAACCTTTGCAATCAAAATAATCTGTCGAATAGAGAAGCCTGTAAACATATTCTGAATACCATTTAATTTTTCTGTCTATGAAACTGAGCCTAATTCTAAATAGTATAAGAGCCAAAAGAAACTGTCTAGTCTGGTATTAACCTTTTTCTTAAATTAAAAATGCTATTGGGTTGATAGGTGCAGCAAACCACCATGGGACACGTTTACCTATCTAACAAACCTGCACATCCTGCACATGTATCCTGGAACTTAAAATAAAATAAGTGTTATCAGTGTTCATTGTGAAAAAATCAATACAGAAAGAATAAATTATCGATTCCATTGTCTGAAAATCATGTTTTGGGATTTTATATATATATACACATACACACACACATATATGTATATATATGGGTGTGTACATATATATGTATATGTATATTTATATATATGCACAAACTTTATTTCCCTAAAAAGAGATTATATATTGTTCGGTAGTATCCAACTACATAATTTTACCAACTACTTCACACTTGTAATTATTTTACTATGTGCAGGCAGGGTTCTATGTACTTTATTAACTAACTTAATCATCCAGCGACTCCATGAGGCTGGCATTGTTCATTGATTTTAATGAGAAAGCTAAGAGAAGAAATAGGTAGCCTTTCAGAGGTCACACAGAAAGTAAGTGACAGATCCAGGATTCATATCCAAGCATTCTGGCTCTAGCGTCCATGCTTCTCAACCATTATGACCCAATATTCAGACCAAATCAATACTGAGGGACACGTGAAATTTATCCAGTATTTTGCTATTACAAACAAAAATCCAATGAACATTCTTGAAGCCATACACAAAAATAATGGTTACAATAGAAGTTACTGGAATTGAAATTTTGGTTCAACCTATATTAAAATTTAAGGCTTTTGATATAACTAATACATTTTTGACATGATCAGTCTTACGCTTTTGGGGGAGCACACTCCTGCACTGGGAAAAGATTCACTGTGAAGCACAGAGCACCTTTTTGGTTAGATCATCTTGCGATTAAAGTTCAGGCGTTATCTATGCTGTAAGTGGCAGAATCAAGACTGCAATATTGCCTGCTTTTCTTTTTAACTCATGTTTTCCCTTGACTACACTGCTCCTCAAAGTAAAACCCCTGTGTCAGTGTACTATTCATGGAATACTCTGCAATTATAACCACCTTCTAATACTTTTAATACCCAATCAAAATGTATTATACATATGTATACATAGATACTCATTTGTAAAGTTGTGCTTCAAAATAGTGATCTCTTCCCAACATTACAATATATATTAATGATGCCGACAATTTGATAATGACCCATTGTCCAAAATATTCCCCATTAGTACAACAAAGACATAATTGAGAATTTCTATTTCCATGCCAGCCAGAAGCACAATTTTGCAATGTGATCATCTTAGAATTATTTAATCTCTAAATACAGCAAAAACAAGAAACCAAGTTAATGTTGTTTTATTACATCCCCCCATATCTGTAAATATTACTTTACACATCCAATTTCTGCTTATTTTAAGCGGCCAAGTTTCTTTAAAAGCAAAGGAACTTCTTTTAACAGCAATATTAAAGCTCTGTTTAAAACATTGCAAAACAAACCCCACTGCATTTTAGACAGCTGCTTCCTTATAAAAATAAGAAAAAAACAATCTGTACATTTACATAAAGATTCCAAATCATTCCCTGGGGGAGAAATGAAAGCTTTAAAAATATATTTTCTTGCACACTCAAATACCATAAATTTCACCTTACACATATAAGGAAATGATAATACTACATATGGGAAAGTCAAATAAAACATAGAAATGAATCCCTGAAATTAAATTTTCATTTGAGATTAAAGAATTGCAAATTAGGGCATACATGCAGACCAGGTGGTTTTCAGCATGTTCAAAGAACAAGGAGAAAGTTAGAGGTTTTATAAACAGGGAAGTGATATTGGTTGCTCTTTGAGAAAGTTTGTCGGCACTAGGAAGGTCTTGGGAAGGTGGCACGTTTTGATTGGCGAGTGAGGGAGTGCGCAAACCACAGTGGGTGTTTCAGTAGCCATTAGATAATATGACTGGCTTCTGGTTACAGTAGACAATTTCATCAACGAGGCTTGCAGAGAATTCCATTCTCAGAGCAATATTTTGTGCCCTGAGTTTTCTCCCCCTGGCTTCTCTACTGTCTTTTGGTTGAGTATTTCAAGATTGATCCAATTCGTATGATCAACTTTCACACATGTTCAAAATGATTACATTAAAATAAGAAAACTTGAAACGGAAAATAAGGCCAAGCGCGGCGGCTCACGCCTGTAAGTAATCCCAGCACTTTGGGAGGCTGAGGCGGGCGGATCACGAGGTCAGGAGATCGAGACCAACCTGGCTAACACGGTGATACCCCATCTGCACTAAAAATACAAAAAATTAGCCGGGTGTGGTGGCGGGCGCCTGTAGTCCCAGCTCCTCGGGAGACTGAGGCAGGAGAATGGCGTGAACCCGGAGGCGGAGTTTGCAGTGAGCCGAGATAGCGCCACTGCACTCCAGCCTGGGCGACAGAGCGAGACTCCGTTTCAAAAAAAAAAAAAAAGGAAAATAAAAAGTGTAAATCTAAAACACATATATTTCAGGGTCAAATTAGAAAACAAAAAATGTAGGAATAAATCAGAATTTTAGATACTTATTTAATTCATAGACCTTCTTAGTGCCCAGAGGGAGGACTACAGAAGGAATACAGCAATTCCCATGAATGCTTTGTTTGCTCTGCACAACCAGTTCAGGCTCATCCTGCAAATGCCTTCAGACTCATCATTCAGTCAGCTCTGTCTCCTTGATTTCTCACTCCAAATAAGGTGAGCCATAGAGAAGAGGTTGGCTGATCCCTCAGCGGGCTCAAATGGCAGTTGCCATTGGCCTGGGAAAGGAAAAGGCAGTGCCAAGCCTAGGGAAAAGTATGAAGCAGATGACGTTGCCTTTACTCTCACCCATAGTCCTTGTGTCCTCTCCTTGCCCTAGAAGGCCTGCATCTTCATGTTGCCCTCTGACTTCCAAATGCCTTACTTAGGTTGCTTTCTCCTAAAGTTCCCTCTGTTCTAAAATGACAACTTGATCTTTTTCTTTTATACATTCAAAGTTTCTATTTCTTCTATTATTTTAAAATTTCTCTGGAGAAAGCAAACTGATTAAAAATTAATTCACACTGAAGGATGGTGGAAAACCTGGAGTATTTGTCACTTAAGGGAATCTCTGCTGGAGGTGTTGCTGACAATGTTAGCAGAAAGCTGGAAGAAGGGGACCCACGAGGCCTGGCTTTCCTTGATTCACGCCAATACCACTCAGAAGAAGGGCGGTAAGGAGAAAAATGAAATTTTGTAGCTCTCAGGTCCTGATCAGGTGTCAAGTTTGTGGGGCTTAGGCCTAAGGACACTCAACCTCCCCGGGGTGCTTTCAGTGAGATCCGCCCCTCAGCTCCCTCTAGCCTCTATAGTCTGGGAGGACATGGTTATTTTGTCCTAAATTAAAAATATTGTTGGTCAACATAAGAGAGAACAGAAACAGCAACAGAGGATTTAAGTTCAGTAAAGGTAAGTTTTAAAATGTTTTTGTTATTAGCTCCCCAAAAAAACACCTCATCTCTGGACCCTTACTACCAAAAAACAGGGAACCCTAGCTACAGCGAGTATGCCCAAGTTTGCCACTAACTTGTGGATACAGAAATCTTGAAACAGACTGCAAAGCAAACCTACTGTTCCATCGGGTTCCCTCTTTCGTTTCCACAGAAACCAGAAAAGTTTAATTTGTTTACAGTTTTAAACAAATTACACAAACTGGACAGGAACTATTTCTTGATAGACTCAGTTATAATGCAGCATTTAAGAGCTAGGCCTAGGAAGCTCTCTCTTTTTTCTATTGTAGGACTATACCCCAGCCTCATTTCAAGTTTCTACAATTTTCCTCTTTGTTTTCATTTCATTTTAAATGTTGCATTGATTAATAATAATATATGTACACACATTTTTTTCCAACTATATTCCTATGGAAAATTGTTACTTTATGGGGCACTTCAACAAATTTTGACTCCAAAGTCAAATGAATTTGGTAGTGCAGTAGGGATGAGTCCCTATTCTTTATGAGCTGCAACATTTTTAAGTTAATTCAGTCTTCAGTGTTTCTTTTCCAAATTTTTCTTCACATAGTAATGCTCAATATTTCTTGTTTATTTTTTAAACTATCACTCAAAGTGAATATAAAATAATGTGATATTAACATAACTTAGCTATTGTTGCACTAATATTTATCCAACATATTTATTACTAAAATATCTGTTAAAAAAAAAAAAAGAGCAGATGCTTAATTCCTTAATTCCAGTGCTGCAGCTTGAGATTTACTAGTTGTCTGTTTTAACATTTTTCACTTTTTGGAAAAGATAAGCAATAACTTGCTTAAAAAATATAAATTGGTGAGTAGCATAATTCAAAATTGAGAAAAAAAAGTCATCATATACATACATGTTGAAATTGAACTTTATGATATTATTTTTGGAAACCTCCAGAATGTCTGGCAAAGACCTAATTGCAGCACTGTGGCATTATCTCTTTGTGCATGCTTCTGCTAATGTAATAAATTTGGGTTCCAAATTATTTAAAAAGTCAAGGCCGTCTTCTTCCTGTTTTTCACTGCAGCAGCCCACAGAACCAGCTGGAGATCCCCTTCCCTCGTAGTTATAAGTAAGGACATAATCTTGGGATGGCATGTGGTCTTCATTCTGATTACATCGATGCAATTTCTGTAAAATTTTTTAAAAAATGAATTGTATTATAGTTTTAAACAACTTAAATATATGAACATAAAATTTATTTTTATTTACCTTTTATGTTTAATTTTTAACCAGTGTGTCCTCTAATGGATTCCTACACACAAAAAATGCACATGATTGGTCTATATCACAACCATACCATAAAGTCAGTGTAGTTTACATTTCTAATAATCCATATAAGTAAAAAATTATGTATACAAGTGTTATATTTAAGTACATTCAAGTTATCATTAAACGCTTATCCCTAAATTTTACACATAGAGGTCGGGTTAGTCCAAAAAATAGAGACAATAGTCATACTGGTTGGGAGTTTGAGATTGGATGTCAAACAGTCTTGGTTGTGAGTCAAAGCTCTGGCTTTACCAACTAGCTATATGATTTTGGACAAGTAACAAAATATCCTTTAATCTCAGTGACCACCTAACGAGATTATTTTAGAAATTAATGACAAAATAATAACGCATAATACACATATTATGCCTAGCACACATTAAATGTACAATACATTTTAACTAGAATCACTATTATATGCAGTTATAAAGTAGGTAAGATTTACCAATTTAACTTCAGAATCAAGTTTCCAAGATACCCAAAACATGGCAATATATATATATATGCACCGAAAAGTTCAATGAAATTAAAAAGAATGAACAGAACCCATATTGCACAAACGGGGCTTTTGTAATAAAGACGCCATGCATTCAGCCACATCTACCCTGTCTGCCACTGGCCTGTCTGCCAATTCATCAACTGCCATGTCTCCTCCTTTTCCTCACCTGGGTGCCCACTCCTTGCCTATGTGGAGCTCATTGGCATGACTTACGTTCTTTCTTCATGACGTTGTTAGCCTTACCTCCCATTACCTGGTGTGCAACTGAGGAACCCTCCTAAGACTATGTCTTAAGCTTCACTCCATCTCAACCTGATCTTACATGAATATTGACTGTCTAGAAGTAGAAAAAGAATTAACACTTGAATTTGACCCTCCAAAATGCTATGGATACATAACCTACAACCCTATACCAGAGTATCACCCATTTGCATTCCATCCAAGGATGAAAGGTCCACTGTTTGTCCTGCAATGGCACTGGTGTCCTCTGATAAAAGAGGTAAAACTTTAGTTCCGACGAGTGTCTAATCCAGTGGCTTTCTATCTAGCTGCACATTTGAATCATCTCAGAAATGTAAAACAAAAACAAAACAAACAAGAAAGCCCAAATTCATTAAATAGGAATCTTTTAGAGTAGAACACAGACATCAGTATATTTTAAAAGCTTCATAGCAGATTTTTCCAGACCCAGTGGCTCATGCCTATAATCCCAGCACTTTGGGAGGCCAAGGTGGGTGGATCACTTGAGACTGGGAATTGGAGACCAACCTGGGCAGCATGGCAAAATCCCCTCTCCACAAAACATGCAAAATTTAGCCAGATGTGGTGGTGTACACCTGTAGTCCAAGCTACTCAGGGGGCTAACATAGGAGGATCACCTGAGCCCAGGAAGTCAAGGCTGCAGTGAGCGGAGATTGCACCACTGAACTCCAGCCTCAGAGACAGAGCAAGACCCTGTCTTTTTAAAAAAAAAAAAAAAAAAAGAAAGAAAGAAAGAAAGAAAAGAAAGAAAAAAGCTTCTGCTTCATAGGGGATTTTGGTATGAACAGAGAATTTCTTATTTTATTTCCTTCTTTCTTTCACATTCTTGCTTTCCTTAGAATAAAAGCACTTTACATTTACATGGTGCTTTGTATATTTAAAACATGTCCTGCAATGGTGATGATAGTTAATAATAGTATATTGTATATTTCAAAATTGCAAAGAAAGTACATTTCAAGTGTTCTCACCACAAAAAAATAAGTATTTGAGGTGATGCATATGTTAAGTGTGATTTAGTCATTCTACATTGCAGACATAAATCATAATATCACTTTGTGCCCCATAAACATATTCAATTATATTTTGTCAATTTGCAATAAAATAAAAAATATACAAATCATGCTATTTAATCTTTATCCTAAAACTGCATTCAAATGTTTGTGTTTTCACAGAGAAATACAGATTTCATTTGAAAAGTTTGTAATTGTGAGGAAGTAGAATTGCTTTCACATTCTTCTATATCAAAAGGGTTCATGAGGCAAATACACAACTAAAAGTGAGATGTTAGTAAAGAATATTAAAAACCTCCAATATTTATGGGATTTTATAAATTAAGTGAAATATGACAAGTGAAATAAAATCTCTTTTAAATTAAATAATGTAACAAAATCAAAGAGCACAGGAAAATGAACAGAGTAAGCAAGAGAGGGCCCACAGAAAAATATGGAAAAGCAGTTTCTGAAAATATATGTTAATTTGAATTTTCTACTTTTCTCCATTCAGAAGTTTAAATTTTAGAGTCAAAACACGTAAGGAAACTCACTTCACCGAGACGGGGCTGAGTGAAACTGTGCCACTCTGAGTAGGTGTATCTGCAGTTGTCCACCTCCGTGTGTCCTCCCCTGCAGGAGTCCAGAGTGTGATGGTGCCCAGCCCCCCGGCAGGATTCCAAGGTCTGGTTTCCTCCTTTCACCATTTCAATGGTTTCCTGTCCTCCGTTTTTCATTCCTGATCCCATGGTGCCACAAAAACCTTGGCTAGAGTTGTTGGCAGTCTGGGTCATAAATCCATTGGCAGAGCACTGAAATAATAAAATAAAATAATTCATGTTGAGAGGAAATGGATTCCAAGTTGTCATGAGAAGGCAAAGGAGAGAGGACATTTATTCAACCTTTTTATTCATTCATTCATTCAACAGACATTTATCAGTTTCTAATTATGCGCCCAGATGCTGTCTTCATTCATTTTGTGCTGCTATAACAGAATACCTGAGACTGGGTAAGTTTTAAAGAACAGGGGTTTATTTCTTACAGTTATGAAGTCTGGGAAGTCCAAGATCAAGGAGTTCACATTAGGCGAGGGCCCATCCCATGGCAGAATGTGGAAGGGCAAAAGAGCAAGCGTGAGAGGGAGAAGGAGAGAGAAAGAGAGGAGCAACAGGGGACTGAACTTGTTTTACAATAAGCTTTCATGATAATAAACCCATTCCCATGATAAGGACAGTAATCCATTCATAAGAGCAGAGCCCTCATGATCTAATCACCTGCTAAAGGTCTCACCTCTCAACACTGTTGCATTGGGGATTAAGTTTCCAACACATCAGCTTTTAGGGACAAATTTCACCCATAGCAAATGCAAAAGCCTAGAGATATAAAGATAGGCATAGTCTCTCGATGGCTCAAAGAAGCTCTTATTCCAAGGAGAGAGAAAAACAAATACTTTAAGAATGTGATTACTCTACGATGTAGGTGAGCACAAAATGTTACAGGAGCACAGAAGTAGAGCATTAAAATTCAAATCCAAACAGGGTAAGTGAAATAGACTGGAAAAACTCTAAGCTAAGAGACTAGGGACTAGGAGGAGTGGGACAAACAAGGCAACCACTGCAGAAGGGTCTGGAGGCAACAGGCAAACAATGTCCTTCAGGGGTCCCCAACTTCAATCAGTTGAGAACAGCTACCACATAAGATTGGCATTGGGGGGAGACTGGAGAGGTTATAAAAGGCCATAATATATAAAGATCTATATGCCATGCTAAAAAAAAAAACTTTATTATGAAGATTATAGGGACTGTGAAGAATTTTAACTCATTACAGAGGGAAACACATTTCAAAAATATCATTCTAGGCAATAATATGGAAGAAAAATAAGACAAATTTAGTGTCATGGAGGTCAGATGGCGGTCACTGCATCTGATCTGATCTGATATTCCAGGTGAAAATGATAAGGACTTAAGCCAAGGTAGAAGCAGTCATGATTGAAAGAAGTAGGTGGACTCCATAGAGAGTCTACAAGTATCTAGATTGATGAGGCAATCAAGGACAGAGTCAGAAATTATTCTTTTGTGTTCCATGAAAGCAAATAGGTAGATGGTACAACTCACTGAAACAGGGAGGAAAGATGTGCTTATGGGCAAGAGGAGAGTGAGCAACTAAAGTTTAGATACGGTAAACTTTAGAAACATGTGGGATGTCCAAGATGAATATATGAATATGCGGATTTGGAACTCAAATGAGAGCTTTGAGCTGGAGATATAATTCTGGGAGTCACTCCCAAATAGGTGATAGTTGAGGCCATGGGAATAGAAGACCTATCCCGAGAAAATTGTCAACCAAAAGAAAAAAGGGCTAAGGATAGAACCACAAGAAAAATCACATTTTAAGGGGTGGGTAAGAGACAGCTGTGACAGGCCAGATCTGAGTAGCCACTGAGACAACAGAGAAAACCAAAGAGGCAGGATTCTGAAGCCATGAAGAGAGAATATGATAAGGAGTAGGAGCAGCCAATGATGTTAACAACAACAGAAAAATCACAGCCAGGTAAGAATGGGTTCAATTAAAGTATAAGTGTCCATTGGATTTAAGTGAAAGAACAGCCATTGATCACCTTTGTCGAAAGAATTTCCAAGGAGTGCTGGGTAAGCAGGAAGTAGTATCATAGAGAAATCAAATATACTTTTTTCTTTCCAAAAGTTCAGTTTGAAAGAAAAAGAGAGATGTGGAGGGAACTAGAGGATGACAAAGAGTCAAGGAAATGCTTTAAAATGAAAAAGTCTTCATTAAACATTAACTTAATACTGGAACTTCACTCCAACCCTCTGAGCTATAGGACAGAAGTTTAGTTACAGTGGTAACGTCGACATGTCAGTTTTCATTACAAACAGTTACGTTACTTTCAGGGCAAGAACCTCCATTACATTCAGGTTCCTTCGTGCCACCTTCTTATCAATTTAAATACTTTTCTACTTAAAATGCAGTCTTTAACTAAACTGAAAGATTTTTCAAGTACAGATGATTTAATGCGCCTGAAATATATCTACAAAGTCATATTTATATTGCCTTAGAAAAAAATACCAGAAAAAAAGAATTGAAAAGTAGCCATTTGGTGGCAGTGCTACCCTATATTTTTTTTACTTAGGTTGCTGTTACAATAAAATTCAATTACAAAAAAGGAAAAAAAGCTCTCCTCATTATTAAATCTTCTTGATGGTACAGTTTTGTTGTAATAAACACAAGTTCAAAGATCATATTTCTAAGTGGATAAAAGAGGAATTTAAAACAAACTAAAGCAATGCTGAGCCTACAGAACTAGCTTTCATATTTTCTATTCTCTGCTCCTTTCTGTCCTCCTACAGTCGCATTTCCCAAAGTTCATTCTCACAGGGTGTCAACAACTCCTTATCTATGTCAATAATTTCCAAGTTTACTTTTCCAGTCCTGATTATTCACCCAACTCCTAACCCTATGTGCATGCCTTCAAATGAAATTCAGATCCAAAGCTAAAATGATCACTTTTACTCATTGTATTAAAGCAAGTTTATAGATTCAAGATGAAATTTTATGTTTTTGTATAAATTAATATTTCCAAGCCCCTTTTAGAAGTGTTCCTAACACAGAACAGGTAAATATTGTGAAGTGGCCACTCAATATAATCAGCTCTAACATTAAATGGCAAAGAACAAATACTAAGTAAAAGTCTTATAGGTTATGCTGTTTTCCTCTCCTTTAGCTATTCTCACCATCTCTTCACTTTCAAACCCTTCTTATTCTTTAAGCGACCAAATAAGCTGTACCTCTTGTCACTAGCCTATCTGGTTGATCCAAACTACATGAGTACACATAGGTATCATAGGAATTTTTGAACGCTGACAGTGCTTTCTCATATTGGTTTATGGTCATGTTCCTATTTTGCTTTTCCATAAAAGTGGGATCTATTTCTCATAAACAAGTTGACATATTTTTGAGGACAGAACATGCCTTGTAAGTACTTTTAGTGTGTATATATATATACTTCACACAAAACAAGAAGCATAAAAACACCTCAGAAGTCCCAAGAAATATATAAGGAAAGAGTGGGAGTAGTCTTCCAGACCCCTCTCCCTTTCTTTTAGAAATATCTCATTGATATTTTCCTAGTTAACTTGAGAACTTTCAGCAAGCTTTTTTCCCCATTATAAATGGTTAACAAGTTACATAAACAAATTATATCTGGAAATATGCATTGTAGAGTGCAGGCAAAACAAATTATTGTTATAATAAATTCTCACCATCAAAGAACAAGTTGAAACTATAACACTAGAGTGCAAAAAAGATAACTAAAACAATACATCTGGATCAAGAAGTTTAATAAATTACCACTATTTAAACATTTGCATATTGACAGACAATATTTATGCCTACTAAATCTGATTCAATTAAAAATATAAATTACTCCTAAATTCTGAAATGAGTTTATGAAGATGAATTGAATGAATTATCAGAGATACAAATACATATTTATTTGAAAATTACTTACCACTCTATCATCTCCAGGTGCTTCTGTGTTTGATATAATTAAGTTTTGCTGTGCTAAATCTTCAGGAAAACGTTTCCCTTTAGTTGCACCCAAAACTCCACATACTAAAGTTAACAATACAGCTGAATTTAAAAATAAAAATAAAATAACTTATTTTAGCATACATAGAATAAAATCATCATCATTTATTTCTTATGACCTAAGGATCAAAGTAGAAGATAAAGCCACTAAGCATGGCTTCCCATGAATTATCTTGGCTGTTCTAAGTTAACATGCCACCAGCTAGCTTAGATTTTAGAATCAGAAACAATCATCTGTATTTTTTTATTATCTCTTTCTAATTGTTTGAATTCTGCCCATCGAAATAAAGTACTTAGAATTATGAGTTAAACAATACATAAAGAAAAGAAATCATCGACATTTAAGACAAAGACTTTGAAAAAATTTATTGATTCCCTCCAAAGTAATTTCCCCACATGAAAATGTAACAAAAGAATTGTGTACAAAAAAACATGAAAAAGACAGACTGTTTTCCTAGAAAAGACTTATCTTAATTGAACCTACTTTGCATCTTGACTATTAAGAATTCTTATTCTAAATCATAATTGTGGGAGACTGAAAAGACATGATAATTAAACTAAGAATAATAACAACAACAATTCTTTCGGTCTAAAAGACCCTATAGTGCATTGGCAAAATCCCCAAACTCAGACCACTACATATTTTTGTATGGTCTATGAGCTAAGACTTTGTATTTTTAAATGGTTGAAAAAATTCAGAAGAATAAGAGTTTATAATGTGAAAATTACATGAAATTCAAATTTTACAGTCCATATGTACTGTTCTATTGGAACACAGTAATGCCCATAATTTATATATTTTTATAGCAGTGTTATTGTTTCAAAGACAGATTTGATTGGATACAATGGAAAACACATGGTCTGCAAAGCTTGGCGTATATACTATCTAGTCCTTTACAGAAAAAGTGTGACAACTCTTGCCTACCCTACATGGCCCCACACTACCTTTCTGGCTCCATTTCCTAATCCTCTTCCATTTGTCCACTCTCACCACACTGGTTTCCCTGCCACTCCTTGGTTTCTCCAGACATAATCACAAATTAGGGCCTTTCCACTGACTTCCCTCTCTGACTGAAAGTTCTTGCCCCAGGCATTCCACCTGGCTAACTCACCTCTTCCAAAAATCATTAAAAATAATCTTCTCAGGCCTGACTTCTCTATTGAAAATTGCAATCACTGGCACCAATACCCCCCTCACCAACACATTCCATGGCACTACAGATCCTAATTATTTGCCTCTCTTTTTTTTCCTCCATAGCATTTAATTTATTCATTAACTGTCACAAGGCAGATTGATTGTTTTTGCTTGTTTGTTTGTTTGTTTGACCTTCCCTATTTTTCCTAAGCACCTAGAACTGTTTCCTGCCTACAGTAGGTATTTGATATATGTTTATTTTTTGACTTGATGAAAAATAATGAACACATTAGAAATTTACTATGTACTGTTCTAAGCACTTCACATGCATTACCTTATTTAATACCCAGTGCTACAACATATGGTAGGCTACTACAATTATTCCTTTTACAGATGAGAAAACTGAAGCACAGTTAAGTAATTTGTCCCAGGTCACATGGCTTACAAGCGATGAAGCCGGGGTACAAACCAAGGCAGTCTGATTCCTGAGTTTTTGGCTCTTAACTTCTACTCTTACCACAAAACAAAGCTAATCTAGGCTGGAGGAGGTTGACAGAATTTACATTTGGCAAGATATACCCAAGAAGAGATACTGCTGAGAACGGAACATCTCCCATAACTCTGCGGCTGAACGGTAAAAAGATATGGAATGAAAGTGGTTTTTAGTGGACTTTCCTAAGGTAGAAATTTTAGATTGTTCTGTTTAGCCCTAAAAGGAATGGCACTGGAACCCAGAAATGAAGGCTATTTGTTTGTCAGATTCTGTGAATTCTAAGGAATTTTCAAAAATTATGTCTAAGCATAAAATCTTTTATCTCAAGAAGGATCATGTTCCCTTCACAGAAAATATTCAAACAGAACCCAGGTAATAATACAAAAGGAACTTGGAAAGAGACTGACACCTGATGGATGCTTGGACAAGATTATTTTTTAAAGATCTTTTCCCACACCTAGATTTGTTATTATATATTTTAAGTTCAAGAAAGTAAAAATACTTACAAAAGAGCAGTGCTATTCCCAGTAGTATTGCAAGGATTGCCCATTTTCCAAGTACTACTCCTGCACTCCTTGAAGTCACACGACACTGAGCTGGATGAGTACACTCACATAGATTAACTCTCAATAATTTTGTTGCAGCTTGGCCGGCCCTGTCTTTTACAGTAATAGGAATGGTATATTCTTGAAATCCAGCATTTTTCTGATATGAAAGACGGGCAGCTGTGTCTGAAAGAAAATAAAAGAAGTTTATTTTTTAATGATCATTTATCATTTAGCATTTGTTTCATCACGCTTGTTTTTGAAGGCATCATTCTCAAGGAACTGTCTGCCACATGAAAATAAATAAAAATGGAGGACTATCTTCAACCCTTTCAAACTCTAATATTATCTTATATGTGTTGTCCCTTGTAATTCCTTAGAAAGGAGCCCTTAAGAAATAATTTGGCATTGGAGTGGTCCAGTAGTGTTCTAGTAATGTTTATCTATACAAACTAATAATGTTAGGTTGGCTGTTAACATACACTTCAAGCATTTTTCTTTAGTACCAATGTATCTACAGGTACACACAAATAGTTTCTGAAGTTCACATTCTCTTATCCACTGACCTTCTAGTATTTGCACATTATTCATATGGATAAGGTAATTTTTTCAAAGCACAATAGATTGTTTACGATTAACGCCTTGTATCTGGAAGTAATCTTAGTACCAGAAGCTAATTAATGTCACTCAGGCTACTTATAAGACTTACACAAAACAGAAATGTCTATATAACAATTCACTTTTATCAACTGTGATAGTCAATTTTCCCCAATAGTCTTGGTCTATTATTTTAATGACCATATTATCAACTAACCAAAAGCTCCATGGAATTTCAATGGCAGTTACAACCTCCCTGAGTTTTTATAATAGAATAAGTAAAATGAAAAAGTAGCATAAAACACACCCTGGAAGTCATCTGCAATTCCTAAGCCTTGATTAAATGCTCTGCTGTAGCTGTAAGAATTTCGAAGATTTTGGCTGCACCTCGTACCTGAAGGCTCCCTATAGGAATATGAATTACCACTTGGGTTTACTTAGGACCACTCAATACCACACTGTGTCTAAGGTAAGATCCTTGAAATCCCTCCACTCTCTCAAGACAACAAGTGGAGCCATAGTAATGTCTTATTCACAGTAGTGTATTTGCCTCTAATTTTCCTTCACTCACCTATGCTCCCTTTATATTGTCCTCCTGTCACCAGTGTCACCTTTAAAAGATGTAAATCCTGGGATGGCATTGCCTTACTTGCACATTCCCAATGCATAACTGCTGTTGCCTACTGTACCAAGGTTAGTCCTCTCAGCCTGGCACACAAGGCCCTTCACCACCAGATTCCACCCTTTCTTCCACCCAGCCTCTTGGCATTCTTACTAAAACCTTCTAAACTCTAATGACATGGATGTACTAATTCTTCTGGTATGTTTCTTCTTTTATGCACATTACTAATCAATTATTGAACAAGCAAACATTTATGAAGCAGTTAGTATCTACTAAGCATTAGGCTAGGTGCTGGAAGTACAAAGATGAATTGCAAACGCTCTAGGAAACTCATGTATTGGAAGGGAGAGGTAATCAGATGTTAATACAACAGGAAAGGCACTGCAATGCAGGTAGCAAAGGGTCATGGTGCCACTCCTTCCAATTCAAGACAAACTTCAGAGGTGGAGCATCTCAGCTGGAATTGTGTCTGTTTTGTTCGTCTCTATATAAATCCTCAGGATCTGGACTAGTGCTTAATAGATAGTAGGTGTTTATAAATATCATGAAAACAATATCATGCTCATAAATATCAAGCTAAGAATCGGAAAAGGATATATTCTATGTAGGTAGAGCTATACACACAAAAGCCCAGTTGCATGAAAGAACATGGCAGTAACAACAGAGTGAAGTATGGATGAAGTACAGAACAAGACACCCCCCATAAACTGCTACAATAGGCAGCAGCCCCTCAACAGTCCTTCTCATATCTCTTTCCATATCCTGCCAAGTTCACTTCCAGGATACCCTAGAGTGCTTAGTCTATACACCTGAGTTCGTCACTTCCAGAGTCAGCTTACAATACAATTTAAACTACACATCTTCTGCTCTCTCCTCACCTCATCGGTGAGGAGAGAGCAGACGGAGTCTCCCTCTGTGCCCCAGGCTGGAATGCAGTGGCACCATCTCTCAACTCACTGCAACTTCTGCCTACTGGGTTTAAGCGATTCTCCTGCCTCAGCTTCCCCAGTAGCTTGGATTACAGGTGCCTGCCACCACGCACAGATAATTTATGTATTTTTAACAGAAAGGGGGTTTCACCATGTTGGCCAGGCTGGTCTTGAACTCCTGATCTCAAGTGATCCACCCACCTAGGGCTCCCAAAGTGCTGGGATTAGAGGCATGAGTCACCGTGCCCAGCCACCGGTATTATTTTTAAAAACACACACACACACACACAAACACACACACATACACACACAGTTTGTCTTAATGATAAGCTGCCCAACATTTTAACAAAGCTTTTCTTTGTTGTAAATGTAAATTTTGCCTTCATAAAAATTACAACTTCCTTCATTTTATATATAACAGAGCCCCCATACAATATTTATAAAAGGTTAGTTTATCCTTCTAAAATATATTAATGAGACTCAGTTTTACTTCATGCTTTGTGTAAGTAAGCAAGTCAATCTATCCTCCAGTTATTCTCAGTTATTTCAGAGTTTATAAATCATTATTTTTTATTAAATACCATTAACTTTGGTGAGGCTCCACAGTCTACTGATTTCTGGAGAAGTATTTGGCAAACTGAAATAAAATGGAGCTCCATGGACAGGTTCATCAGGATCAACAGCTAAAATGTCGGTATACCCCATTTTTGGTTTACAAATGACTACATATTCTTGAAGTATTTCTGGTGGATTATCATTTACATCTTCAATGTCCACAGCAAGTGTTCCAGTACATGACCTATTATCTAAGGACAGAGGAATAAGGTTTAGTGTTATTTTAAAATTCTTTTATAGTTTCTTAAAGAATAAAAGGTCAATTCAAAGTAAATTCAATTATATATATATATATTTTTTTTTTTGAGACGGAGTCTCGCTCTGTTGCCCAGGCTGGAGTGCAGTGGCACAATCCCGGCTCACTGCAAACTCCGCCTCCCAGGTTCATTCTATATAGGATATCTGTTTTCAAATAAAGTGATTATTAAAGGAAATGGTAAATAAATAAGAACATAGATGGATAAATAGAGTCTGCAGCTAGTCTGAAATGACTATTGCTACTGATAATACCAGATACAACTGCCAATAAATCTTTTACCAGAATTACTACCAAATAAAAATAAATGTCTCAATTTCAATCTCTGTTTTTGGGGGTTCCAGGTGCCAGGTGTTAATGAGCAGTAAAGTGGTCACAGATAAGATTTCTAATCCCAGGATATATTCAAACCACTAGGAAGATTTTTTAAAATATAAGATTCCCAGGCTCCACAACCAGAGATTCTGATTCAGTTATTCTAACAAAGTATCTACAGAGTATTATTTTTATTTTAATGTGAAGACAAGGTTGAAAAACTCTGAGTTACTTTAAGGAACAGAATTCAAGAAAAGGATCACTTTGACCTAATATTCCGCTGAACATATAGTTCAACTTAAAGCTCAATTTAAAGTGACACAAACAGATGTGGAAGTCTGATGAGACCATTTTATCTAGTTTTAGATTTCAGTTTTATTTTTGTCCTC
Source organism: Piliocolobus tephrosceles (assembly GCF_002776525.5). Classification (NCBI taxonomy): domain Eukaryota; kingdom Metazoa; phylum Chordata; class Mammalia; order Primates; family Cercopithecidae; genus Piliocolobus; species Piliocolobus tephrosceles. The sequence goes on along the minus strand of NC_045451.1, from coordinate 51,271,060 downwards.
TAGCACAGAAATATATAATAATTTAAGGTCCTGCCCTATTGGGGATATAAAGATAAATAAAACATGGCTTCTTGTCACCAAACAGTTTCACCTTGTTAGATAATTAAGAGAGACAGAAAGAGTCTTTAATTTCAAAGAATTCCATACACTTACCACCAAAAAAACTGCATAAGAATAATTATATTTTATTCTCTAATTCCTTTATAAAATACCAGATTAAAACTTCTTTTTTTACCTTTGTCTATTGCCAGGACTGTAATATTATACAACTCATTTTTGGGAGTTTCGACCTCCCTATCCAGGATTTTGGAAGTTACGATTGACCCTGAAATTTCATCAATGGTGATCCAACCTTTAGGATCATGCAATTTTTTGTACCTGTTAAAAAAAATAATAATCTTTAGCATTAGAAAATGTTTTCAAATAAGTTACTATCTCAATGATTACAAATACATTATTAGTATGTGGTTATAGATTTATTTTTACCTTAAACCGTTGCCATTTCTAGTTTCGGGATCATATGCCTTATAGCCATTGATCTTTGACCCCACTGCTAAGTTTTCTTTAATCCGCACATATTGGGCTGCAGGGGTGCATTCAGGCCCCTCATCCAGATCCCTCACATGAACTGTAACCAAGGCTCTGTTCAAGGCTGTCACTCTGGGTATATCTCTAGTAAATGGCGCTTCATTGTTTACTCCAATTTCCAGGTTCACTTGATGGTTTTCTTCATAATTCAGTGGCTTTAAAATAAAGTCCGTGTATGTCATTATCAGTGTAAAACACATTTGGTATTTCTTTTCTTTTTTTTTTTTTTTTATTTATTTTTTATTTTTTTTATTTTTTTGAGACGGAGTCTTGCTCTTTCACCCGGGCTGGAGTGCAGTGGCCGGATCTCAGCTCACTGCAAGCTCCGCCTCCCGGGTTTACGCCATTCTCCTGCCTCAGCCTCCCGAGTAGCTGGGACTACAGGCGCCCACCACCTTGCCCGGCTAGTTTTTTGTATTTTTAGTAGAGACGGGGTTTCACCGGGTTAGCCAGGATGGTCTCGATCTCCTGACCTCGTGATCCGCCTGTCTCGGCCTCCCAAAGTGCTGGGATTACAGGCTTGAGCCACCGCGCCCGGCCCACATTTGGTATTTCAAATGGCAAGTGAACATTTGTCATTCTGACCAGTGTTGCATAAATTCTATGTTCACATTTTGTTAATATTGACTTTTATCCCTTGCTAGAAAGAGAGTGGATCCTGTACTAAGCCTTTACCAAGAATGGTCCAAAAGCTTCTGCAGGTGGTTTTATGGAGTTGGACAAAAGAAATTCCTGAATTTTAAATATAAAAATTTCACTCTTACTAAGGAAAATGATTCTGATTCAAAAAATAATGCAAACAGGTGACAGTATTCCTATGGCCCTCCTTGGAGCACTGTCTAACAGGCTGGACTAAGGGTCATCTGAGTATGGGAAGGTGCCTTTATTTCGCTTATCAGTTACTACTGACTTTGGCCCAGGCATTTTATAACTCTTGTAAAGTTTGATGTTGACTTTCACAAAACCAAAAGGTGCAATGATTTCATTTTCTGTCTCATAGAAAAGATATCCCCAATGTCTGGGTGTTTTTTTATTTGATTTCATTTCATTTTATTTCATTTTTGAGACAGAGTCTTGCCTTGTTTTGTTACCTAGGCTGGAGAGCAGTGGCACAATCTTGGCTCACTGCAACCCACTTCTTTGGTTCAAGCAATTCTCCTGCCTCAGCCTCCCATGTAGCTGGGACTACAGGCACATGCCACTATACTCAGCTAATTTTTGTATTTTTTTCTTTAGTAGAGATGGGGTTCTGCCATCTTAGTCAGGCTGGTCTCGAACTCCTGAACTCAGGTGATCTACCTCCCTTGGCATCCCAAAATGCTGGGATTACAGGTGTGAGCCACCATGCCCGGGCCCAGATATCTGTTTTAATTGCCCTCTAAGGCATCTAACTGAGCCATCTAATTTCTGCTTTTGCTTTCATCAAAATCCATCCAGAGTCTCATTTCTTCTTAGGAATAAACTTGTATTTTTTCTAGTTCCTTCATAAATAAGTTAAAACCTTTATCCATCCATGCCCACTACCTATTTTTATGAAAATTAAATTTTTAAAAATTTGAGAATTATACTTTGCTTTTGTCTATAATTCATCCGATGAAATTTTCACAGTGGATACACAGAGGAGTAAGGGAAATACAATGTGATTAATTTCAATGTCATTGAATCTCAGGCACTGCTCTAACAGTGAAAATAAACTCACTAAATCCTCATGACATTATGAACTAAGTATTATTGGCCTCATCCTCTTTTTACAGAGCAGAAAATGGGAAAAGGAGATAAACTTATTTTTTTTTTAAGGCTAAAAGATAATCATTTGAGCTTGAGTTTGAAGCCAGGTAGGCTGACCTGAGCCCATTTCCCTAGCCCACGCTATAATCCCTATGCTATCGTGTGCTGCTTAATTGGCTCACTGGTCTCTAAAAGATTTCCAAATCAATCTTTGATTAAATTCAGTTTTAGATAACAAATCAAGTTAAACCCATAAAACATTATGTTACACTGTACTATAAAGTTGAAGCACTTTTTCTTCAATTTGTCTTTCTGCTTATCAGAACAATCACTGGCTAAACATTGAACATAATCAAAACTGGTGAATAAAATTATTTTAAATCTTTCTCCACACCTAGGTATTAACGGAGTAAGACACTAATATCACGAGTCCACTAAAAAGTCAAGAAAGTTTCTGAATCTTAGAATCTACCAAATGTATGTAAAATCTTTTTTATTTTGTTTGAGTATCCCAGAAACTGGAGAGTCAAGGAAAAAAATATTAATATCTGTTCATTTGATGCTGATGAACACTGTTTCACAAATTTCATGTGCTGGTGTGATCACACGGAGAGTAAGAGCAACTGCTGGCAATGAGAAATGGGTGGAAATGTAGAGAACAGAGGCTGCACTGGAGGAGGTGCAACTATTCAATCCAAAAACACTCACTGAAGCCTTGGAGTGTCTTTGTCCCATTTTTCAACGCTTAAGATGGATATTGTCTTAGTAGCTTAAACCTCTTCAAGATTAAAAATCTGGTGAGATGAAATCCCAAAGATTAATGAGATTAGTTAATCCCATTAATTAATAGGAGAGCATGTAAATTATTTTCCACTTCAGGGTACGTTTTTGTTTCGCCATTTAAAAAAAGTGTTTAAAAATATCCCACATCTGTGCTGAGAAGACAACTCCCTAGAAAATGTATAGCTGTGGAAATGGAGCTGAGGACTCTCCATGTTGAGAATGACCAAGAATAATATCATCCTCACTCAAGCCCATATGCATCACTGCTGCTGCTCAAATGGACAGAAGCCACTGAGATGGAATGAGTTTACCCAGAACTCAGCAAAAGGCCGTATCACTCATGCTTTGTGGTTACAGAAAAGTTATCCATTATGGAACAGTATAACACTAGTCTCAAGGACATAGTGTAACTTTTTAAAATAAAATAATAATATCCTACCGTTTACCAAGTGCTTTTACATTCAATATTATATTTGAAAAGCTATTAGGGAGGCAGAGAGAAGTATTGTTCCCATTTTACAGATAACACAGAGGCTAAATTTCCAAGATCACACAGCTGTGGAAAACAATTTAACATAGTGCTTGACAGCGTATACTTAGAGTCAAAGAGCTAGGTTCGAATTCTGTCTACACTACATCCTAGCTGTGTGGCACTGGGAAAGTTATTTAGTCTCTTTAACTTTTCTCTTCTGTGAAATTGTTGTAAGAATGACATTTAACACCACAGCATAAAATAAGTGCTTTACACTAAATTCTGAGTAATCTCTCAAGCTGTCGCAGAGGCAAATGAAGGGAGTAAATGATGTATGTTTTTGTTAATAGTCAATGTAATGTGATAAAAAGAGACGCTAACTAACAAGAAAATGTTTGCAAGCTTTATTCAGCTAAAAGAAGTATACCAGAGCAATTCTTGGTTTGGCCTATTGATTACTTAATTCTTTGAGGCATAAAGGAATGAATAAGGTGCACTCTTTCCCTGAATACAATTCTCACTAGCAAGGAAGAACCAGGGCATTGGAAGAGGAAGATTCCTTTCAAGTTAACAACATAGTGATGTCATTCCTTAATCAGTATGCAAAAGGTTACTCATCATTAGGTACATAGCCTACATGACAGAAAGATGGGTTTTGAACACCCTGATTATATAGGGTTTGATTTTCAAATAAAAGGTGACTCACTGAGATTAAAAAGTACTTAAAGACGCCAGGTGCAGTGGCTCACGCCTGTAATCCTAGCACTTTGGGAGGCCAAGGCGAGCAGATTGCCGGAGCTCAGGAGTTCAAGACCAGCCTGGACAACGCGGTGAAACCCCATCTCTACTAAAATACAAAAAATTAGCCGGGCATGGAGGTGTGCGCCTGTAGTCCCAGCTGCTCGGGAGGCTGAGACAGGAGAATTGCTTGAACCTGGGAGGTGGAGAGGCGGAGGTTGCAGTGAGCCAAGATCACACTACTGCATTCCAGCCTGGGAGACAGAGTGACACTCCATCTCCAAAAAAAAAAAAAAAGGACTTAAAGACATGATTTAACCACACAATCACAACTCTTTCCCAAGGAAAAGAATAAGATACTTTCAAAGACTAGCATGGCTATCAAAGGAGCCTTGTGATAATTCAGCTTTTCTTAGGGTTTGGATAAAATATGAAAAGGATAACATAACATGGCAAAAGCAAATTTTATTAATCAAAATGTTAGCAAATAATATGAATGACTCAAAGGAAAAGAGAAGGTACGATTAGCAAAGGAGCTAGTAATGTCAGAAGAAGAATATAATTTAAAAAGGAAACACCCAAAAGTAGAAATGCATCAAGGTTCCAAAAAGAGAAGATCCTCTTGTGCAAATGAAGTAATGGCTTTATCAAGCTAAGTAACTCAGGTATGGAAAAGAGGCGACATAAGGGAAGCAAGGATACCAAGCCAGAAGGAGAATAGCCCGGGAATTATGAGTAAGAGCTCTGCATCAGACAGATCTGGATTTGTATCTTGGATGTACGAACAGAGTTCTCTCTCCTAGATAGTTTGGACATTCAACACCTGACTGTGGGGTACAAATCACCTATCCTAGCTGTACGGGCTGCAGCATGTTATTTCTCTTTGATTCAGTCTACTCATCTGCAAATGAGAAGAATGAGAGTAATAACCACACGGGCTTGTTTTGGAAGGATAAATAAATCTTTTAATTCAATGTTTTTGGGGGGTTTTGTGGGACACTGTTTCAGAGCATGGAAAAAAAATAAGGAAAATAAATTACTTTTATGAAGCAAGCAAAAACTTGATAGTAAAACTTAATAGCAATTATACAAAAGGAAAAACTATGGATAAATCATTTTTGTGGATATGGATGTAAATCCTAGACAGATATTAGACACAACAGCTGAAAAAATGAAATTACGATCTTGGGTATGACTTATGAGAAAAATGCTAATTCTCCCAACTCTTTCTACAAAATTAATATAATTGTAAAAACATCAGAAGGAATATTTTTAAACTTGGGAGCTGATCTGAAAGTTCACCTGGAAGAACAAACAAGCAAGATATTCGTAAGAACAAAATCCACAAAGGAAGATCACTAGGTAAGAATGGCATGGAACACTGCAAATACTAAAATGCATATTATACATTTGATATTCTTAAATAGCTAGCAATAAGACAGCAGCATATAGATGCTAATTAATAAACAATGAATTAATGGTACAAAAGAGAAAGTCAAAAACAAACTCAAATATACATGTATCTTATTTTATGACAATGAAAATATGTCAAAACATGAATTGTGTTGGAACAGATAGAAAAACTAAAATTGGATTCATATCACATTTGTTCTAGGATAAATTTCATACAGATCAAAAATTTAACTGGATAGATAGATACTTAAACAATAATAAATTAGAAGAATTTCAGATAAAATACTTTCATGATGTCAATACCATCATAATGACACAAATCTCATAACCATAGAAGCCTCTGATAAATCGTGACCTTGAACAAGCAAACCCTGCCAACAAAACAAATCCTAGAGGTCAAAAACCAACACAAGCAAACTTACGCAACAATAAAAACGGGTAAAAATATTTGCAAAAATATTTCCTACCATAAAACTCTTATAAATGAATAGTTAATAGGTGAGAAGAGCAAAACACAGAAAGCGGCTAAAAGACAGGACTAGTGAGCTTGAAGATATAAAATATATTCAATGGTGTCTTCATATAAAAGGAATGCTCAGCTACACTGAAACACCTTTTTTTGCTATTTGACTGATAAATATCAAAACTTGAAAATATCACTGGCAATTATTTTACAACAGGCGTGTGTGTACATTTCTGGTGAGCATGTCAACATGCACCACCTCTCGGGAGGACAATCAGGCAATAAATCCACCACAGAAAAAATAGCCATGTCCTTGACTAAGCCATTCCATTTCTAGAAAATTATCCTGCATTCAAATTGTAGTATATTCATTGTAGTATATTTTGAAATAATGAAAATAAATTAGAATTTCAATTGATATGGTCTAAATTTCCATTTATAATGAACTAGTTAAATAATTTTTATATTCATATGATGGATATTTTACTGTAATGTCTAAAATAGATAGCTGTAAAAAACAGCAAAGCTATTTACATACCAATATGTAATGACTTGAGAGAAAGGTTGTTGAATGAAGAAAAGCACAGAATAAGGAATACAGAATATCCATGGGTGTGGTCTAAACTTCCATAGATGTGAAACTGGTTAAAAAAATATGATATGTTCATACCATACCATGAAATATTACCAATGTATATGTAATGAACTCAAGAGATATGCTAATTTAAGTAAAATGTATTTGTTTTTAAAAAAGAAATATGATAAGATTACCTAAACATGTTTGTGTGTATAGATAATACCTTTTGAATAATATACAGGAAACAGGTGGCATGTATTAATTCTTCCAAGGAGAGCTGAGTGGCTGACAGACCAAGTAAAAGTGAGACGTTTTACACCGTGCTTTTTCTTTGTTTTGAACCTTGAAATTTTGTTTCTTTTGAACTTTGAACTAATGAACTGCTTACTGAAAAATTTAAAATTACTGGCTTTATTATTGAATAAATGTAATAAATAATCTATTGACCTTTAAAACAATTAAATGAGATACTACAGGTTAAGCACTTGGCATAGTGTCTGGCATTTAGTAAATAATAAATGTTAGCCATTATTGTTAATTTGCATTTAATATGAAGTATGAATCTGAGAACATAATTGGATTTCATGATAAGGGGCTACAGATATAATAGATTCTGTGACATACTGAATACAAACTGCCATGTGGGCTTAATGAGGCATGGCACACGATAATGGAAAGATAATTAATTTGGGAACAAAACAGTCCAAGTGTGTACTCCAGGGTGGGCAGTTAATATATGCTTGACTTTGAGGAAGTTATTTACCATCATCAGCCTTAGGTGGTGATTGTGTTTTTGGGGTTTGCTTTTTTTTTTTTTAGTCAATGTAAATAAAATAGGGATAATAACACCTTGTCATATAGGGGATGTGAAAACTACGTACAACTTATGTAAAGTGCCTGGTATTTTCTGTGACATAAAAGGAACTTGATTCATGGTAACTTCTTTTAAAATTCTAAAAATATTAAAAGTATTTCCCTGATGCAGGAAATTAAGATGTAATATCAAATATAAGGGCAACTATCTTATGTTTTAAAATAATGGAAACAAACATATACAAATGTATTAGGGAAATTTTTGATATTCTCCAGATGTGAAATTAGGTTAATCTGAACCAGAAACAAAGCAAAGTATTATTTATCTAACTGCTCCCCATTCTGGAGAATCCTGGAGTGCTACCCAGAAATGAAACAAATGCGTATCAGTCACATGGAATGAGAAATATTCCATGATATAGGTTATAATTTCCAATCATCTTTGGAAATATTTTCTTAATACCTCTATGGTCAGAACTCTTTGTACAAAAAAACATACAAAAGACCATTGAGTACGTGTACTCATTGATTAGGCCTTTTTAAAAATTAGAGTATATTCTTTTGAAAAAGTTTACTAGAGCTCATGTTGTATTGGTCAAAAAACTTACAAATAGAAATTTAATTCCTAATGGTATTTAGATTTTATCTCCTCTAAGCAAGACAAAACCACTGATATTAAATAATAATGATAATAATAGAGTTTCTCCATATGGCCGTTGAGTAACGGCCTTGAGAGAGACTGGAGGAGCTGCCTTCTGACCAAGGAGCAGATAGACAGCATACCAAAAGGTCTGAGCTTGGGTATCTGACAGAAGCTACTGTAGTTAGCATCATCCACCCTTCCCAAATCTTAAACTATTCCTTTGACTTGAAAATATCTACCCATGTTCAGGTCTTTGTCTTGCATTCTGCTTTCTGGAGAATTCAAATAAAGACTAGATTGATTTGGACTAATAAAAAACAAAAGCAATAAGTGGTATTTTCTTATTTCCTTTCCTATTACTGTCAACTGTAAAGCATAGTGGTTTTTTTAAGTACTTGGTTTTTAGTATTAAATTTGAGGAGATCATATTATAGAAAAATGAAATAGGGAGGTTTGATGTCAAGAGTCGATATTTGACTCTTCACATCTGGACAGAACTTGCCAAGTCTTGGTATATGAGCCTTGGAAATTGTTATGGAGGAAAAACTGCAAATAGAGGAGTTTATGTACCAAAGATGCCACTATACTATTTTTGGCAGATAAGCCTCTTTCACTCAATGAATGACCCCTATTCTTGTCCACAGGACAATATTAATTTTTTTTTTTTTTTTTGCTCTGGGCAGGAAGTATAAAACCAATAATCCTTTTCAAACAGATCCCTTCCTACCCTCTTCCTACCCTGGACCCTAGAATGTACCAGCACAACCAAATATACAACATATTGAACAAAAAATAAGTTTGTTCATTGCTGTCTGAGATAACACTAAATTTCATTGTCAATATCACCTTTAAAAGGATCAAATACAACCAGGCATATATTATAGAGAAAACGAGAAGAATATGGGCTTGTATGTCACATCATGTAAGAATTAAGAAACTGAGAATATTTATCTTACAGAAGCTAAGTCTCAAATGAACATAGCAGCCTTTTCAAAAGAATTATACCTGTTCTGAATAGCATTAGAGGAAGAATCAGAACCAAATACATGAGTTATAAGAAAAATAACCTGGGCACAGTAGAAGTAAGAACTGAGAACCAAAGCATTTCAAATGTGGAATAAGTGGCCAATGGAGCTATGGAGATCCTTATAAATGAGAATGTTCAAGCAAAAGCTAGGTGACTGGCAATTGGCAATAAAATTACAGAAGACAGACAGGCATGAGATTGGAATAGTGGTTTAAATAGATTTTAAATTCTCTTCCAACTTGCAGAGTCTATGATCTGAAACTAGTTGACTAAATTATTAGTTAACTAAAATTTGTTAATTTGCTAAGTCGTCAATTACACGTTACTGTACCTTTACAACACAAAGAACACCTTCATTAGTTTCTTTGTCTGTGCTGATTTTGAAATGTCCGTTTTCGTTTCCCTTTAAAATGGTAAAATTGACTCTCCAATTGGCAGTATTAATTAAATCTTTATCTTCTACAGGTATTCGTAAGATTTCCACATTGAATGCATTTTCCTCTACAAATGCCTCATACTGAAACAGAAAGAAGTCATTGAAAATTGAAATTTTACTTTATAGACAACTTTTACAAAAAAAAATAAAATTTCCTCCATTCCAAAAATATTTTCCATTATAATTTTATATAGATTATTTTAAAACTATGAATCATAAACACTATTGTTTCATTAAGGGTTATCTGGTAAATAAAAGAAGTTTCATTACAAATGAAGACTGATGTTATGGTCCTTTAACAGAAGGGAGATAATAAGAGCACTAATATGAATAAATACAATAAATTTACATATCATTTGTTTAAACTTTAATTTTATTCATAAAATATATATACTTCAAAGTATGATACTTTATGAGGTATTAATTTTATTAATTCAGTTTAAATAAAAAATGACAGCAGATAAGACAGAGGCAGATTTTGATGTTATATACTTACAGCATTTTGTCTGAAAGTGGGTGCATTATCATTTGAATCTGTTACTGTTATGATACAAGTTGATGTGCCTATCAATCCAAAAAACTGGCCATCCATGTCTTGTACTTTCATTATCAATGAGTACTTGTCTACAACCTGAAAATAAAGCAAATATTTAACTAGTCTTGAAAAATTTTTGTTAGATTTATGAGTGAAACCTCAATTGCACTCACTCACTCACATGCACACACATCTGTGTGTGTCTGTGCTTTCCATATTTGCACAGACTCTAGGAATGTGGTAGACAAGGATAAAACTGAAGAGGCAGGCAGAGATTAAATCACAAAGACCCGTACTCAGAAATAGTAAATAGTACTTAAGAAATAGTACTTAATAGTACTTATACTTTAAGTAACAGGTAATAGCGAAAAGGTTTTTGGAAGTCACAGAGGCAACACAAAATAAGAACATTTTAGTTTAGTTTAGTTTAGTTTTGTTTTGAGACAGTCTCACACTGTCACCCAGGCTGGAGTACAGTGGCATGATCTCGGCTCACGGCAACCTCCGCCTCCTGAGTTCAAATGATTCTCCTGCCTCAGCCTCCCTAGTATCTAGGATTACAGGTGCCCATCACAACGCCCAGCTAATTTTTTGTATTTTTGTAGAGTCGGGGGTTTCACCATGTTGGCCAGGCTGGTCTCAAACTCTTGACCTCGTGATTCACCCGTCTCGGCCTCCCAAAGTGCTGGGATTACAGGCATGAGACACCATGCCCGGCCAGAACATTTGAGTGTTTAAAAAATATATTCTTAAGGAAGTTTTGGCATAATTTGGAGTAAGCTGAAAAATCTAAGCAATCAGTTGAAACTCCCCTGCAGCAATCATCTAAAACAGGTGGCTTGGGCCAGCGCAGTGGCTCACGCCTGTAATCCCAGCACTTTGGGAGGCCAACGTAGAAGGATCGCTTGAGGCCACGAGTTTGACTCAGGCCTGGGCAATATAGCAATACCTCATCTCTACAAAAAAATAAAAATTTAGCTGGGCATGGTGATGTATGTCTGTACTCCCAAGCTACTTGAGAGGCTGAAGTGGATGGACCCTTGAGTGGGAGTTTGAGGTAACAGTGAGTTATGATCATGCCACAGCATAAAGCCTGAGCGACAGAGCAAGATCTCTTCTCTAAACAACAAACAAATAAATAAATAAATAGGGCAGGTATCCCATATCTGAGGCAGTAGCAATGAGGACAAAGAGAAAGGATGGCAGGAAAGTTACTTGGGAGTTAAAATGGAGCAGGACTTAACAGTAAATTCTATATACAAATCAAGAGAGAAAGAAGGGATCCAGAATGATTTTCAGGTGTCCCATTTGGAGAGATAGGAGGACAGGGGCACCACCAAACAATACAGGAAATTCAGGAGAACAATTCTCGGAGGAAGTAAACACTACTGAGGTTGGCAAAGGGGTAGAAATACTGAGTTTCGTTTTGCCTATGTTGAATCTTATGTGCCAAAAGGAGATCTAAGGAGTAAAGTCCAAAAGACACCTGGATATATGGCCTCATATGTACCAAAGAGATCATGGCCAGAAATGTCTATCCAGAAGTCATCGGTATGTAGATGATGGCTGAAATTACGGCAGGAATCAGATTATTCAATTCAGGAGAGGTTGCAAATGAGAAGAGCCTAGGATATAAGGACCTAGAGCATTTCTACCATGGAGGGAATAAGAAGACTATGCAAAGGCCACTAAAAAGGAAAGATCAGAGAAGCAGGAGGAAGACCAGAAATCTAAGGGAAGAGAGAGTTTTAACAAGTGTCAGCAATAGACAGGGACTTAAGGTTGCTGTTAGATTTGGCAATGAAATTTTGCAGATGGTGTGGTGATAGTGAATTGAAGTTATTAATTTGTGGTACAATCATCTTTGTGGCTTTCTTCTTTTATCTTACTATTCATTCTTTAGTCACGTTTTTATTCTTTTATTTTTCTTCATTTTTTGTTTCCTTCTATCTCTTCCTTCAGTCTTTATTTCGAACTCCCTTCCACACTGAAAATCAATATTCTGGCCATGGCTCACGCCTGTAAATTCCAACAGTTTGGGAGGCTGAGGCAGGCTTATTGCTTGAGCACAGGAGTCTAGGCCAGCGTGGGCAGCATGGCAAAACCCTGTCTCCACAAACAATAAAAATTAAGCCAAGCATGGTGGTGTGTCCTGTAACCTCAGCTACACAGGAGGCTGAGGTGGGAGGATTGTTTGAGCCCAGGAGGTAGAGATTGCAGTGCACCATGATTGTGCCATTGCACTTCAGCCTGGGCAACAGAGCGAGACCCCTTTAAAAAAAAAATACAAACAGAGAAAGGAAACCAATATTCCCAACTTAAAACGCTATTCCCATATGCTTTAAGAATCCCTGATATTCTGATTATCTTCCTCTAAATTCATTTTTTTTAATCTCCCATGATTTTTACTTCTCATGTTGTTCCCCTCAACGCTCCATGGTTATTGCCCACAAAATCCTGGTAGACTTTTTCTTCATCAGGAAAGTGGCAGACCTGGGTTTAATCCTAAAACTGTATCTTACAAGTTGTAGATCCCTAAATTTAATTTTTCTAAACTTCATTTTTTTTAAAAATGTGATGACTAAAATCTGTTAACTTGCAAAGTTTCAATTATTCACTTGATTACCACATCATCTCTACATACTCCCAAAAGCACATTTGGATTTTCTCCTTAAAACTTTCCCACTTATTATTATCCTTATGTATTTTATCTATAACATAAAATGCTCCAGCCCCATAAAAAATAAAAAGAATGATAATTAAAACATTCGTACTGCTTCTCAGGGATTCCCACCATCCCTTCCTGTTTCTTTGTCATCAAACCCCATTGATTACTTCCTTATATTTTCCAGTGATATTGACTCTTCTGTATAAGGTATTCTAGTTGTAGTGAGAAACATTGAACTATTCCAATAAAGCTATTTTGTGCATATAAAATTGATTCATCTGCCTTAGTCAATAATGCATGATTGCTGACAAAATAGAACAATAAAAACTAAAGATAAGATTCAGTGCAATAATTTGACTTGAGCAAGTCAATCAAGGTTTCTGTCACATTTCTCCTTTATAGATTGGATATAACACCTATCTAGTCAAACAAAAATATTCTAAAGGGCAAATAAAAGTATGCATTAAGAAGTTCAATATATAAAGTGCTAGATACATGACAATATGCTATTACTATCATCCAAAAAAGTGTTACATATTTTTAATAATCTGTCAATTTAATTTCAACTAATCCTTTTCCCACTAAAAAAATATATATATATATCTATAATAATTAAAGTAGAAATCAGGGTATGATCTACACTCATAGAACAAGCAAAACTGATTGTCCTATAAGAAAATTGAGACCTTTGCTGAATTGGAACCAACTAGCCACACATAAGAAAAAAAAATTTGTAATGAAATTTTTTCTTTTCTTATCCCTTCTAAATGCCAATTGATCTGCATTTCTAGTCCTTATGGCTACTCTAACATAAGGAAATAGAAATAATATTTTTTAAAAAACAGAAAAAAGTTAGGAATTCTTACTGTCTTATGCCTAAAATAAAATTAAACTATTAATCCACAGGAGAGCAAGTTATAATAAATGGGGGAGGGAAGCTTAATCCTCAGCGAAATGAAATTCTACGGAGTGTGTGAGCTACCTCTCTGTCCAAATAGTGAGAGACTGTGGTGATTACACCTGTGCTGGGATGCACAGAAAACAGCCCAGGCGATCTTGGTGTCTGCTGCAAAATGCTGTATTTCAGGCGCGTATGCATTGTGTCCGGTTCATCTCTGTCTGTGGCACAAACCACCCCCACTGTAGTACCTACACATTAAAAAATAAAAGAGCCTTTAATTTTCAGAATTGCTAAATATACTTTCAAAATTCTTAAAATGCTAACAATGATGGTGGAAACCTAATTTAAAATGTATTTATTACCAGAGTATTATGTCATCTTTAGATAGGACTGATGAAGATAACTTCAAATTTATCACACAAAACACTCTGATGCTGAAAATGAAGGTATACTTTTGTTTTGCTCACAGTTTAACACATTTGATCATCAATTACTAAAGAAATTAGTTAAATAGCAATCAAAAATAATTTAAATACATATTTGCACATATTTCAATAACAAACCCAGCTGGAGGAATAAACCATGTGTCCTTAATAATCAGATCTTTAAAAAATTGGACTTTTGATTGATAGCTAAATCAAGACTGATTAGGGGTATGCAGTAATAATATAGATGATCGATTGACCTTTAGTAGTCCAGCCTCTCCTTTCCATAATCTTTTTGCTACTCCCTGATTTGATTTGTTCTAATAAACCAATTTAGTATCACAGCCTCAACTGATCTGAACCTACTGAAAAAATGTGCTTAAAGTACCTTGGGTTAAGCTGCGCATCAAAGTGTCCTTTATTTTTCTCTGTTACTATGGAAGAGAACAGAATCCTCAAGAAAGCCTGAAACCAATTACCCCTTTTTGAAAAAGGGAAAGCATACCCCATTGCTAATTAATTAAAGGCAATATAATGTCAATGTAATATCATAGAATTGTGAGGCTAAAAACATTATAGGTCATCTAATGTAATGAGCTCCTTTCACACGTAAGAAAACTCAGAGGGACTTCCATGAGTTTCCACAGTGAGTTAGTAACAGATCCTACATCAAAAACTATGTTTTCTATGCTATAGTGGCCATTTTATTATCTGTGCGTATTCCATAGCATCATGTTGTAAACCTTCACTATACACAATAGTGTATACACAATAAATTTATTTAAAAAGAAACAAAACTAGGTTTCCTAAACTCCAAACCAATAATTTTTAAAAAATTTTTAAACTGTACCATAGAAGTTAACATCTATGACATCAAGTTAACAAAGGAAAACATGGAGGGAAAAAGCAGATACAATATTGCAGTGAAGATCTAAGCAACTACTGGAAACTTTAAAAAGCAAATTGGCAAAGTCATCCTTTATGACTGAATCCTCCTTCTTTTAACTTTATTATGAGTAGTTATTCTCCATATTACAAGTCTCAGAAACCATCATAAGTGCCACATTTTAAGGGCCAGGTAAACCAAAATACTTCAGTTTTCCACAGGTAAGAGCAAGTGTTTAGAATGGAGAACATTTGATGTAAGTTTCTCTGAAGTTATTCTGGTATTCATTCTCAATTGGAAGTAGTGAGGTAGTAGTTTTAAAAGAAGAGAATATGAATAAGAACATAAAAATAATTGTACCCTCAGTGGAAACCATTTAACACTTTCCTAAATAAAAGCCCTCCCCCCAAAAAAACCATACAGATTTTAGTTTTATTGTTCATTCCACCCTGCATGTCCTCTCTTGGAGTTAAGAATAATGAAAAACTCACATAATGAGGAAATGAAATAAAATATATAAACTAAGTATCATATAAAGCTCGAATGACTGTTAGCTGCCTTTACAGTTAATTAGTATCATATTGACAATGACAAAAACTTCTGTACTATCTGGGTAAGGCACATATTGATTGAAAGTGATGGGATTAAGTGTTTTCTGGTAAGTAGATACTAGTTCAACGTTATCTCAGGCTGATCTGGCCTTGAGTATAAAAAGCTCAATGTCTTTTAAAATATATACAGACATGTTTAAAATGATTCTTTTTATTCTTAAAAGCAGACTTACCAAGTCTACTACTTTCTGAAACTTCAAAAGTATAAATTGCTTCTGTGAAAACAGGGTGGTTGTCATTTTCATCCTCTACTCTGATGGGTAGTGGGAGAGGCAGATCTGCTGAATATCCATCTGCAGTTGACGCATAAGCAATCAACTGCAAAACAGCAAGAAGAAAGTTCCATTAATATCAGATTCTGGCAAGACAGAATAAGATGCTTTCTCTACTACCTACTTTGCAAATCTTTTCAATAATAAACTACTTTGAAGTTTTTGTATTCACTATGTTTTTAATTATCAAAGCACCAAATGGAGAAACACTCTACTGCAAAGATCATCCAGTATGTGGTGGAAATGGCTACTGCAAATAAAACTGAGGTCAGAGTACAGTGAAGTCGGGGCTGACTCTGTCCATTAGACTGAGGAATTAAATGTGAATATAAATTCTCTCTATAATCAGAAAATTATGCTGGAGAGAACAATTAAACTCACTGCAATGGGAAAAATTCCTACTACATTATCTAAATAAAGCAGCAATGCCCAATTTGTAACTACCGAGCTGTTATTATTTTACCTAATAGACCACATATTTGTAAGAAGTTTTCTGATGAAATACATGTACTCATTTCCCCATTGCTGATTAAAGGCAATGTAATGTCAAATAGAATATATTTCTATTCAACATGTGATGACAACACTGAATTGAAATTTTCTAAGCAAATGCAAAGCATGTCACGTGGGGGACATCAGTCATGTTTGTTTACACAGCATCTCTTCTCTCTTTTTGTAGGAACAGAATCTCTCTTTCTAATAATCATTCCATCAGAATCACAGGAATGACACATGACATCCCAGCATATACCATATTATACTGAACATTATCTGAGTTATTTCCCATTGACTATAAGCTCATCTATATCAGAATACTGGCTTATTAACCCTTATTTGAGTTTGGTCTCCCACTTTCACTTTCTTATGTAGTTCTCAGATGTGATCAAATAATCATCTGTGTGGAAGAAAGACAAAAATGGAAGTAAGAGCAGTATAGAAAGAGGATTCTTCCAATCAACTGTAGACATGCCTTGAAGTGAGGAAAAGGTGCCAGTAACCAGTGAGAAAGAGAGAGAGATTATCTCATAAGCAAAACCAACTGTTAGGAAACTTACTGACATTTACATCTAAATACATTGAAATTTATGTTCCAGTATTGAACCTCTTTGCTTCATTTCAGGCTTACCTAACAGCAGTTGAGACAAAGAGCTGACCAAGTATTCCAAAATGTTGCACATTCTATTTCCCCTTGATTCTAAGATACCCTCTAAGAAGGGAGTGCAAGGAGACAGGAAAGAGTAGCTGGAGCAAGCATCAGAAGAAACATAGTTTAATAATTTAAAGTCAGGCATATCGATAAAAGTCCTACATCAAAAACATCATATTCTTCACGATCCACAGGCTGAGTGCAAAATAGATTTCCAGTGTCTCTTTCTATATAAAACAAATTTAAAGGTTCTTGATCAACTCCACGTCCACTTATTGAGTAGAAGACAGTATAGTTCTGCGCTGCATCAGATTCAACCTAAAAGTGGAAAAAAAGTATGAAAACAATTAAAACTAAATTCAGTTACAATTTTTAAAAATGCAGCTGATTTATCTTTTCATTTTAAAGAGATAATTTCAATAGAAAAAGTAGAAAAGAACAATAATAACCATTGTTGGCAAGGGTAAGGCAAACAGGGATTCTCATATGAAGAAGGGAATCCCAATTGGAATGTACCTTAGGAAGAAAACTGACAAAAATTAAAAGAATAAGCTATGAAGATAAACAGGGAAGGATCTTTCTGGAAGAGAAAATAGGAAGTGAAAGGGAACAGGCCTGGGTTTTGCCTAGCATGTTCAAGGAGTAGCAAGAAAGTCACTGTGATTGGAATAGAAAGAGCATGGAAAAAATAAGTAGCAGATAAAGAGGTAGTGAGGTAATAGGGGCCACATCACATTGGAGAATTCGAGGATGCTGGCTTATCCTTGGAGTAAAATGGAAAACCACTGGAGAATTTAGACAAGAGTAACATCATCTGATTTATATCCTTAAAGGTAATACCTGCTGTTTTGTCAAGCATGACTAGATGTGGTTGGATGCGTAAGGGAAAAAGCAGGTAGACCACTGAGGAAGTTACTGCAAAAACCCAGGGAAGAGACTGTAGTTAGTTAGACTAACATGATAGCCATAGGGGTGGTGAGAAGTGGTTAGATTCTGGACTTAATTTAAAGGTACAGCCATCAGAATTTGCTGATGGGTTGGATGTGTGGTATAAAGATGGAAGTTAAGGACGCTATGTCAGAGGGTGCTAGTATCTCTTAATATCTGTCCTTCCCATCTTCCTTAGTATTTGAATTTGTAGTGATCACAGGGTTGCCCAGAAGAAAGGATTTCTCAGTCACCCTTGCAATTAGTTAGAGCCACATGCAAAGGTCGGGTCAAGGGAATACAAACAAAAATGATATGTGCAAAATCCAGGTGTGCTCTAGAAGGTGAGAGAGTGTCTTCTCCCTGTTGGACACAGAGGTGAGTCATCTGGAACATGCAGGGACAGCCAAGCTAAAAAGTAAAAAAACCTGGGTCCTGTTGTTTTCTCAAATTAGAGCCTTTTTACCAGATCACACTTTTACAAGAAAGGAATGAACTTCTGTCTTGCTTAAGCCACTATTATTTGGGATCTCAGTAAAATGTACCTATGCCAATAATGTACAATACAGAAATCAAATAACTATGAGAAGAATAGACATATAGGCTAAATTGAAGCTCAATATCTGTTTCATTTTCCTACTACAGTGCCTTCTCATAGTGCAGATGCTAAAAATGTTCAAACAAAAATAAACCAAAATCCCCAAATTTTGCAGAATCTCTTGAAACCAGAGTTATGGATTTAAACATGGATGGTCAGATGTGCTTGAACAAGATTAGAAAGCCAAAAGTGAGGTAGGCAGGTGACTCATTTTTGCTGCTTCTGTTATTTTTGCTGGCATCACAGTTTACATTTCTTTTTCTTTCTTTCTTTCTTTCTTTCTTTCTTTCTTTCTTTCTTTCTTTCTTTCTTT
>NC_045451.1:51234380-51252086 GCF_002776525.5 Piliocolobus tephrosceles | reverse complement strand
TTTCTTTCTTTCTTTCTTTCTTTCTTTCTTTCTTTCTTTCTTTCTTTTTTTCTCTTTCTTTCTTTCTTTCTTTGAGGTAGGCAGGTGTCTCATTTTTGCTACTTCTGCTATTTTTTCTAACATCTCAGTTCAGATGCGTTTGTTTTCCTTCCTTCCTTCTTTCCTTCCTTCCCTCCATCCCACCCTCCCTCCCTCCCTCACTCCCTCCCTCCCTCCCTTCCTTTCTTCTTTCCTTCCTTTTCTGCAATAGCATGTGTACTACTAGATATTCGCCAACTTTGTGTTACAAAATAAGATACAGATCAATCTTTTCACTGATGCTGGTTGGCACAGTTCAGAGACTGTTCTGAAGTTGCATGAGGAGGAATATGGCTATGGTGTTTTCCTCACTGTGCCAGTGGCCCTTTGGTTCTTGAAATAATGTCTTCTCTATCATGGAGAAGGTAATATGTCCCTTGGTTGTAGATTCTGTGGTGTAGCTAGCTTGAGGATTTGTTCCTGAAAGTTCAACCTAAAGTTTGTTTCTTCAGCCCTCTGGACAATTCTGTAAACTCTTTAATAAATCCTTATCTGTTAAGAACTTAGACAGAACTATGTTTTCTGCAGCTTAAATCTTATGAATCAGACTCCAATGCCCAGAGAGTTAGAAGGATTGAACTCTGCTAATTGAGATGGCTGTTTTTAGGAGAAATAACAAGCATTTTATTTCCATAAGTTTAGTTTGAAACCCTATTAAACTTCCAAATGTTAACATCAGTTAGATAGTTTGGACTGGAAATGCAAAGTTTTAAGTATTCAGTGTATAAATAGTACTTAGAGTTAGGAGATCTGATGAGATCACTGAGAGAGTAATCACTGAGAGAGTAAATATCAAGAAACAAGAGATAAGATTCATTGAGTCCTGGAGCTCTCCAAAGTTTAGAGATTGGGACAGCAGGCTGGGAGGATGGATGAGGAAGATCCAACCAAACCTACTAAGGAGTGATCAACGAACTAAGTGGAAGACTAGATGAATGGTGTCCTAGGAGCCAAATAAAGAAACAGTTCCAAAAGAAGGGAAAGGTCAGCTATGTCAAATGTAAATATGTCAAGGAAATGAGGACTAAGATGGTGACTGGTTTTGCAAAGCAAAGGGTAAAACTAGCTATGATTGGCACAGCTTTGGCAATTAGAAATCATTTCTTAATATGCTTCATCAGTGTTCAAGTTATAATATTCATGGAGAATAAACAAATGTCTAGCACTAGGGTAGAATAAAAAATAAGTGTGAATGACTGTGGAAGGATAGTTAAAAACTGAAACAATTAGTACACAGGTTACACCATTAGTATTAAATATCAAGTACACTACTGGAAATTTAAGGGGAAAAAGGCAAGCAGAAGGTCACAGCCCTACTTCAGTAATGGTTTCAGTTGTGCATGTTCCATTTGGATCTTAATGAGAAAAGTAAACCCGATCATGTCAGCAATTTGCTTAAGAATTTCTCCTTGTTATTAAGATAAAGTTAAACTTACTAGTAGAACGCACATAGTCCATAGTGATTTGACCCCTACCTCCTTCTTCAGCCTCATCTACTTGCTCCATTCCATTACAACTTGGAAGCCTAAGCCACCCAGAGCTCCTCTAAGGAGCTCTCACTTCTGTACTTCCCTCTTCTTCTACAGTTATTCACCTGCAGAAAAATTTTCCATTCTTCAGGACTCAACTCAGTTGTCTCCTTCTCTAAGCCTTCTCTTGTTTTTTACCACCTTACCTCAGGGTTTAATATTCATCTCATTTGTTACCAAATCACCAAACAGCTCTATACTAGAATCATAGCACTCATCACTAAAAGTTGTAATTATTATCCTACTTTTGTCTCCTTCACGAGGCCAGTAAACCACATGAGAGCAGGGGCCATGACTAAATTTACTTCTATCTTTAGGACCTAGAGCAGTACCTCCCACAGGATATAGTAAGTGCTCAGTAACTCCCTGGTAAATGAATGAATAAACAAATAAATATCATTCAATGGCTTTAGAGCCTTTCTCAGTTGAAACCTATTATTAGGTTTTTAGTGATTTTATTTCTCATTTTACTTTTGTTACACCTCATGAACATCTTTAATCAGATCTGTTTATTTTTATATGTTTAAAGAGGTATTAAATCTCAGTGAAACAGACTCTTAGAATTAAAGCAATCCTAACCAGAAAAGATGTAAACGTACTTGTTGAAGAAACAAAGGGAAAGGGCCCAAGGAATTCTCTTGCATAGAGCAAGGAATAGGTGCCCATCTCCTCTTGGCACGCCGGAGAACAGTTTCTCTAGTGTGTCGTGTCTTCAATACCTGAATTTAGAGAAAAACAAATACATAAACAAACAAAAGCAGCACAGTCTACTTTGTGTAAAATAGTGGACAACTCATAAACCTAATCCTTCTTTAGAGGTTCAGCGTCAGGCATTTCCACGCTGAAGCTAAACCAGTTAATAAAGTCTTTCTGCATTAGAAGGGTAAGAAAGAATATATCCAGATTTTATAGGTATCAAGAAACAGAGAATTTCTTTTTGTACACCATTCTAACACTGACTATACTTTCATGTTAGGAAAATCACCATTATATGCTTAGGTCTTCTTGCTTTGTCCCAAATAGAGATATAGAACACATTCCCTCTACAACAATCTCCAGATAGCACTTACCTGTTCTTTTAGTTAAAAGCTCATGCCCTTAGGTCAGAGAAAGAAAATGTATGTCCTTCACTGCCACAGTGTTCTATCTACACTGTCTGATACGGTAGCCCTTGGCCACCATAAGTCATGTGATTGTTTAAATTTAAATTAACTGGCATTAAATAACATAAGAAGCTCTATCCTTCGGTTGCACTAGCCACATGCCAAGTGCAGAGTAGCCATTAATATTGAGCTACCATATCAAACAGTGCGGACAGCGCGCGTCTCTATCACGGGAGAAAGTTCTGTTAGACTTTTTAGTGATGTTCATCTCATTTCATGATGCAGCAAGGGAGCTATTTTATTTCATGAAAATTAATGAATAAATAATTGCATTAAACATTTAGCAAAGTGCTAAACTGTAACTTAAATTAGCTTTATTGTTGATACAGTTAACACAGATTAGATATAAACCAGTCTAAACCTTTCATCATTTTGTGACTACTTTCATAATGGCATTCCTCACTGTAAAGGCTTTGCATTAAAAAAATTCTGAATTCTATAATAGAGGGATAATCAAACCGACACCAGTGCACAAAAGACAATAGTTAGAATTTAGAGGTGGAAGAAACCCTCACAGAGAAATAATTTAGGTTGAATAAAGTAAAACCAAAACCAGAGTTCAACAAGTGTTAAGAAAGAGAGAGAGGGAGAGACAAAGAGAGTGAGAGGTAGAGAGAAAGATAGAAAAAGGGAGAGAGGGAAGGTGACAGGGAGGGAAGAAACGGAAGGGGAAAGAGAAGGGGAAGGAAAGGAGAAGGAAAAGGGAAGGAATGAAAGGACAGGGTAAAAAAAATGGAAAGGAAGAAAAAGGGTAAGAAAATGGAAGCGAAGTGAAAAGAAAGGAAACAAAATGAAAACAAAAGGGGAAAATACCCTATTTATCCTTGTTTCTCTTTGCAATTTTTAATGAGAGTATTCTAACGAAAAAAATGCCTGAAAATATTTAATGTACTTTAAATACCTTCTTCTGATGTTCTAGCAGCACGGTAACCTCTTTCTGTTTCTGCCTCCTTTTGTCAGAAAGCCATATGGTAAATGATCTTTTCTCATCAGACAGTACAACAGCTCTGGCTGTGTACACTGACCCATCACTTAGAACTCTGAAATCAGGATCACTTGACTGGATGAGGTCTGCAGATCTGAAGCACTCTTCCAAATTAACTGCAAGTAAAAATTTCCAAGTTATAAGGTGGAAACACATGAGAAGAAAAAATGTGTTGAAATAATTTATATAATCTTTTTAAAAACCATGAAGTGGGATGAAATCAGCCAACCGCTTTGCATTTACCAGATATCTAAACCTGTTTTTTACATTACTTAAAAAATAATCATTTTCTTTCAGTTAAAAAATAATTATCTAGTGTATATTTCTATTAAATAAACCTTTTATTAAATAAAGTTTTAAACCTTTATATGCTTCTAATAGACTTATGAAAATGACCTTCCAGTTAAAGATTTGGGCATGTTATAATCATGACAAAACTTAGCTACATGCCCCCAATACACCTGAATAAACATATAGAAGAGTTGCCCTAACAATACAATCTGAGGGTTTAAGATACACCTATATTTAGTGAGAAGTCATGAGCCAATGAGCAATGGAGTGTATGAGTTTGGTAAAGAGTCACATAAGAAAAATCTGATCTCCGAATTTTTCTTCCCACTGGCACTTTTCTGTACACAATTTCCCCTGCAGGCCCACGATACTCTGTGTGTTCCAAGCTTTCCAAGGCCCCACACTGAAACTCTACATTAAGTCTTTCTTCCCTGGGATTTCTGGCCTCTAGTAACGGGTAATAAAATGCATATAAACATCGAAATGTACCTGTCATCCATCCCATTCTTCAACTATTTGTCTTAACAGAAAGCAAATGGATAAATTACTACTCCTATAAGTAACAACCTCTCAAAGGATTCATTTGCTAAGTCCATGAGTCATGTTTTCACATTAATTCAAATCTGTCACAGGTGGAAACATTTAGCAAAAAAATAAAATAAACATCTTTAGGGCTGATGACATATTTCTCTCATCTTCACATTTTTAGCAGAATGATAACTTCTGGTTTACTCCCTGGAGGGACATCCCTTGTTAGTAGATTCAGGCTACCTCCAAAAGGCAAAGGTATTATATCATGCTCTTTCCAGCCTATGTAAACTAAATTTCTGCTTTAAACAGACTTTTAAAATTTCTCACCTCTGCCAATTATTTTGTCTGCCTCTAGTTTAGAAGGTACATTAAGTATCACCTTTTTGCAGGCTTCACCAGCAAGACTGAAGATCTAGAATTTAAAAGGTCACATTAATACAGAGAAAATAAAGATTAGAAAAACATAATCATATAAATAGATGTGATTAAACAAGCAACTGACAAAGTCCAACACCCATTTATAATAAACCCCCAGCAAACCAGGAATAGAAAGGAACTTGCTCAATATGATAAAGTTCATTTATGACAAACAACAACAAACTTCATATTTAAAGGAGAAAGATTGAATTATTTCTTCTAGCATCAGGAACAAGACAATGATGTCTGCTCTGCTCTAACTACTTCTTTTTTATTTATTTGTTTATTTATTTTTGTGACTGAGTCTTGCTCTATTGCCTAGGCTGGAGTGCAACAGCATACTCTCAGCTCACGGCACCCTCCACCTCCTGGCTTCAAGCAATTCTCCCGCCTCAGCCTCCCAAGTAGCTGGGATTACAGGCGCCCACCACCATGAGCAGCTAATTTTTATAGTTTTAGTAGGGATGGGGTTTCACCATGCTTCTATTTAACATTATACTGGAGCTTCTAGCCAGGAAAATTACACAAGAAAATAAAATCAAAGGCATCCAAATTGGAAAGGAAAAGGTAAAATTGTTTCTATTCACAGATGACATAAATTTGTAGACGGAAAATCCTAGGAATCCACTAAAACCTGTCTAAATAAATGAGTTCAGTAAGGCTACTGGATACAAGATGAGCATGTGACTGCATTCCTGTACACTAGCATTGAAAAATTTGGAAACTAAGCAAGAAAATTGATTTGTAGAGTATTAAGAAGAATAAAATACTTAGGAATAAATGTCATCAAAGAAATAAAATAGTACACACTGAAAACCATAAAACATTGCTGAAGGAAATTTTTAAAGACCTAGATAAATAGAGAGATAGCCCATCTTCATGGATCAGAATACACATTCCCAAAATTAATTTACAGATTCAGTACAATCTCTATAAAAATCCCAGATAACTTTTTTGAAAAAATTGAAAATTAATCTTTATAGAAATACAAGGTACCCGAATAAAATTGAAAAACAAAAAAAAAAAATTGAAAGACATATTTACCAATTTCAAAACTTGCTACAAAGCTACAATAATCAAAACAGAGTGGTACTGGCAATACAATAAATATATAGATGAATGGAATAGAACTTAAATGCCAGAAATAAGGCCTTACATTTATGGTTAGCTTCCAGAAATTTCTAGAGAAATAAATAGTCTTTCCAACAAATGGTGTTGGGATGATTTGATATCTTCCTGAAAAAAAAAGTGAATTTGAACCCCTACCTCACACCATACATGAAAATTAGCTCAAAATGAACCACAGACATAAATGTAAGAAATAAATTATTTAGAGGTAAACTTGAGAGCAAATCTTTATGATGTTGGGTTAGGAAATGATTTATTATATACAACACCAAAAACACAGTGATAAAGAAAAGTTGTTAAATAATACTTATTCAAAGTAAAAACTTCTGCTCTCCAGAAAAATACCACTTTCTTTACAAAAGTGAAAAATATAACTCATGGGATAGAAGAAAATAGTTTCAAACCAATAAAGGACTGGTATCAAAAATATTTAAAGAATTCCTGCAACTCAATAATAAAAAGACAAATAACACAGAAAAATGGGCAAAGGATTGGGATAGGTATTATCCCAAAAAAGATATTAAAATGGCCAAAAAGTAGATGAAAAGATACCCAACATCATTAGGTTTTAGGGAAATGGTTATCTAAATCACAATGCAATACCTACTTGCTAGGATAACTAAAATAAATGAGACAGAAAATAACAAGTATTGGTGAGGATGTCGAGAAACTGAAACCTCTACACATTGCTGGAGGAAAGGTAAAGTGGTGCAGACGCTTTGGAAAATAGTTTTGCAATTTCTCAAAAAGTTAAACATAAACTTAAATGATCCATCAATTCCACTCTTCCTAAATGAAATAAAAACCTATGTCCACACAAAAACTTGTCATGAATATTCACAGTACATACCATTATTCACATCAGGCAAAAAGTGAAAACAATCCATACAACGAAATTTACTTTGTTAAGTACTATGCATGCCACAACAAGGATAAACCTACAAAACATACTCAGTCAAAGAAACTAGACACAAAACAACACATACTGTATGATTTCATTTACATAAAATGTCCACAATAGGTAAATATGCAGGAACAAAGTAAATTTCCATGGGAAGTGCTTGTAAATGGGCATGAGGCTTATTTTTAAAGTGATGAAAAACTTCTAAAATCAGATTGTAGTAATGATTGCACGTTCTTCAAATTTACTAAAATTCACTGCATTATACACTTAACAAAGGTGAATTTTACAAATGTAAATTATATCTCAATAATGCAGTTTAAAACAAAAAAGGGCACTGACGTTGATCGAAAAATGACTCTTTCCAGTTACTTCCACAAATTGGTAGTGAAAGGCCTTGTCAAATTTATAAATTCACAGAAGTAATTTCAGCACAATAAAATGGAATAATAACCACAAAGAAGTATTTTATTTCTGATATAATCAAATATAAAACGGATTTCTGCACAAATTAAAAGATTTTAACTCATAGTTACACAACATAACTGTAAATATATCGATATACAAATATATACATTATCAAAATGATTCTAATATGTGATCTAAAATTATTGTACTTCTCAAAGATTCACCTTACCCTCACTTGAATTAGACAGAATAAATAAAATATCTCAAAAATATGGACAAATAGGGCCAACATGTAACTGCTTGGACAAACGGAGGCAGGATGGTGCACTTCCGCGTTCTTCTTCACCACCAACTCTTCCCGTGTGTGCGAGAATGCAGCTGACACCCGGGAAGGTGCAGATTAATCAGGCATGCACCAGGTGGTGTCAATCCGAGGAGATCAAGATTTACCTGGTGGCACCTGCGGAGCGCCCCCTCTCCCCCGACATGCCCGTGCCTCGCCTATTGCCCTTCCACTCCTAGAAAAGTCGCTCCCAGCAGATGTGCCGGGGGCGGGCTTTCTCAGCCCCCACTCTTGTCGGGACTGTATTAGAAACCGCCCCCCCACTTCCCCCAGCTCCGGTCCCTGAAGCTAGATGACCAAAGAATAAATTTGCAGTTTTGCTTTTAGCCTTGCCTACTCGCTGGTTCTTTTGTGCCCACTCTGGTGGTCTTAGAAAAACAAATCAGTAACAATGCTGTTTAATTTAGATATAATAAGCCAAGAAGTCATTTTCAGAAAATCCTAACCAGATTGCAAACTGGGACAATGAAGTTATAAGTTGTTTGTCCTTTAAAAAAAATCATACATATGCTTAATTTAATATTTTCCTTAAGCATATAGTTGCCACCTTGGGATGAAAAATGGTTTCCTTCAACAAACCACCCATTGGTTGAAATATATTGTAACTCTATAGTCGCTATTTTGGAATCCCAAAAAAATGCTACGCCCAATATATACTTATTCACATCTCTTTTCAAAATACTTCAGCTAACTGAAATATTTAAATCAATTAGAACATAATAAATGCTCTGTGTCCATCTAGATCTTTAAAAAAACTAAATATTTTGCAATTTTTGTTCCATTTTTTAATTAAAATTTACAGATGTGGCTAAAGTCTTATGCTCTATTATATTTCCAACTCTTCTCCAGGGAATAGTTTTTTCAGAAGTTAGAATTTATACTTCCTCAGTAGGATTTTATACTTTTATTATATAGTATATGCTTGGGCCTATAAAATATAAGCTGGTATTGGGTAGTATGTGTTTATATGCATCCCTTTGCCATTTGCTTTTTTCACCCAACAGTATATCTGAGATTTTTCCATAAATGTACCACAGTTTATTATTAGTCATTCTTCTGTTGATGGTTATTTAGACTGTTTTTCATTTCTTCTATTACAAATGATGCTATGTGAGCAGCACTGCCTACAGCGGAAATTACTGTGCCATACACGAACATCTTCAATTTTATTAGCTATTGCCAAGTTGCTCTCCAAAGTACTAATATCAATTTCTATTAATGCCCCCAGCATATTAAATCTCTCTATTTCCCATATCCTCCCTTACAAATAATTTTATGACTTCTTCCATGTTGCCAACCTAACAGCTGTTTTAATTTGCATTTTATTAATTTTTAGTGAGATTGACTGTATTTTCTTGTGTTTATCTGCCATTTATTTTCTGTAAATTGTCTATTCTCCTTTAATCACTTAAGTTTGCATTTTTTAAATTTATTTTTTCTTACAGCTTTACATAGTTTGTTTTTTTACCTTTTATTACGAAATCTTTTGATAAACAGAGTGCTTCAATTTTGTTTTTTTTATTTGACACATCTTTATTAAAATTTTATGTATACCAGATACTCAAAAACTTCAAAGTCCCCATTGCTCAATCTTCTTTTTTAAAGTAGTATTTTTGCTCTTTTTAGACTTTGACTTTCAAAACAATTTTATGATCAGCTGCCCAAGTTCTGTAAAAATTTCTTTTAGGATGTTGATGACATTCCATTTCATTTAAATATTAATTTAAAGAGGATTTGACATTTAGGGCTCTTGAGACTTTCCATCCATCAACATGATTCATTCTCAATTACTTATGAATCATGTTTCCTTTTTGCTGTTTCCCTCCCCCGCCCCCCTCCCCGCTTTGAGACGGAGTCTCACTCTGTCGCCCAGGCTGGAGTGCAGTGGCATGATCTCAGCTCACTACAATATCTGCCCCGGGGTTCCAGCAGTTCTCCTGCCTCAGCCTCCTGAGTAGCTGGGATTACAGGCGTGCACCACCATGCCCGGCTAATTTTTGTATTTTTAGTAGAGATGGGGTTTCATCATGTTGGCCAGGCTGGTCTCGAACTCCTGACCTCATGATCCGCCTGCCTTAGCCTCCCAAAGTGCTGGGATTACAGGCATGAGCCACTGCGCTCAGTCGAATTATGTTTGCTTTTCAATAAAGCTTTGTAATTTTTGCTATAAAGGTCTTTCACATTTTTTGTTACATTTATCTTAGACACATTGATTTGTTGTTGTATGAATGGGATTCCTCTTAACATATTTTTGAGTTGTCCCTTGATAATATATACAATCATGTAAAAATGTTAAGCTTATATTCATGAAACTTGCTTACTTTTATTAGTTCTAGTATCTGTCAATAGATAGTGTTGGATTTCTATGTAGTTAATCCTGTCGCTGGCAAAATGACAATTAGGTTTACTTTCTTTTAATCCTACAAGTCTTTCATCATTGCTAATTTTTATCTGATATGCTTTTTAGGACCTCTTCTGGAATGCTGAATAGAAACACCTATACTGACCATTATGGATTTGTTTCTAACTTAAAGAGAATATTTTTTATAATTTTGCCATTAATTATGAGTCTTTTTCTTTTTTCCTTATAACGTTCATTCATTCATTCATTTTTCTTAGATACGTTTCATTACATTAAGAGAGTTCACACTTGGCAGGTGCAGTGGCTCACACCTGTAATCCGAGCATGCTGGAAGGCCGAGGCAGGCAGATCATGAGGTCAGGAGTTCGAGACCAGCTTGACTAACATGGTGAAACCCCATCTCTACTAAAAATACAAAAATTAGCTGGGTGTGGTGGCGCGAGCCTGTAATCCCAGCTACTCAGGAAGCTGAGGCAGGAGAATCACTTGAACCTGGGAGGCAGAGGTTGCAGTGAGTCAAGATCATGCCATTGCACTCCAGCCTGGGTGACAGAGTGATACTCCATCTCAAAAAAAAAAAAAAAAAAAAAAAAAAAGTTCATTCTCTATATTCTGAGTGTACTATGAATTATATGAATTCTTTTAAATCGAACTGTTTCCACTATTTCTGAAATAATCAGTTTTTCTCTATTGATACATTTTCTCTGTTGATACTATGTTAAAATACAATAATAGATGTTCTAATGTGAAACCATGTTTCCTTTCCTGAGATAAGCCTTATAGGAACATCATATATTTATGCTTACAAATATATTGGTTTGCTTTCAATTTATCTCAACATTTCACATATTTGTAAGTAAGATCAGGCTACTATTTTTCAACATCATACAATCCTCATAAAATGATTTAAGAAGAGTACTGTATTTTTCTGTTGTTTGAAACAATTTACATAAAGTACAGACTCTCTGTTCCATATAATTTTGAAAGAATTAACTTGTCATAAGCCCAGGCCTGGTGGATCTAAAGAAGTGTGTGTGGAGCTATCTGGCTTCTAATTCAGTTTATTTAATGGTTACAGATCTATTTAGAAATTGTATGGGAGGCCGAGACGGGTGGATCACGAGGTCAGCAGATCGAGACCATCCTGGCTAACCTGGTGAAACCCCGTCTCTACTAAAAAATACAAAAAACTAGCTGGGCGAGATGGCGGGCGCCTGTAGTCCCAGCTACTTGGGAGGCTGAGGCAGGAGAATGGTGTGAACCCGGGAGGCGGAGCTTGCAGTGAGCTGAGATCCGGCCACTGCACTCCAGCCTGGGCGGCAGAGCGAGACTCCGCCTCAAAAAAAAAAAAAAAAAAAAAAAAAATTGTATACCTACTCAAGTCAATGTTGGTTATGTGTATTTTTTAAGAAGTTGTCTGTTTTGTCTGTATTTTCAAATTAATTGGAATTATCTATTAATACTATTTTACTTTTTAACATTTGTTCTCTCCAAAACTGTACTTCCTTTTCATTCCTAATATTGTTTTATCTATGCCTTTTCTGTTTTTACTTGCTCAATTTGAGCAGAGTTTCTCTATACTCAAGAGGTTTGGTTTAGTTGATACCCTCTACTGCCCATTTCTTTCCTTTTTTAAAAATGTTCTTCCTAAAATATATTATAAATACCAAAGATTACATACAGCATACGTGTGTGTTTTAATAAATAATAAAATGAACATTAGGGTATTCACATTCAAGGTTAAGAAATGGAACATCACTAATATTTTCAAAGTTCCTAACTATACAGCAGTAGTTCATTCATTTTCATTGCCACATAGGACATTATTAGAAAGAATGTACAGTTAATTCATTAATACGACGTTTGAAAGGGATAATATTCAATATAGACTTCAGTTATAGTATATTTCTTGAAACTATGAATTCAATTGAGATTATGTTTTTGTGAGGTTTGGCTGCATTATTGAAAATAAAATAAAGTAAAAAAATGTAAAGACACTAGTATATTAACAATGATGAACTAATGACCTTTAAAGTTATTTTATGATAAAAATAACTTCTGTATACAAGAGTGCCCATATTTTAAATTAAAATATACAAAACTAAGCTTAAAAATGATAATGTAAAGTATTACCTACTGCAGCCTAAGCAAAATAAATTGGTTTGTTGCATTTTACAGTACTAAGCAAATTGTATTAATTGCATGATAGAAAGCTTATCAGACAAATCACTAAATCCTGATTGAAAAATTTAATGCCAAAGAGAGAATGAAAATTAAAGGTGTTATCTACAGTTGTTTCACTTTTATGCTAGTGTTTAATTTTACAGTAAATACACAAAGTAGGCTTTCTAAAATGACACCCTGCTTCGGTAGAGAAAGAAGAAAAAGAATGGAAATATATGGCATGTCTTAAATGTGAAGAGGATCTTCTGGATTGAACACAATAATTACAGAATTTTAAACTCTTCATCTCTCCTGTGGCCATAAGTCTTCTTCAGAATGGAAATATTACCTTTCCAATTCTTACCACTTCAAAAGTAAATTGCAAGATTTACTGCTCTGCATTCTCAGTACTTAGATGAGTATAATAAATTTGTTTCTACCCAAACTCATTGTAAGATGGGAATTCCAGCTATCATACTTTCAATGGAAAGTATGATTAACTACAGGTCACCACAAATACCATCTATGGAGCAGGGCTGCCACATGGGAATTACAGCAGGACCAAAGAATGTGCATGAGTTTACATTTATTTATTCAGAACGTGCTTCCGTATCTAGCTGTATCTCAATAGGAACATCAACAATCTCCTTTTAATAAGGTAGCTGATAATGCATCAATCTAAATATAGGTATACTACAATTTTGACTTTTTTAAGCTTGCAGTTTTAAAACTAGTTTTCATCTACTTCCTTTATTTGCCATAATCTTCTTTTCATGAATGTAAAAGTCTTTAGAAATTACTATCCTCCCTTTTATTTTAAAATGATGAATATATCAACTATTATCAAAAGCAAAACAATCACACAAGTTTTTCTGGTACAGACTCACATTATTCACATTAACCCTATAAAATATAAAAATTTGGATGCCTATTTATCCACATAGGTTGCGGGCAGAGTTCATATCCTCCAAAGAGGAAAAGTACAGATTTGAGGGGAGTTATTTCAAATGTTTCAACTATTTTAGTTCCTTTAGGAAAGGAGCCCATTTAACAAAATGATGGATTAGCTGTGTCCAAGTATGTGCCATTTATAATGTATAATAGTTAAAGTGGATTTGGTAACTGTATCAACACATATTTTTAAAAGAATCGTATTATTTGTAACAGGCAGAAGACAACTGATCTCATGAAAATTAGTTTCCACCATCTCTAACAATTCTGGTTACATTAAGAAGAAAATACACTTTCTGAGGCAATCAAAAGCTTAACAATAGTGAGATGCTCTGATATACTTCTTTTTTTAGTATTCCCCTCTCATTTTTTTCTTTCTGCGTGTGATTATTAGAAATTGTATTTACACTTTAGAGTGTAGTGGGGCACAGGGTGGGAAGGAGATACAGGAAAAGTGCAGAATGGGAAAATTCCTCAACCTGTTGGGCTGCTTACTGGGAAGACTAAAATTTAACAAGTCTCAGATTCTTGTTAAAGACTTGCTTTGAAAAGCTGTCTCCTTAGAACAAACAATGTTTTAAAGATAAATAATGGTTTAAAGATACCCATTAAAGTCTCTATAAAATGAAAAGTGTTTCTAAAATGCTATATTAATATTATAGTGAAAAGTTGAGAGTCGCATGAGTCAAAAGGAAGGAAATACAGACATGAGATGGTCAAGAGAAGTGTTAATTTACCCATTCGGTCCGAAATTGCAAGTGTTTGTAAACTGACAATTGCAGATGAAAGCAATTGTCATTTTATGTACACTTTCGGATATTTAAGTTTCCAGATATTTAATCTAAACCCAATGGAATTAAAAAAAAAAATCTTAAACCAGTATGTCCTAGATCAAAGCTGGAGCTTCCTCCATTTAGATTTACGCGCACCTTCTTCCTTGCCACAGCCCGACACCCCCAGCCATGCCTTGCCAGGACATCTCCTGGTCTTCTATGGCCTCCAGAAGCCATGAGCGAATGCGAGAAAATCTGAGAGCAGCACCCGCAATTTCGTTCCCCATCCTCAATCCCTTCGTAAAGGAAACACAAAACCCCAAATGCATGCTTGTAAACTGAAAAGCTGAAAAAGCTTTTAAATATGTTACAAAAGAACACATTTTGCAAGCAGTTTGCATTTGTAGTCATTTCATAAGCTCAGATATTTTGTCAGAACAGTTTCCGGGCAAATAGATGCGCTTATTTGTCCAATTCCTTCTGCATAAACATACCGTAGATCATAACTGCCAATCCCATATTCATATGTCGCTGACCTAAAGGGAGCACAACCCTTAGACCCACTCCCACTTGCCAGGGTGGAGGGCTGGGAAGCACTAAGAATCCACGAGACCAGATTCGACTCACTGCCGACGCGGATACTATACACCTCGCTCCCATCGGACCCCATGCACAACCGTGGATGCGGGGAAGTCGCGGGTCCGCGCATCCTTTCTGAGCTTGCGGAATGAAACTCTGTTGAAGCCTGAAGCTTCGCGTGCAACCGCGCAGCCAGAGTTCCGAACACTTCAAGTCTCCCGTGTTCTCAGAGCATTGTCTCTAACTTCCTCTCCTAGAGGATTTCGTCCTGTGCGGCAGGTTTCCGGAGACTCGAAACCCCGGGTTGTGCTCCGATCGCGCACTCCTCCAAGTACGACCCAACCCCACCGCATCCATCATCCCACACCACTGTCACCCTCTACCCGTCTCCCCACCTCGGCCGCATCCCCCAAACACAACACGACCCCAGCCCCCATTCTGGCCCAGGCTTCCCACACCTTCGCGTCCCGGGCACATCCCGCCCCCGGCTGGGGGGCTGGCAGGGGTGGACCGCTTGCGTGAGCTTCTGAATACCCTTTAGGGGAGATACCGAGAAACTCGCTTCTCAGGGGCAGCCCCACAAAGGGACCCAGGGACACAGCCCCGGGTGCACACACTAACGAACCCATCCAGGTCAACTGGGACCCAGAGCGGGGGAGGGGGCAGCCCCTAAATCCCATTTCACGTCTGTGCTTTGAGCTCTCAGGGATCCTAAAATACTGACCAACAAGCTCTCTTCCACCCTCTCCACCCAAAGGCGCCGTCCAACCACCACCACCAGCAGCTCCACCACCTGGGGAGGAGCGTGAATCCCAACCCCCTGCCCAACCGGCGACGGCGCCCGCCAGAGCGCAGCAATGCTTGAGCGCGACTCAGAATTCCAACAATCGAACGCGGTGTCTCAAAACAAAAAGCTGAGTCCAGAGTCGACCGGCAAGCACGCATTTTCTCTCCTCACTCCTGCAGGCCCGAACTTGGGGCTGCTACCAGACCCGCAGCATCGACCTGAGCCGCGGTGGTCACGTTTCGGCCCGCTTTGTCCCCAGCTCCGCGCAGCGTCCAGAGCGGATCCACCCGGGTCCCCATCCCAGCCCTATCCGGCGAGGTCTGGCTCACCACGAGGGTCAGCAGCAGCTGCCGGCAGGCAGCTCCGCGCACGGAGCGCCGGGGCCCAGCGGCTGCCATCGGGATGCAGGGCAGGGCCAGGAGAACGCGGGCGCCGGGAGGGTGCCGAGAGCGAGATCTGCTGAGGTGTGGGGCGCGGGAGGTGCTTTTCTCGCCGCTGCTTGTCTTTAAGTGTCTTTGGCCTCTCTCAGGCTTGCCTGCCCGGGAGCAACTTCACTCCTGAAACCAGATTGGACCCAGAGGACGCGGAGAGGCCACTCCTTGTTATTTCTCAAGTTTTATCATCGCCGGCGCAGCTGAGGAGCTGCCCGAGCCTGCCCCTCTGCTCCCCAGCAGCCACCGGGGCGTTCGCGCTCGGGAAAACGGTCTCTGGCGCACCCTCAGCCAGCTCTCCCACGCCCCTCGTCTGCCCCACGGCGCTGCCGCCCCGCCCGGCCCGCAGAGAGGCCCTGGCAGGCCAGATCGTCCCAGGGCGGCACCCTCGCCGGCGCTGCGCGGTGCATCTCAATGCAGAACCCCAATCCGCCCGCAGGGATCCCTGCCTCGACAGGGGCCCTGCTGGATGCCAGGAACACCCTTGTCATTGGATCAGCGGATCTGCCCTTCGACGTCTGAACAAATTCTGCCAGTGTTTTCAGATTAAAGCAAAATATATGTACAGTATTCTCTCCAGATTTGACTAACATGACAAAACACACAACAGAAGGAATTTATGCCAAATGGCATGAATAAACAGGTTTTGGCATGTCAGAAATTAAAACCAAATATAAGAAATTCGAATCTAACCATTTTTACGCAACCAAAATACGAGCGATTACACTCAGCGCTCTATTAACTGACAGTTTGGGGGACTTATATGAACCTTCTAAAAACGACTTTGTTCTTAGATGTAAATTATTGGTTTACTACTTACTGGTACCAAAATGAAATTTTTCAGGTGGTCAAAGGAATATCTACCACACAAAACCTTCTAAAAAGAGGCTTACAGATTCTACATCATGCAACGACTATTTATCAGGGCCCAAAGTCGGCCAAGCTTTGTGTGAGGGACTGGAAGAAAGGAAATGCATAAAATCCAGTTCCTGTGGGAAACAATTCCAAATCAGAAAGGGACGAAAGACAATCATTCCTAGCCTACGAGGCTACACTTTTTCATAGAGATGTCGTTTGTAACACTAGGGATATTCTCTTATTTCTCTCTAAACTTGCTTTTATGTTCCCCGAGCTCTCACCTGCTGAATTCAGGAGGAAATCTCTCTCAGACATGTGATGCTACTCCTCGAAGTCCGTTCAAAAGTTTCGAGGTTAGTACCATTCAGGACATAGGCACGGGCAAGGACTTCATGTCTAAAACACCAAAAGCAACGGCAACAAAAGCCAAAATTGACAAATGGGATCTCATTAAACTAAAGAGCTTCTGCACAGCAAAAGAAACTACCATCAGAGTGAACAGGCAACCTACAGAATGGGAGAAAATTTTTGCAATCTACTCATCTGACAAAGGGCTCATTTCCAGAATCTACAAAGAACTCAAACAAATATACAAGAAAAAAACAAACAACCCCATCCAAAAGTGGGGAAAGGATATGAACAGACATTTCTCAAAAGAAGACATTCATACAGCCAACAGACACATGAAAAAATGCTCATCATCACTGGCCATCAGAGAAATGCAAATCAAAACCACAATGAGATACCATCTCACACCAGTTAGAATGGCAATCATTAAAAAATCAGGAAACAACAGGTGTTGGAGGGGATGTGGAGAAATAGGAACACTTTTACACTGTTGGTGGGATTGTAAACTAGTTCAACCATTATGGAAAACAGTATGGCGATTCCTCAAGGACCTAGAACTAGATGTACCATATGACCCAGCCATCCCACTACTGGGTATATACCCAAAGGATTATAAATTATGCTACTACAAAGACACATGCACACGTATGTTTATTGCGGCACTATTCACAATAGCAAAG
>NC_045451.1:51145658-51233980 GCF_002776525.5 Piliocolobus tephrosceles | reverse complement strand
GAGGTCAGGAATTTCAGACAGCCAAGTAATCATGAAAGGGTGGTATGAGCTTCATTCATCTCACTCTGGTTCAAGTCTAATAGACTCATCGTCTAAGCCATGTACTCCCTGAAGTCTGGGGCTTCCCTGAAATTCATGAGGCTTAGTTTTAAGGGCTCAGACACTCTAAATTGAGCTTCCCAGTGCCAATCTCATCAGTGGAGGCACTCATCAGTGGAGGTCTCTGTATGGAAGAGCCCTTCCAGTCTCAGAGAAAGTTCTCCAAACTTCTCTCCACTCCAGCGTTTTCACCTCCCATCCTCCATGTGCCTCCAGCATGACCTCAGGGAAAGCTCCCAGCCCAGCCCCAGCCAGCCCTCAGAAATCCAAGTAGAATGGTTTTCTTGAACTTAGATGAGTAAAGGAGACCCTAGCACCGATCTCCCTCCCTCACCACTTTGAATTCACTGTTAGAGTGAAGGGTTGAGGTGTTAAGGCATTTTAGAGGAGATGATCTAACTTAGCTGGAGAAAGCTTTGAAGAAGCAAAATGTTGAGACAGGCCCAGCAAAGAAAAGGGAAAAGGTAGGAGAATGCTCCAAGATAACACAACATGAACAGGACAGGAGAAGCTCTGGAGAGACCTGTGAGAGTGCCCCAGGCTAAGAAAGCAGGGGTTGGTTCAGATTGGTTAGATGAAGAACTCCCGTGGCTGGGAATTAGGTTAGAAAGATGGCTCATGACAACCATGCTGAGGAATTTAATTTCATCCTGACAGAAATGGAGAACTATCTATTCAATGTGTGAAAAGGGTAACTACTGCTACGGAATTGTCACTTTTGGTGAATTTGCACAGATGAACCCATTTGTGCTGTAATATGGCTTTAATACCTAGGTAATAAAAGACTTTGAAGTATTTTTCTTTATTCTAACTATTCTTAGTCTTTCTATGATTTCAACTCTATCTTCAGATTTATGAGAGTCCGGCCTGGTTAGGACTGTCCTCTGACAGACTAAAACTCTAAAATTGCTATCCTCTGGTTGTTTTGACTGTGCTGTGTAATAGAGGATATTGTTAAGCCTAATGACGAATATGACAATTGCTGTGAGCTTCCATTTTTAGCTTCTGCAAAATAAAAGTTGTAAGAATCTACTTTAGAAAAATTGGAAGAAAACATATTATGGATATTTTTAACTTGTATTGCAATATTCTAGGTGCAATATGAACATTAATAACTGAAGGTAGTATTAGTAATGATTTTGAAATTTCCTGTTTGTCCATCATGAGCATATTAATCTAAGTCCCAATAAAAAGCAATGCATTTTTATCATATAAAGAAGAATCTTTACAGATTACAACATAAATATGACTTGAGGATAAATTAAATTGCTTATATTTTTTGCTTATATTTTTCCCATATAAATTATGATTTAAAATAGCTTATTGATTTTTTTTTTTAAATATGAGCTTCAGTTTAGATATAGTTAGAACTGGATGCTTTCTATTATAAAACTAATTTTAAATCATCATGAGGTATCATAAAGCACAAAGAGTTTTCTGAACTGTCTTTATCTTAATACCCTATCCCTCAAACTGCAAAGTCAACTGGAAGTCACTGCTAAAACGATAATGACCCAAAATGGGAAAACAATTTATTATTTTCCCTTGTTATGTTCTTAGTTTGAAGGGTAAGAGCAGCAATAACAAAGGATCAAAAATGGGAAGTGACTTTAGACTAAAGAACAAAACTTCAGGAATTCAGGTGAATTGCAACATATTCAGCAGAAAGCAAACAAGATAATGAAGAAGAGTAATCTCACTCTGGACCTGTGAGAAATCTCTGGCTATGGAAGAGCTAACTAATCTTAGGAGGTGGGACCTGACCTCTGGCCCACGAGCCAGGCTGCCTTGCACAATTCAGCACCAACAGGTGGTAGTCTAACACACCTACTCATCTCGGTGGCTCACCTGGACGGTGACATGGCAACTGTAGGTTTCCTCAAACACTGCTACAAAATACTGCCAGGACAAGTGTATGATGTTTGAGTCAAACTTACGAGAAAAAGCAGAGGAATTTATGAAAAAAAAAAAGCTTGAATTAAAAACAAGTAAAAGATTTGTTTAGATCTTGTGGCACAAAAATGAATTCTGCCATGGGACATGAACTCAGAAGCATGTTTGGAATATTATTTAGGATCAATAGCCGCAGTGTGACTAGAGGCTCTGCAGATTTCCCAGAACACGAGTGAGAACAACTATGACTTTTTGGTCATTTCAAAAGACTGCTGGGGCCTTGAGGATAATAGAAAGTTTAAGTCAAAAGTCAATTAGAAATAATGCATTGCTGCCCACTAGCAGGGCCATCCCAGAATCCCTATGTGCCTCCTTCTCACCTATTTACCCTTGGCAAGCACCTAATTTGCACTTGGTGCTAATTTCAATCCCATGGGAATGCTACTCCACACAGCAATGAGAACCTCAACTCTAGATCCAAATGACCCTTAGCCTCCAGGGACATTTCCCCTTCCCCCTCTTCTGCTGTGGGTCTCCTCGTGTCCTCACTTCTCTTCCTAGGATTCCTATCTCCCCAGAATGATTGACACTAGGACTATCCCTTCCTTTCAGGAGAAAGCTCACTCCCGTCCACAGAAATGTGACCTTTCACTATAACCTTGGCAACAATCATTCAAAAGTCGGACATTTGTACATTTCTCAAATTCAGCATTATCCAGTCTAAGTAACACTATCACAATAGTTTAATCCAGATAGGGCGTGCCAAGCTCAGAAAGGTTCCCTTCCAGTCTCCTTGTTAATTAATGAGTCAAGATCTGTTACAATGGGATAACTCTTCCTCCACTAAAATCTTCAGAGTCCTTTACAAATATCCTCTTCTTCAACCAGTCCTTTTAAGGAGGGAGGAGCAATCTTCCAGTAACTTCCCACTGGCTGGAAGGAATGGTAATTTCCACACAAAAGACAAAACCCTATTGTGTGAGAGATAACTTCTTACAGCAACTAAACTAAAGCCATATAACAAAGCCCTGATACAGGGTGAATTTTTTGTCCACCTCATCTAAGAATCATCACATAATTCTTCACTTTGATTTCCTCTAGAGTGAAAAATCTCTCTCCGCTGGGTGAGACTGCAGTTTCTCCTGCACATTCACATGTCTCCAGGAACTCATTGTATGCATCTATCTGTTCAGAAGGCATTACTCAAGAGTGAAGGTTACAGGTGCGAGTGGGCTGACTGCCAGACCTCATGTGTCATTGATCCCAGCGTCATTCCCTGATTCACTGCCCCATCAGCCTTCTTCTTTCTCAGAAGTTCAGAATGACCATTCCTTAACATCAGCCCGGAGAAGGAGTGTATTCCCCAGTTTAGATGCCTATTAACTAGCTCAGGAGCAGAGAGGCAGCTTTTGCCACCAGCTCCCCATGGGCTAGCAAATTATTTAACTCAAGAATTATTTATTGTTTTATTAGTTCATAATTACATATTAATTAATGCTATTTACCTCAATA
The DNA here is from genome assembly GCF_002776525.5 of Piliocolobus tephrosceles. Classification (NCBI taxonomy): domain Eukaryota; kingdom Metazoa; phylum Chordata; class Mammalia; order Primates; family Cercopithecidae; genus Piliocolobus; species Piliocolobus tephrosceles. The sequence continues at coordinate 51,230,476 of NC_045451.1, read as the reverse complement.
TTTGTTCATCTTGATTTGTCTTTTCTTTTCAGCCTACCGAGTTTCCCAAGTCTTTTGTCTCTAGATGAGGGGTAGCTTTCTACAAATTCGCCATTTAGTGTTCACTGAGTAGGCGCAATCCCAGAACAATAACCACTTCTTTTCTTGCATTGCTTCCAAGGCTCATAACTGCATCTGTCTTTCAAATGTTATAAGCTACACCCCTCCCTAACTGATAAGCACTAGTCTTGACTTATACACATCTATGGCGGGTTTTACCAGATCTCTGTTTCTCTAAATAACTCTAATACAGAGGTCCTGCCTGAACATTGAAAAACTGAGGAGCTAGTAATAGTTTGAGTAGGTTTGTAGGCATGTATCAAAAAAGCTGTTTTGTTCCCCCCTCCTAGTAAGATTACAGTGTTCTTGACAAGTTCCATAAAATCTCCTGCTTAGAGACTAACTGAAGTTTTGAATTATTTGTTGACTTGTCTGATGTAGTTGCCTTGGTGTAGGTCCACGTGTTTTTCAAATCTCTGGCCTCTTAATCTTGTAAAACTGGATAATTTTGAAAATTATTTTTCCTTCTCCATTTGATCCAATTATGGTGATCCATACACCTATTCCCAGTCAGTTGGCCAAAGAATAATAATATTCCTGACCTTTCCTTCTTTCTTGAGTAACAATTTATATATAGTAAAATTCATAGGCCATAAATGTACAGTTCAATGAGTTTTGACAAACATATATACCATCATTCGGGTTAAAATATTTCCTTCACCCCAGTTCATACTCATCCCTACCCTGGGGCAACCAGTGTTCTGCCTTCTGTCACAAAAGAATAGTTTTGACTTCTCTAGAATTTCACATAAATGGAATCACACATTGAATTAGTTACCTATTGCTGCCTCGGTTTTTATCTACTAGACATCACTTGTGCGTTACTCCAAAACTTAGTGGCTTAGAGGAACAACTTATCTCACAGTTTCTGTGGAATCCAGGCCTGGCTTAGTGAACCATATCTGGCTCAAAGGCTGTCATACAGGCTGCAATCAACGTGGTTAGCTGGGGCTGCACTCATCTCAAGGCTGGATGAGAGAGAATCTGTTTCTAAGCTCACTCATGTAGCAGTTGGCAGACCTCCAGTTCTTGATGATTGTTGACCAGAGACATCAGTTGCTTGTCACAAGGGCCTCTCTAGGGGATCAAACCACGTGGATACCTGGCTTCCCTAAGAACATGTGAGAAAAATAGAGTTTCAATAATGGAAGTCACAGTCTTTTTGTAATGCAGTATCAAAAATGACACCCTATCACCTCTGCTGAATTCTATTGGTAGAAGTAAATCACCAGGAACAGTCCACAGTTAAGGAAACAGCATTACACAGGGAAGTGACATCCAGGAGGCAGAGATCACTGGACCCCATCTTCAAGGCTGAATGCCACATGGTATCGATGCTTTTGTGTCTGGTTTCTTTCATTCAACATATTTTAAATTAATACAATATGTTTGAATATATTAGTAAGACATCAGTTTTCATTTCTTTTATATTTATATCTACTTGTAGAATTACCCAGTCATAGGATAGATGCTGTACTCAACTTTATTAGAAACTACCAGACCAATTTCTCACTTCTTCCTTAGTAATATATGTGAATTTCAGTTGTTCTGCATACTTGCCAGCACATTTTTGTCAGTCTTATAATTTTAGCCATTGTGGGTATCTCATTGTGGTTTAAATTTGCATTTCCCTGGTGACATTATGTTTCTTTGTGTTTGGAATTTTCTCTGATGGCTATTGATGTTGAGTAATATTTCCTATGCTTATTTGCCATTTGTAAGTACAATTGGATTGTTTGTTCTTTATTGTTTTGTAACAAAAATGTTTACTAAATGTTAATGAAAATTTACTTATTATGTATAATATATACATTATTTAAATGTTTATTAAAAGAAATTTCAGCCTGGCCAACATGGTGAAACCCCATCTTTACTAAAAATAAAAAAATTAGCTGCGCGTGGTGGTGGGCACCTGTAATCCCAGCTACTTGGGAGGCTGAAGCAGGAGAATCACTTGAACCTGGGGGGGCAGAGGTTGCAGTGAGTTAAGAATGAGCCATTGCACTCCAGCCTGGGCAACAAGAGCAAAACTCTGTCTCAAAAAAAAAAAAAAAATTAAGTTTTGTGCACTTTGAATGGAATTATCTTTTATTTGTTAAAAACACAACTTGAATTTTTATTTCTATTCCTCCTTTTCATAAGAACTGTGAAAGTTCTTGTTTCACAGGGTGAATTTGTAGGTAGAAAGAAGAAGGCAAAATTATCTTCTCTAGAGCATTACTATCTAAACTTTTAAACCAAAAGACCCTTTAAAGTTTTGTTGTGGATGCCAAGATAAGATTTATTGTCATGAAAGACAAAGGCCCAGCTCTGCAAATTACTCAAAGGTGTGGGACGTTTCAGCTGCACCTGGGTCAGAACTGACTAAGGCCTGTTATGTCCACAAGTGAAGCTACACATTTAGGAGCATTATCATCAAGAGGAATATTTTTTAACTCTGGCTGCATGTTGGTGTCTCTAGGTAGCTTTTAATAAATACCAACCACCAGGCCCCACCTCAGAATCCACCTCAGAATCTTTGGGGATGGGGGCTCTATATTGCATGTTTTATACTATTTAAAAGCTTCCCTGGATACCCTAATGTACAGGTCAGGGAGGCAATTCTTGCTCTAGATAAATTATTCTCAAAATATGGTTCATAGCCATTGGCATGTGCACCACTGGGAATCTGAAGTTTCTTCACTTACTCTGAAATATGACGACAGAGATATAAAACCCATGAAATGATGAGACCAATTTTGGAAGAATTCAGGTCTCTGGGTTTTTGTAAGAGGCAGTTTTTTAAATAACCCTTTTAAAAAAAACTGTTTTATTTTGACTTAGAAGTAACATCTCCATTCACCATTTCTTAGCCTTCTTTGCAGCACTTATATAATCTGTCTAATCTGTGTTTTAACGAGAAAGGCTTAGATCTACTTTTGCGTATTTCATGAGGTCCTTTCATGGTAGGCATAACAAAATATACTGCAGTCCTACCCCTTGTACTGCCTGGACTGTTGTTATCTGTACTCCATTATTCTTACTTGCAACATCTCTCCTTTGATTAAAGCAAGTTTCAGTAGGAGCCTACATCAAGAAAGTATTTCTCCCACATAACCATCCATGTCCAGATCTTTTCTATCTTTAGTGAAATATTTATGGCTAGAAAGCTTCTAATGGTTCTCTTCCCCATGTGAAGGAAAAGAGTATTTATTCTAATCCCTGAATCTTGATGTTTTATGTGACTTCCAGATAGACTGTACTTGCCATTAAGATTTTCCTCTGCTTGCAGTAGACAAAACTCTCACAATTTACTTTGATGTCCACAGTCATTAGCAAGAAGAAAAATCCCCACATTATTTTGGTATTCTTTTCTTACTTGGATAGCCAAAATGATTATCTAAGGCTTGAGTAAACATGGAACAAAGATAGGTGTTTTGACTGTCTTCATACTAAATGGGGCAATACAATACCTTATTAGTAAAGGGTTTATGCCAGTCTTGAAATCAAACCCTACTTCTCTTTGAAATAGTTCTATTCACGTCTACTTAGAGGTTATGGGGTTTTGTTTTTGTTTTGATTTGTCCTAATTTATTTCTTTAGCTCAAGCTTTAACTACTTTTTTGTCTTTCTAGCTCACACTCTCAACTGGGACATTAATAATGTTCTCAGGCCACATGTAATTAACAATGATGACCGCATAATGCCTGAAACAACAATTTTCTGACACACCTCTTTTAGGAAGTCCAAACAGCCCTGACAACTGAGCTACTTTAAATAGCCTGAGAAATGGGTATTTTAGAGAGGTTTCCTGGGAAAGGTTTACTGAGATGTGAACTTTGGTTGGAGACTTGAATGATAGAAGAGATTGATGATCTGGAGTAAAAGTATTCTAGCCTGAAAGAACTGCAAATGTAAAAGCCCTGTCCAAATAGCTGGGTACGTTCAGGGAACACAGAGAAGCCCACAGGTGCTGGAGCAGAATGAGGTAATGAGGGGTACTAGAACAAGAAGTAGAAAAAAAAAAAAGATAAAAAACAACTCAATGGCCTAAAGAGGTTAGGTTTTGTTTTAATCTCATGTGTTCTTAAAAGCCACTGAAGGATTCAGAGGGTGGTATGATCTGATTTATACATTTTAAAATCACTTATGGTAGTTGCAAGAACACAGGTTGTAGAGGGCAACAAATGGCAGATGAAGTAAAACTTGGATTTGTAATACAACATGAAGTTAGACCTCACAGGACTGGCTTATAGATTGGAGATGCATTGTGAGAAAAAGAGAAAAGCTAGGGATTGAACGCAGATAGAGGTCATGGGTACTCCAACTCCTAGAGTCGGGAGGGCAAAAGGAACCAGCTCTGCCTAGACTAAGGAGGAGCAACCAGTGATTGAGGAGGAGCATTCTATGAACGTGGTGTCCCATAAGCCAGAGGACAGTTGGTCAACAACAGAAAGTAATTACCTGACTTCAAACTATACTACAAGGCTACAGTAACCAAAACAGCATGGTACTGGTACCAAAACAGAGATATAGACCAATGAAACAGAACAGAGCCCTCAGAAATAATACCACACATCTACAGCCATCTGATCTTTGACAAACCTGAGAAAAACAAGAAATGGGGAAAGGATTCCCTATTTAATAAATGATGCTGGGAAAATTGGCTAGCCATAAGTAGAAAGCTGAAACTGGATCCTTTCCTTACTCCTTATATGGAAATTAATTCAAGATGGATTAGATACTTAAATGTTACACCTAATACCATAAAAACCCTAGAAGAAAATCTAGGTAATACCATTCAGGACATAGGCATGGGCAAGGACTTCATGTCTAAAACACCAAAAGCAACGACAACAAAAGTCAAAATTGACAAATGGGATCTAATTAAACTAAAGAGCTTCTGCACAGCAAAAGAAACTACCATCAGAGTGAACAGGCAACCTACAGAATGGGAGAACATTTTTGCAATCTATTCATCTGACAAAGGGCTAATATACAGAACCTACAAAGAACTCAAACAAATTTACAAGAAAAAAACAAACAACCCCATCAAAAAGTGGGCAAAGGATATGAACAGACATTTCTCAAAAGAAGACATGCATACAGCCAACAGACACATGAAAAAATGCTCATCATCTCTCACCATCAGAGAAATGCAAATCAAAACCGCAATGAGATACCATCTCACACCAGTTAGAATGGCAATCATTAAAAAGTCAGGAAACAACAGGTGCTGGAGAGGATGTGGAGAAATAGGAACACTTTTACACTGTTGGTGGGATTGTAAACTAGTTCAACCATTGTGGAAAACAGTATGGCGATTCCTCAAGGATCTAGAACTAGAAGTACCATATGACCCAGCCATCCCATTACTGGGTATATACCCAAAGGATTATAAATCATGCTGCTATAAAGACACATGCACATGTATGTTTATTGCGGCACTATTCACAATAGCAAAGACTTGGAATCAACCCAAATGTCCATCAGTGACAGACTGGATTAAGAAAATGTGGCACATATACACCATGGAATACTATGCAGCCATAAAAAAGGATGAGTTTGCATCCTTTGTAGGGACATGGATGCAGCTGGAAACCATCATTCTCAGCAAACTATCACAAGAACAGAAAACCAAACACTGCATGTTCTCACTCATAGGTGGGAACTGAGCAATGAGATCACTTGGACTCGGTAAGGGGGACATCACACACGGGGCCTATTATGGGGAGGGGAGAGGGGGGTGGGATTACACTGGGAGTTATACCTGATGTAAATGACGAGTTGATGGGTGCTGACGAGTTGATGGGTGCAGCACACCAACATGGCACAAGTATACATATGTAAAAAACCTACACGTTATGTACATGTACCCTAGAATTTACAGTATAATAATAATAAAAATAAAAAAAAAAGAGGAAGTAATTAACTCTGGCACCATCTTTTGAGGAGTCAAGTGAGATTAGGGCTAAACACTGACCATTTGATTTGACATGAATAAAGTCATCGGTGATAATAAGAAATTAAGTTTACTGGAGTGGTGATGAGAAAAATATGACTGTGGAGAGCCAAAGATAGACTAGGTAAAAGAACAAAGAAAACAAGGCAGAGCCAGATGTTTCTCACATCCTTTTTCCCTCATGCCTGTCACATCTTGGTTCTCCTGAAAGCAGAACCTGAAACACAGATGTGAGTGATGCTATTCTATCGGGATATAAACCCAGAGGCAGAGGCAGAGAATGGGAAAATATAAAAATCAATAAAAAGTGTTTTATTGAGCTGATTCATGGAGTATAATCCTGTGGGCTATACCCTCTAAGATATGATGTAGAATGCACCTCAGAGTTATATTCTGAAACAAAAATTTTTTACTAAGTAACCCTAAGCTGCCAAAATCTTCTATGTGTGAAACAGCATATATTTATTGTCCACAGTTTTTGTGTATCAGAAGTCGAGGCATGGCGGAGCTGGGTCTTCTGCTTGAGAATCTCACCAGGCATTGGCTGTGTTTTCATCAGGAGGCTCAACTGGTGAAGGACTCACTTTCAAGTCCAGTCATGTTCTTGGCAGATTTCCTCTTGCTGTATAACCAAAGGCTTGCTTTCTGCTGGCTATTGGCTGGAGGCCACTGTTTAACTCTACAGGCCACCTGGAGTTTCTAGAGGATTTTACCACATGGACTTCCTTAACATGGCTATTACTTCCAAGCTAGCAAGGAAAACTTCTTCTTTAGTCTTCTAAAATAGAGTCTTATAAAACACAGCCACAGGAATGACGTCCTATTACCTTTGCCATGTTCTATTGATGAAAAGCAACTCATAAGTCCTACCCATGTTCCAGAGAAAGAAAATTACACAAAAGCATGGATACTAGAAAGCAGGAAACCACTAGGGGGTCTGCTCAACAAACTGGAACCTAGGACACGTATTCATTGACCCTTGTTCCCCTTTGTTTGAGAATGGGGCCTGAGGAACAATAACTCTTCTGATCTCCAGGGCCGTACCTACACATGGACCAAGAGACACTTCACAGGTGCTGTGGGTGAATGCTGGCAGCATAAAAGGAACCATGAGTCTCAGCTATGCCACAACCCGGTGAAGAGGGGTTGTGGTGTGCCGCACAAAAGGCATTTGTGACAGTGTCATAAAGGGAACTGGAGAAAATTTAAAAATAGCTGAAGGACAACTTAGTAAAGAAGTTTTATTCATATGAAAGAAGCAAATTGCATAGTGGTTAAGAATTCAGACTCAGGAGCCAGACTGCCTAGTTCAAATATTGATTCTGTCACATCAGAGTACTGTCACTCTGAGCTAGTTACCTAACCCTCCGTGCCTCAGTTCATAAAAGAGTAAGAAAAAGAATTTCTAATTTGAGTGAGAATAAAAGTAAGTAACGTGTAAAATTTTACAACAGGATATGGCGCATCATAACTACCATGTACATGATACCTATCATTTTTATTAGACATTTCTGTTTAGTAATGAGAATGATCCAGGCAAAAGTGAATAATTAACAATGTAGGAGACAGAGGTTTCATTTCATGAGCAAAGGTCTCGAGGAAGCAAAAGTTCATAGGAACCAATGTAGTAATAGAGTGGCTGCCTTAAATAGGAAGAGAAGTTCATTCAAAAAGGATATGTCAGTGTATATGGTACAGATGTTGATAGTCTAGTATTGGTGGTGGTGGAAAGTTAAGGGAGTTTTCTTCTCCTATTTTGTATGTGAAATCAGGTGTGAAGTGAGGAAGGCAGGTTAGAGATTTGAGAAAAGAGTAGTTGTAAAATAGAAAATTGACTAGGTCAGTGTTTTGAATTGTTGACTCTAATCCATTATAAGAAATATTTCTAATATTGTGAACTCTTCTGCAATTCATATATGCAATCTGGAACAAATGTTTTATGAATAATACTTACCATTCCTATGTTTAATATACTCTGACAATTTCTGTTCTTGTCTTCTAATTCATTGATAATGCATGTTGTCACCTCTGAAATTAATCTTATGTCCCTCCACTGGGTTGTGTCTCACTGTTTGCAAAACCCCTGAACTTAGGTAACAGGGTACAATTGTGGGTCAGGAATGAGAGTTCCAGGGCCCCATGTTCCAGGGCTCAAGTAAAAATCACAAAGTAGGTAGAAAATGGCATTTATCGAGTAATGGGGTCTTGCCAAGTGATTACAAAGGAGGGGAGAAGTGGGGAGAATTAAGAGTTATGGGACAATGGATGAAAGCAATGAATAAGTAAATTTAAGCTGAGAAAGGAAGAAAATCAGATCAACGAGCCTATGAAGTGATAGAGCTTTCCAGTTTTGATAAATATTTGGAATAGAAGTGCTAGAGTAAGAGAACTAGAAAGCTAACAGGAAGTTTTTAGAGATAATGATGCTTGAAATTTCAATTTTGGATGTGGCACAGTTAGAGGTTATTGGGAAATCAAAAATATAGGCATGAGAATAGATAAATGAAGGGAGATGGTGCAAAAAGGTCTTTGTAGTTGAGCTACCAGAGAATTTGGATGGTTATGTTTTGAAGAAAACAGAGTAGATTGGTGAATTAAATAAAAAAATAGTGCACTAGGTGCTGAAATATTTAATGAATGAGGAGGAGTATCTAAATGTCTATTAATTTCTAGACACCAATAGGTGTCTGCAAGAAGGTATGATGGGTGTTGTGGTCTAGTGGCACTCACAACAAAGAATGTGAGACTCCCTTTTTGGAGAGAAGGGAGGAGGAATGGTCTTCATTGCCAGTGACAATGATGAGGGAGGAAGACATCTACCTGTCCCAGGAATGTGGGAAGGAAAAATTGGCCAACACATAGGTCTCTGGCCAAAGTCATACTCAGAGGGTAGCCTGAAGGTTTTTTCACTCAAGAATAATGATAACAAGGTGAAGAAAATGGTCAGAAAAGAGATTAAGGGTCTAGGGTGACTTTTTTGGATTCAGACTATGAATTTCAGAAGGCAGAAGGAAGCATATGAGGGCACAGAAATGGATGAAAGATTAGATCATAAATTTCAGTTTGTCTTACACAGTCGTGGCTTATTAATGTCATTCCAAGGTATCTGTTTCTTAATAGCACCCTGTTTCATTCTAAAAAGTGTTCTGCTTGGAAGTTAAATTATGTAACTACCATACCTGAGAGAATAAGGATTTCGGAGACAATGGATAACCTGAGAAGTTTAGATTTTTGGTGGTACAAGTCATGACATGAGTAATCCTGAAGAGCTCTTAGAAAGTTTGAGAGTAATGTGTTCTAATGCCAGCCCTTTTCTTGGGGTTGGTCTCTTAGGCAGCTGTGAAGTGGTGATGGGAGATATGTGCTCCCTGATCTTGGTCTTTGCTCGTTGGCATTAACATAATAGAAGGGAGTAGACAAGCATTTTGTGTATTTAATCAATGTTCATGCCCCGCCTACTTTTGAAAAAGAAGGTTTAGGAAATTTAAAAACATGACATTTAGTTTATTTTCAATTATTCACATATTTAATGCCACTGAGACAAACATCCTTGCATGTGAGTAGAATCTTTATACTGTTCTCTTACTTCTTTTGGATAAATCCCTTTTACCTGATTTCATTGGTAACTCTGCATCACATCTGTGTATATTGACACCCTCCACTCCTTTCATCTCTGGCTTTCTGAGCCTCTCATTCGCTATGAGTTATCTCACGTCCTTGGTGCCTGGGAGTTTTCCAATTGGCCCTGTTCCCAGGGCAACACTCCTTAAGCTGAAAAGTGTCATCTCTACCCTCATCCCCCATCCCTGATTCACAGGCCCCTCTGAAGCTCCTGGCCACCACAGTCAGTGAGCATCATCTGTTACCCACCCGACACAGGTGTCATCTCTACCCTCATCCCCCATCCCGGATTCACAGGCCCCTCTGAAGCTCCTGGCCAGCACAGTCAGTGAGCATCATCTGTTACCCAACCCGACACAGGTCCCACACAACAGCACAGTGACGCCAAACAGTTGCTGCCTTCTGGATAGTCACCTGTTCCACCTGCTGTTGACCTTTCTAGCTCTATTTATCTCTGGAGATTTGACAATTCTGATTTTTAAAAATATATGCAACTTACTTTGCATACATCTTCTTGACTAGCAGCATTTATGTGGCAAAATTTGTTACTTTTTATTAAATGTTTTCCATGTGGCTTGGTCCTGCATTCCTACCTTAAGAGTATTTCTCTAGTTCACATCTATGTAGAAAATAGAAACCACAGGAAACAACGTACTTTCTGAAATGCTTACTTTACAGACATTGTGGAGTTTTACTAATCAATGTGTTTCAACTCTTTGGTACATTTCTAGCATTTTGCTTAATGTTTTATATGAAAAAGCAAACTTAAAATACTTAAGTTTCATAAACCACCAAATAATCAATAAACCCAGTTATTAAAACCCTATCAATGATTGTCAAACTTTAGAGTATGAAAAAATGACCTAGGAAATGCATTAGAAAGTGAAGGCTTCTACACTTTTCCCCTACTAGCCTGTTACTCCTGTCACTCTGATTCATGAGGGGATCTCTATTTTCAGCAACACCCGGGGTGATTCTGATGCTGATGGTCAGTGAAACACACTCTAAAAATTATACAAGCAAATATATCAGCAAGTTTGCCTTAATATTTGTTAACTGAAAAGCATTGAGTGTTCCGGTCTGTCCTCTCCCTTGAATCCTAACAAAATAAGTAAACAGAAGTGAGGTGGCTAGCAGAAACTCCACTATTCTAACCTCTCAGCTATGCCCAGATTTTCTGCAGGGATACAAAGGTGCAGTCACAAAGGGAATAGAGAATGAAACAAAACAGCCCTTGTCATTTCCCATGCACCAACTATCACTCCATATGGAGGTACATCAGTGGGTAATCTCTTCTTTAGTCTCACATATATCTAGAATTTAGGATATACCAAATGGCTTGAGAAGTGAAGAATATGCTCCAAATCCATGACACAGTGAAATTCCTCTATAAAACAAGATTTAGGGTGTGTGTTTTTTTCAAATAAGATCAAAGTGCTCTGTTTTCCTAACTAGCTAGTTCAAAGCTCTAGCTTCCTTTTTGTTGCCTGTTTTTTAGCATTATGCTCTTTTGTTTTACCTTAAGACTCTATATTGCATGTCTTATTTGAAAATCTAAAGTTTAAAATGCAGCCTCATAATGTATTTATTTGCTTAATTTAAAACATTTAAGCAAAAGTGATAGGTTCTGCTTCTTAGCTATTGATGGGGTAAAGAACACAGGGACAGGTGGGGAGAGAAGAGCTTCTTGGAGGGAAGATCAGATCCTCCTTCTCAGGATTTCAGTCCTCAAACCTAGAAAACCAGAACTGGTGAAGAGGAAATAATAAAGGGAGGCATACAACTGATACCCTCTCCCCAGAAAGCAAAACACATAGGTTTGTCCTACATGTCCTACATGAGACGAGCAGGGCTGGAAACTACCTCTCATGTGTTATCTTCCAAGTGACATTATCAGCTCACAGCAAATATAGGTGTTGCCTCTGAGGTTCATTGCTATGCATTTCGTTCCCTATTCTCTACTTCTTGTGTGAAGATTTTCTTCTTTCTTGGGGCACACACGATCACGGTGGTTTCCTGTTACAGAACGTTCTCCCAGCCTAACATGGAAGAAGCTCGTAGATGCATGCCACTCTCTTTGCTTTGTGGTTTCTCAAGATATTTTTTTGAGGGAAGGCCTGACTTATAACATTTTATAAATAACTAATGGGAATTTTGGCAAACTCATAAGAAGCATTTCTTGAATTTCTAAACATAAGTGGTTTTTAATTGCTTTTCCTCAGGTGGTTAGAGAGGGGCCTTTTGGTTAAAAAAAAATTCATTACGGTGTTTGAACTTGGCAGTGATGAAGTGACAGTCACAAATATAATTTTCACATTGGTTAAAAAGTTTCAAGTTGAGAAAAAGAATTCTTTAGGCAACAATGCAGTCTGATCTTATTCAGGTATCTAATACACATGTGCATTTATTCATTCATCCATTTATTCATCACACACCAAATATATTGTCTACTACTCTATATGTTAGGCACACAGTGGTCAAGAAGTCAGATGAGAATCCTTGGGGGTTACATTTCAATATGGGGCAATTATTGGTGGCTACAAGTGGATTCATGCAATTATTGGTGGTAGGATTTGAGCTGGCCTGAAGCACAATACTCAGACACTACCCCTTCTGTCTGCCACTCTCACTATCCCAAGGGAGAAGAAGGGATTCCAAAACCTCAACACTTCATTTTCCTGTATTAAGTTGTGAATGCAAATGATTGATGTTCTAGCCACTCAATGTCTCATGAGAATAAAAAGAATTCAGTGCAGAATCTAACATACATCATGTCTATAATATAAAATTTATGCCACAGAAAACTAGTATGTGCTGAGAATAAAAAAACCTAACTTTTATTCTTTCTTTTTTCCGTTATGACCTGGGCAATACAATTTGATGAATCAAAATTTGGCTGGGCACAGTGGCTTATGCCTGTAAACCTAGCACTTTGGGAGGCAGACAGATCACTTGAGGTCAGGAGTTCAAGACCAGCCTGGCCAACATAGTGAAACCCTGTCTCTGCTAAAAGTACAAAAATTAACCAGGCATGGTGGTTAACCAGGAGCCTGTAATCCCAGCTACTCAGGAGGCTGAGGCAGAAGAATCGCTTGAGCCTGGGAGGCAGAGTTCGCAGGGAGCCATGATCGTGCCACTGCACTCCAGCCTAGGTGACAGAGTGAGATTCCATCTCAAAAACAAACAAAAAAATTAACGGCCAGAGTTGCATAGGCATGCAATTGTGAATACCTTTCTTGGTCCTTACTGTCCTACATGACAGAAAAGAAACACACACACACATAAACCTATAGATGAAAACTTTACAGCAATATGCTCTAGACACACAAATGTCTAGGAGGTAGTATTTGTACTAGATCCTCAAAAAGTCATATTTTTACAAAGAAAGAGATAATGAGTAAAGACATCGGAAAAAGAGAACTAATCATGAGCAAGGCACAAATTGAAAAATGAGGGATACAAGGAGATTGGGGAAATTAGTACAGAAGGCCCCCAACTTAAGATGGTTTGATTTATGATATTTCAACTTTATGATGGTGTCAAAGAAATATGCATTCAGTGTGCTCCTACACTTACGAGATTACATCCCAATAAGCTTATTTTAAGTTGAAAATACGGCAAATGGAAAATGTTCTTTTGATTTATAGTATTTTCAATTTACCATGGGTTTATCAGGATGTAACCCCATCATAAGTCAAGAAGCATCTGTATTTAAATGTGATTTTGTGTTTAGAATTTATCCTCTAAAACCATAGAAAGCTCTTAGGCAGGAGAATGGCACGATCACATCTGCTCTTTGGTGGCCCTTGAAAAGAGAGAAGAGAGAAGAAATTGGAAGCACAAACACCACTGGAGCTGAGTGATGCTGAAGATTTAATCTGGGGTACTGGTGGGGGGAATATCGATCAGGGATGAAGTGAAGAGTGAGAACAGCTGACATAGGGTATACCTCAACCTCATGAACGCTTGGATTGGGAGTAGCAGAAGCAGAAGTACACTCACCAGTGTCCTGCAGTTCTTTCAAGTCATCTGAAGCTTTTTAAAAACACGCATTATGGGCCGGGCACGGTGGTTCAAGCCTGTAATCCCAGCACTTTGGGAGGCCAAGGCGGGAGGATTACAAAGTCAGGAGATTGAGACCATCCTGACTAACATAGTGAAACCCCGTCTCTACTAAAAATACACAAAAAATTAGCCGGGCGTGGTGGCGAGCACCTGTAGTCCCAGCTACTCAGGAGGCTGAGGCAGGAGAATGGCGTGAACCTGGGAGGCGAGGCTTGCAGTGAGCTGAGATTGCACCACTGCACTCCAGCCTGGGCAACAGGGCAAGACTTCGCCTCAAAAAAAAAAAAAAAAAAAAAAGAACATGCATTATGCACTTCCTATGTGCCGAGCATCGTGTGATGTGTTTTATAGGCATTAGCCCACTCCTTACGTCCACCATGTCTTGACTTGCATTCAAGGGTGTGGGTGGGGAGAGTAGCTGATTCATCTTGCACTTTCTCAGAGCAGCACAGTCCTTCTAGTCTTTGTTTTAAAAGGCTACATATGACTGCACTGGGAAGGCATCAAATGACTACAGTACAAACAAAGTATTTAATGAATGAAATTGTGTTTACAATTCTCAAAAATATGGCAGTTTTTGGCAACAAATAGAGGATGCCACGCAAAGAAGAGAGAGAAATCAAGGATTCTCTGTTTCAAGCCCAAGTAAATAGAAGGCACCATTGTTTAAGTAACGCAGGAGAACCTGATTTGATTTGATAGTATGTGTTTGTCTTTTTGCATGAGTTTAAAGTGCTAGGTTAACAAGGGGCTCGCAGGAGAGCTGATATAAGAGCTGTGTAGGTTTATATGTGTATCAGGTAACTTCTTAGGGCTTTGAGTATTCAAGGAGGTAGAAAACATGATGATCCTAGGCACAAAGAAGGGAAAGCATTTTATTTGGGGGATGGTAATAAAGGGGCTGACCAGAGCAAAGTCAGTGGTCAAGACTTCAATCTGGAGTCCAGGAATGGAGATGGAGACAAAAGGGAAGCCTGTAGTCAAAGTCACATTTGGCAAAACAGAATTGGGATCCAAGATAAAAACAGTCTTAAGATAGGAATAGAGAAAAAGTGGTGATTACCAGGAGCCCCCAAACACACACTGCACGGAACAGAAGATCTTGTTGCTTTCCATTTGCTGAAGAAGCACCAGCCATTTCTTTGGGAAACTCTTTATGATTTTGCCTCCTTGAGCATTTTACCTGCCTTTTCAGTTAAGCATCAAGATTTATCACAGACTTCTGGCTATGTAACTTCCTGAATATCACAAATGAGAGACCTGGAAGCTACGATGAGCCATGAAATTCCCAAAGGCCTTCACTAGTGAAATACTGGTCGGGCTTTTGGGAAAGACGAATAAGAGCATCGTTGCAAGATGTCAGCAGTAAAGCAGAGTGGAGACTGAAGCTACAATTATTCCCAACTCAGGCATTCTCTTCTCTTAGAACAATAGCAGTGGCTAAGGTACATGATTGAGTGCTAACTCTATGCCAATCCTTTTCATGAATTAACTCTGACAAAGCCCTGTCAAGTAGACTCCTCTACCCTCCTCAGTACAGGTCCTAGAAGTAAGGAAACTAAGCACAGAAAGCTTAAGTGACTTCTCAAATCCCACAGCTGGTAACGATAGAGCTGGGATTTGCATCAAGACACTTACTCGGAAGTCTTAGCACTTAGGGTTACTATGACGACTGCCAAACAGCCATGACCTCCCAGGCAAGTGACTGCTAATGTTTAGCTGGACAGCTAGGGAAGAAGCCGAGGAAGGGATTGACAGGGGGAATCTAAAATACACATAATTTTCATAGGGTGTTAGACTCAGTGCCCATTTTAAGAAGCAGATGTTCTGCTTTTCATCCAATTTGAACCTAATAGTTTCACAGTGTTTCAGACTAGGCAATCCCATGCAAATGCCTCAGCAATCTTTGCACTATGTATTCTGGAAAACTGAACATAAAAGACCCAGTCATCAGGTGATCATTATGAAGAGACATGTTCTACTGTGAAAAGAAAAATCTTTTCAGTATCTTATTTTCTTAACTGACCTTTTGTTAACATGACATGAGTCGTACATGTGACTTGTTTAAAATCATTTATTATTATCAGGAGTGCCTTTTAGGTGGACCACTCTGTATGACTCTTATGCTTCAAAACTATTTTTTATTCAAGTGACTTACAATGGCCCTAGGAAACAAGTTCCGCTATTATCCCCCATTTTAAAATGATGAAAATGGACAAAGAGAAAGCAGGCAACTTAACCAATACCCCATGGCATCACAGTCTTTAGAATAGTCATATTATATAAATATGGCAATAACAATGCACTGAAAATGTCTCTAAAACAAACTCTACATTTTAAAAAATGTATAACAGAAATCTAAGGAAGGGGTCTTACTTCTTTAACTCAGAAAGTGCAAAATCCCTTAAACTCATATCAGACCTGTGATTAACAAACTCACACTAAGTTTTAAAAACTGCTTAATTTACTTTATCATGACTAGCAATATATAAGAATTTTGTAAATAGTTTATTAAAAATAACTTTGGGAAACTATTTTTGCCTGATCAGCAATACAACTACTGATAAGATAAGCTGGTTATCAAATAATTACCCAATGTTAATCTTCCAAATAATTGTTATAACCCAAACTTGTGAATTCAAGACAGGCACATTATAGATAATCACAAATATTAGAAACACATTTAAAATGTCCATATGTTTAGTATACCTAGAAAATTCATTGACTAAAGTAAGTCATGAAACCTGGACTGGAATTTTGTGGACTATTAAGTTTCATTTTGTCTTACTGTTTTAAAATTTAAATAGTTTGGCTCATTTCTATATTTGTTAAAATTGTAATCTTAAAATATTAAAAAAATAACTTTTCAAACACATAGATATGACTAGCCATTTTATCTAAGTTATAAAATAGTTACCCCAGGGAGTTTTCAAGATCCCTGTATTTTAAAAGCTTATTTCAAAAACCATCACTACTTTGCATTTTTAAATTGCATCCTTGCATTAAAGAACTGTAAATGTGTTGTCAAACAGTAAATATCCACATCCCAATTCTAATTACACCATTCCTGTTGTTAACATAGAGCATTACTTCTAATAAAAGCATGACATAGTTCTACAGTTTCAATGGCAAAATTAAACGTTCTTTGTTGAAGAGATAATGAAGCATCACCAAGATATTTGAAACAACAAAGTTAACATTACAATGATTTCAAGAAAAACCAAGAATATATACACTTACATAAAACAAAACAAAACAAAAGGAATAATTCACTTTATGAGAGGAGACAGATAGATTTTTAAAATATTTGGATTCTTTAGCCCATATAGAAATTAAAAACAAAACAAAACAAAACAACAACAACAAAAAAAAAAAACAGGAGAGAGAAACAGAAAGAGAGAGAGATGCTACTTGACATTTTAAAGACCAAAAACTTGCAGTAGTAAGAATACACTCTGAAAGCATTTTAAAACTTACATTTCACTGGCAAAAGTAGGTAACGAGGAGACATAGATTCAGTGCAGGATTTTATATACAATAAAACCTAAAACTAAACTCCACCAAAATGAAATTGCAATAATAGTCAATGCCTGGCTAGAAAAATCCCTTTGCACTATGAAAAAGGCCACAGTACAAGAATTAAATAATAGCAAGAATGCAGTCTACACACTTTAGATGTTTAGGAAAACAACAGTTTCCAAGCACCGCATGAACACGTAATTAACCGGAGATAATGTTAAAGCAAGGTCTCCACAATTTTGCATTAGGTTGTGCTTCAAATAGTCTATAATATGGACTTGAATTAATTACATTTTATTGTACTATAAATTGGCTGTTGTCATTATACCCAAATGTAACAAATAAGGCAGACTTTAATTTATCTGTAGATCTCCTTGGATAGAAAATAATTTAAAAATACGTAAAAATTGAAAAATTTGTGTACTTGTTTATAGTGTCTCTCTGTAAATGTGCATTTGACCAAAGAGATTCTATCCAAATAATGAGAGAAAAACCCCCACAAATAGCATCTTCCGTTTTAAAAAATTCTTGGTTTGTCATTTTTTAAAAAGTCATAAAGCCATTGGCTTTCATAGACTCATTAGGACACACTCATCTCTTCATGCATGCTTCTGCTAGTGTCCTAAATTTGGGCTCCAAATTATCCAAAAATTCAAGCCCATCTTCTTCTTGTCGTTCACTGCAACACCCTATAGACCCAGCCACCGAGCCTCTTCCTTCATAGTTGTATGTCAGGACATAGTCTTGGGCATGCTTGTGATTTTCATCTTGATTACACAGATACACTTTCTGCCAAGGGGAAAAACACAACGCTTTTATTATTATTATTTTAAACACCAAAACTTACTAACATAAAAGTAATTGCTTTGATTTACCTTTCATTGTTTAATTTTTAATCAGAGTGTGTCCTCTAACGGATTCCTACACATAAAAAATGCACATGATTGGTCTGTTTCATACATCACACTATAAATTCAGCATAGCATGTTTCTAAAAGTCTCGCATGTGGCAGCAAGTATACAGGTGTTCATTTTACATAGTCATTATTTTCCCTTTCAACATTGTAGCTGAAAGTGACATGCATCCATTAAACTGAAGACAAATTGATGTGGGCTCAGATCTTCCCAGACAGACACAGTGATGGTACATGCTGGTCTTGCTGGTACCACATTTTTGGTTTCTAAGGCACAAGTTGTCAGATGGGAAATATTAGGACAAAGCCATGAGACAGTAATCTAAATATCATTACACACTATTTAAGTAATTCTTTCAATTAAAAAAAAATACGAGGGCAAGTAAATAACCACTTAAATCTGAACATAACTAAATCAAAATTGAGGAAAAATAATAGCTTTCAATTAGTAGAATGAGTAGATTCATAATTAATTGAAAATTATGGTCAGAATCCAGTTAGTTATTTATAAAGTTTAAAGGAAATTAAAGTGGCCTAGATTTGTAGGCCACTTAGGAAAACTCACTTCACCGAGACGGGGCTGAGTGAAACTGTGCCACTCCGAGTAGGTGTATCTGCAGTTGTCCACCTCCGTGTGTCCTCCCCTGCAGGAGTCCAGAGTGTGATGGTGCCCAGCCCCCCGGCAGGATTCCAAGGTCTGATGTCCTCCTTTCACCATTTCGATGGTCTCCTGACCTCCATTTTTGACTCCTGATCCCATGGTGCCACAAACTCCCTGAGCAGAAGCACCCACAGTTTGGGTTGTGAAGCCATTCGCAGAATACTGAAATGAAAACAATTTGCATTAGGGATAATATAGAGAGAAACAAAAAATTATGAAAAAGAACAACATCAAGCGGATAATGCCATTTTTTGTGTGTGTGCTAGAAGATAAGCTCCCTGAGAGCAGGAACTAAATCTATTTTGTCAATCCTGTGTACCCAACTATGGAAATCCCATAATTTAATGTAGTAGCCACACAAGCAAACTGTCAAGTGGTTGGTACCTGCAGATAAATTAGGAAGCTTGATGTATATTCCTTCTTTAAAAATCTCTTAGAATACCTGCCCAGTGTGATGGCTTATGCCTGTAATTCCAGCACTTTGGGAGGCCGAGGCAGGTAGATCACTTGAAATCAGGAATTCAAGACCAGCCTCCCCAACATGGTGGAACTCTGTCTCTACTAAATTTAAATACAAAAATCAGCTGGGCATGGCAGTAGGCACCTGTAATCCCAGCTATTCGGGAGGCTAAGGCACAAGAATCGCTCGAACCTGGAAGGCAGAGTTTGCAGTGAGCTGTGATTGTGCCACTGCACTCCAGCCTTGGCGACAGAGTCAGACCTTGTCTCAAAAAAAGAAAAAAAAAAAAAGCCTCTTAGAATACTGTACAACTTTAATTCTTCAATCCTTCTACATCTCACACCTCAAAATAAACACCGTTGTCTCACATATACTTACTCTGCTTAGTTTAAATTAATTCCTTTTTACCTGACTAAAGCAGAAACAGAAGTAATGATCAATATTTCCATTTAGTATCTAGTTCAGTTACACTTCAACTACATCAAAAAGAATAAAACTATAATTGCCATAAAAATCTTGACTGCAATAATAAACGCTTGCCATCTAAATATATATGAATAAACTAGGCAGGGAAAATAACGAGAACGCTAAAGCTTTGGCCACTAGTTGCTTACGTTGCGTTTTTGGAAACTCTAACATTATTTAAATTTTTGTTTTCCAGTACCTTCCTGGATACTGTGATGCTTTTGTTTTCTAAATATTTCTTGCCCTAGTCATCAATTATACTTCTTATACGGTATTTACTTGTTCCTCTTCCACATATTGAGCTAGAAAGCAAAGTTGGAGAAATGGCTACTTGCTAGCATTGCTATTTTATATATTTGGCCTCCGGCTCTTTCCTAACCCATATTAGAGCCAGAAAGAATCTATTAAAGTTCTTCCCACGATGATCAAAGCTTGTAGTGATTTTATTGTTGCCAGAAAAAGTGTAAAACCATGTTGGTGAACCATGAATAATTAAAAGCAGCATTTTTACAGCACAAACAGCAGTTGAAATACATACAAAAGACAAGGCTTAAAGTTGAAACCATGAATCATTTGAAGTAGAAATAACAATGACATAGTAAAGCATTTTCACCATTTAGTAACACACTATGTTCAAATTTAAATACCATATATCGCCATGTAAATCAAAGTCATTTTATCTGTTTCAGGGGACCCATGACATTCTATGGTAAATTGCCTGATACCAAAAGAACTTTTCTGAGAAAAGATGAGTTTAGAAGGAATACGCATTATAAGCAAATTCATCCTTTGTATTTATTTAAAAACCCAGATTACTTACCACTTTGTCATCTCCAGGGGCTTCTGTGTTTGATACAATTAGGTTCTGCTGGGCTAAATCATCAGGAATTACTTTCGGTTGTTTAGATATCCCAGAAGCCCCACAGACCAGCGTAAACAGGATGCCTGGAGGAAGAAAGAAATATACTTGAGTTTATCATAAAATAACGTGAAGTCATGTACAATGGTTAATACACAGATAAATCATAAATTAAAAAGTGCATATTAAAAAGAGACAGCTTTCCTGGGATTGCTTATGTCAAAGCAGTATACAATAGAAAAGTTTAAATAGTAGATCTATTTAAACTTTTAAACAGATATGCTATAATTACGTTACATGTTCTGTTTCTGCATTGAATTTTATGTCTATGATAACTGGGAAGACACTAGAACTATACATAAATGCACTTAAAATATGTAAATTAAATATATTTATATATTAAATAAAAATACAGCTACATGCAAATGATCAGCTATAGGAAATAGCACTGATTCTTAGAATGTGTCTTGAAAGTTGCCAGGCGTGCTGGTTCACGCCTATAATCCCAGCACTTTGAGAGGCCGAGGTGGGCGGATCACTTGAGGCCAGGAGTTAGAAACTGGCCTGGCCAACACAGTGAAAGGCCAACACAGTGAAATCCATCTCTACTAAAAGTAGAAAAAACGAGCTGGGCATGGTGGCGCACACCTGTAATCCCAGCTACTCAGGAAGCTGAGGCATGAGAATCACTGGAATCCGGAGGCGGAGGGTGCAGTGAGTCGAGATCACACCACTGCACCCCAGCCTGGACTCTGTCTCAAAAAACAAAAAGTGTCTTCAAAGTTACTTTAAAGGGTATTATTTGAATTTAAGAAAAGACTTAGGACTTACAAAAGAGCAATGCTATGCCCAACAATATTGCAAGGATGGCCCACTTTCCAAGTTGTACTCCTCCACCACCAACCCTTGGATCTGCACGACGTGTGCAGTCATTTTCGGTAATGCAGTCACACAGTATAACATCCAATGAAGTGACACTAGACATGCCAAGTCTATCTCTCACTGTTATAGGTACTACATATGAGCCAAATGCAGGGTCATTCTGATAGGAAAGACGTGCTGCTGTATCTGAAAACATAAATAAATAAAACCAAGCATTATACAATGTCACTGATTTCTTCTGAGCATAAATAACTCATTATCTGATAGTTATCACATTTTCCTAGAAACAGATATTCCTATGGGATGGCACAGCTACTAGAATATGCTAAATGTGAATGGATAGAGTAGTTCCAATCTATACCCATTGCAAATATATTGCATATAAAAGTTTGTCTATGCTGCCTCTTAAAGTCTTTTGGCTCTTGTAATAATATATTTTATTTGTCTGTAAACAAATCCTTCCTTTCGTAACTAATAGACTTGTTAATAGTTTCTACCATATCTTGAATACATTTAATTAAAGCAGTGAGTGTACATTTTCTTTTACACATGCTTCATTGAAGTAATAATCTGAAATTCTGGATGTTTTCCTTTGTTTTCAAAAATTGTGCCAAATAAACATAAATCCTTGTGACTTACTGTCAGAGACTGATTCTGACAACTTAGAACACCCCTGACAGTGACTACATTAGCAGGTCATGAGTCACACAGCTGGAGCTGCATCTCCTGGTCCTAAAGGATGAAGGGACCAACTGCACATGTCCTAGTTTTGATGTAGTTTTCTTAGATAAAGCCTAGAAAATATCTAGAATCAAAAGCTCATACCGATTCTTTTATGGCTTTTATAGTGCATAAGCATGACGATAGGGTTTTTACGCTCATGTGTTAGACGCACCTCTCTCAAACCTTATTACAACATCAGTACATTACCTGTATGACATGAATTTAGAAGAAGAAAAAAATAATAAAAAACTAAAAAAAATTTTAGAAGTCAACACAATCTTGGTTTCGGAGACTAGATATACTACTACTCTAAATGCAGATACCTGGTGCCATAGAATAATCCCTCTCTCACGTAACTTCCCACTATGACATTCTTATTTTCTGCATAGTATTTGAAGCTCTAAATACAAATTTGAGTGCCTGGGTAAAAACACATTGAATTAAGTCAATTTTAAGAGAAGCCACAGTTAACCCATTAAGACTATTGTGTAAGAAATTATAATGAGACTAGCAAAACCAAAACTTATAATTCCTAATGTGCCATGATGTATTACATGCATTATCTCATTTACTCCTCCAAATAATCCCTTTTGAGTAAATTGATACTCAAAGACAAAAGATAGCATGGTCAGATTTACATAACTAACAAACAGTGGAGAGCCAGCATTTGACGCTAAGCTTACCTGACTTCAAAGCCTCTCTGGGGTATGTTCTTCTTAAAAGTTGGGTGTTTCCCAAGTTTACAAATGATTACCCAGACAAGTAAATCTTTAAAATAAGAAAGATTTTGACAAACATACAGCTGCCAAAGTTTTATTTTGCTAAGTAAGACTATTGGGAAAAAAATGTCCACCTTCTATCAACACTATTTAAAAATGAATATCATGACACCAAATAAGTAGAAAAGAAAAAAAAAATCTAAGAATAAAGTTAATTCTTCCTCCCAACCCCCCAATAAACTGATAACCCCCCGAGACACACACACACACACACACACCCCAGAATATTGTTTAAAAAGCTGAAAATCTTATTAGTTCACAGAGCAGGATCCAAGACATAGTAGCTTAGCTTATTTCTATAAGTCTTCATTTTTCTTTCCTCATCCTGTTCTCCCTTTACGTTCCCTCACAACCTTTCTTTTCTAATTTGTCATAACAGGAAATTGAGGGATATTCACTCAAAGCATGGGGCTGAAAACCATTCAAGGGCTTCGTGATCATGACGCCACGGTCAATAGGCAGTGTGAGCGGGAGATGGGGAACATGCTGAAGAGTTAAGGGCCGACTAGGGAGTGAGGCAGTGGTGATAATGTAGACAGGTTGCCTTCATTTTTGCCATGCTTATCACTGTAGATCCTCTGGGCTAAAGACAAAAGTACAGATGGGGAACCAAGTTAGGGGAGAATCCCAAGGAGAATACAATAGACACGAAATAGTCAGAAGTCAATACAGTGGCAAAGAGGAGAGAGAATGTGGTGGACACTGTGGGGTATATCAGATCCCTTTTCAATGAAGGACTTACATCCCAGCTGCTTGGGAGGCCATCAGCACCTTCCGTGATTGTGCCTTTTTGCCATGGGCAGCCCACATACAGTGATGGAGCAATAAGAGAGAATAGGGGACCGATTCAGCACCGCTCTGAAGGCCCATTTAGCTCAGACATCCCCTGGGGTTCACCGAGGTTGTCATTTGGCTTATGCTGCAGCTCAACTTCTCTTTTTGTCTAATCCTACTTCTCCTCCTTTCAAAGCTACTGATCCCAAGCAAATTCCTTAGTCATCATTCTGCTTGAGATGCCCTGTCTCAGGGTCTGCTTTCTGGAGAGCCAACCAGTAACAACTGAGGACTCCCTTATGACCTAGGAAACTGTAAAGAAACCTATGCCAATGGGAGGTGCACAAGTTAGGAAGTGATTGCATTAGACCCAGTCTAAGAGAGAGAGAGTGTGAGTGTGTGTGTGTGTCTGTGTGTGTTTGGAGCGGGAGTGAGAATTCACAACACACCTAAGGGAATCTCGGCATAGGATTAGAGACACACTAGAGAGACCTACTCCCAACGCACAAAAACTGAGAAACTTTCATTGGTGGTTCCCACGTGGTGAATTTTCTCCTATTTCATACAAAAAAAAAAAAAAAAAAAAAAAAGTATTGCAGACACCCTGATGTTGAAAAGGACAAAGCAATTTTCAAAAATATATACCATTAATTTCATTCAGTCTCCACATTCTCTGCACGTCTGAAGTAGAACTCTCCAGACTAAAGTCAAAGGGTGGGCCATTGATGGGCTCATCAGGATCAACCGCAACAATCTCCGCAGATGACATGGTGGGTTTGCAGATGATCACTGTCTTCTTAGGTATGAATGGGCCGTTATCATTCACGTCTTGAAGTATAATGCCCAGTGTCCCTGTACATGTTCTCCCTGCTAGATAAATGAAAATAAAAATACTTTTTTTATGTTTTGAGTTTTCGCCACAAAATTATGCACTGAAAACATTGAAAAATATTTATTAAGCACCTATGATGTATAAGTTACAATGATAAGCAGTCACAAGCTATGTCCTCAGGGAATGTTCAAAGAAAAATATTATTACTTTCATATGGGTTGTACAATGACTGCTATTAAGATGTGTTTATTCATTCGCTAAGTTATTACTGCATTTTATTAGAGGCAAGTTTTGGCTGATTTGTGAGAAGAGGAAGGAAGAGAGTATGAATGAGGACACTGCTGGCATATTTAAAAGCACACGGAAATTCAAGGAGATGTAAACGCACGTTATACACACCCATGATCTGGAGACAATGACAGGAAAGGTAGACAGGTGGAAGCTGACACGGAAGCAGGAGCTAAGGGTCTTTGAAAGCCAGACTAGGGAGCTTAGAGTTTGTTGGATAAATAGGCAGCACTTAGGTTTTGGAGCAAAGAAATTAAAGTTATATATTTGAAAGATTGTAACAAAAATAGTACATGGGAATATTCGAAGGGCGGAAGACTCCAGGAGAAGAAAATTACTTGAAAACTGAAATAATCACTGTGGGGTGTAGTCCAAGTAATTCATCTATCTGTATATTCAGTAGAAACTTACAGGATAGGTGGGGCGTGGTGGTTCACGCCTGTAATCCCAGCACTTTGGGAAGCCGAGGCGGGCAGATCACCTGAGGTCGAGAGTTCGAAACCAGCCTGACCAACATGGAGAAACCACCATCTCTACTAAAAATACAAAATTAGCCAGGCATGGTGGCACATGCCTATAATCTCAGCTACTCGGGAGGTTGAGGCAGGAGAATCGCTTGAACTGGGAGGTGGAGTTTGCAGTGAGCAGAGATAACAAAAGTGAAACTCTGTCTCAAAACAAAAAAAAAGAAAAGAAAAGAGAAAAGAAAGAAAGAAACTTACAGGATAACTACTTTATATAAAGAACTGCATTGGAAAATCTGGGGGATTCAAAGATGAAACAGCCATAGACCCCATGCCACTAATTAGTAATGCAGTTATGAAGTTTGAAGCTGAACACAAACCCAGGAGTTCTGTCTCTAAATCACTCATTCTTTCTGTTTCAAAAGAAGCCTTTCGACACTACAGGTGGAAAAGAGAATTTAAAAACCCCGTGCCACCCACTGCCTGGGCTGTGTCTTATATGAAGCTGCCAACCTCGGGAAGCTCGGAGATCTGAGCACAGCCCTGAAGTCACAACCTCAGCCAGAGCACCTGCAGCACAGCAATTAGATTCATGATACATCCAGCGTCATCACGGGTCAGGAACACTAGGCCACCAAGTTAAGAATTGGTTCTAAACCATGGGCCACAGAGAAAGAGCAGGTGAAGGCAACTACAGGACTAGTAGTTAATATGGGCAAAGTGGGAGAGAGGGAAAAAATAAAAACGGAAAGCAAAGCAAACACTTCTCATTTAATATAAGCCTGCAAACTAAAATTCCCAGATAATCAAGATTAACACTAAGAAGGAAAGCCAACAAAAGCACCAGTCAAAAGATTAATTCATTCTATGCAAGACATCTCTTAAACAGGTATGTTTAGAATCTTCAAAGACATGAAGAGGGGTAACCAATTAAACAAGAATGAAATTCCAGCTCAAATTCCAGCAGAAAATAAACAGCAACATTCACCTACCAGGGATTCTAGAAAAGAGAATAGACAGAATAGCAGAGAAGCAATATTTAAAGAGATGAATAGCTGAGAATACTCCAAAATTAACGAAAAACATGGCTCTTCAGATTGAAAGTATTTTCTGACTGCAGAACTAGACAAATATAAATAAATCCACGGCATACACTTTGTACTAACACTGTAGAACTCAACTTATGGTACTGTAAGAGCTACCTAAATATATTACCTACAAAAGGACAATCGCTAATTGACAGAACAAGAAGCATCAGCAAGGAGAGATGCCAGAAGATAATGGGTTAATAGCTGCACAGTGCCACGGGAAAGAAGCTGTTGACTCAGAATTTTAAACTAAGTCAAAGTATCACTTCAGTATGAGGCCAATATTAAAATATTTTTCAGAACAACAAAACTGAGAGCATTTAAAATTCACATTCCACAATTGAAAAAAAAAAAAGTAAAGGATGTACTTCAGCAAGAAGAAAAAAGAACTAGGAGAGAAAACAATAAGAGGCAGGAAACAATGCAACTACCTTCCACTTTTGGACAACTTCGAAAAGGAGTATTTACATTAGAAAAAGGAATCAGGTAGATCTACATTTCATCTATCTGGCGTATGTTTCTATTTACTAGAGCAGAATAATTTCTGTCTCTCAGCTTCTCCTGTTCTCATGTTATGTGGTGCTACCTTGCTCTCTCTGAAAATTGGGACTGCTGGTTGTCTTGAACATTTCTTTCCCTTTGAGTCCACACACACAGTTGAGAGCACGTGCCTTACCTACTGAATCTGGTTAATTGTGCTATCTTTAAAAATTGAACTCTGTAGTGCTTGCTCTTCTACAACTGGGATAAATGCTTCAATTTCCTTCCAGTAGATGTTTACAACTGCTCACTGATGAAGCTCCAATTTTTTTTTTGCACATTGTGATTAACACTGACGTAGAAGAACATTTAAGACCTCAGATATCTAATCCACTGTGTTTCATAGCTGTTTTTCATCTGTTGATGAGTTACATACTGTTTTATTCATTGGAATGTCAGCATCAAATGCTCATCTTCTAAGTACTAACATAATTCTATACGGGCAAATGCTAATTCCAAATATGAAGTCACATGAGATGCACTATCCATGGTTTCACACTTTATGTGCATGACACTCTTCGGTCAAATGTTTTACAACAGTTGCAAGTAACCCCATTCTAACAGCTGGAATAATACAATAGAAACATTAATCTCAAGCTCAACTAGATAGAGGTGATTCCTGGGTGAAACTGCCAACAGAATTTAGATTAAGAAGTTAAGAAGAAAAGATAAATTGAATTTAAAGCTTAAGAAATATATATGTTTAGGAGAGGAGAAGGCAGTTAAGACCAGAAAGCATGCAGGAATGTGTGGGCAAGTTTAGACATAGAAGCCTTGAGAGAGTTTTAAAAAGAGGAAGCAATTGCTGTGGAGATGTAGGTGGGCAGGAAGTGAGCACCAGCCCAGGAGTGCAGTATCCACGAGGCGAGGTTTCCATTAGGGAGTGGCAGGGAGAACGCAAAGGAAATTAGCCAGTATAGATTTTAGAAAAAGGTTTTTCAAAAAATGACACACTTTTGTATGATCTCAGTTCATTCAATTCGCAAAGTAAAAAGACGTGGAATTACTGATTCACAATTCCCTCACAGACAGTAACACAGTGACTCCCACCCTCCTCAAAAGAAATGAAGGGTAACAGCCTCATTACACATTTATTCTATATCACAGTGATGATGAGCAGTGCCCCATCTCAATTCCCTAACAAATATTTGATTTCTCAATCATTTGAACTCCTCTGCAACAGAGGAGAAGGTAGAATAAAATTATAGGCAAAATTTCTAATTTCAGACAGCAATTTTTATCTCAACTGTCAATAAACTATTTCCCAAGTGCCGTTAAAAAAATAATGGATTTGAGTTTCATGTTATTTTGTTTTTCTTTTCATTTGCCTTTGACCAACAAGTATATCTTGGCAAAAAGACATGAGAATCTGAGGCCTTAAAGGACAGTCTTTAATTAGTTAAAGATAAATCAATAACGATTACAACTTTAGCAATTTAGCAAACTGAGTCATTTATCATTAATTTTCAGAGAACTGGAATACGTAAATCATCTTCCAAAATCACTTCTAAATTCTAATTTTGCAAGTTATAGTATAATAACTTATGTTTGTTATAGTTCGGATATTTATTTTACAAACACACAAAGTCCAAATTCATGTTATAGAAATTATATTTTATGCACCAAACGCATCTCATATATAATCATCATACTCATATTTCTCTCAATTTTATAGAATGCACAGAACATAATTTTACATTTTATATGATTATATGAATTCATAGTGTTTGTCTCTCTAATTTTATAATATACTATTTATTTACCATGATCATAAATATACCATGAATTGTTTCAATATAATGTCTTAATCAGAATTCTAACCCCCAAGTAAATTGTCAACTTCCTGTAAAAAGTTATAGCTATTTTCCAGGACTGCACTATGTAAGTATGTTCTCCCTGTAATGAACTTTCCTACCAAAGTGAACACTTTAAGCAAAATAAGTAGATACACTGAAACAATTTTTTTTTTTGAGACAGAGTCTCACTCTGTCATACAGGCTAGAGTGCAGTAGCGTGATCTCGGCTCACTGCAACCTCCACCTCCTGGGTTCAAGCGATTCTCCTGCCTCAGCCTCCCAAGTAGCTGGGATTACAGGTGTGTGCAACCACACTCAGATAATTTTTAATATTTTTGGTAGAGACAGAATTTCACCATGTTGGCCAGACTGGTCTTGAACTCCTGACCTCAAGTGATCCCCAGCCTTGGCCTCCCAAAGTGCTGGGATTACAGGTGTGAGCCACCACACTCGGCAGAAACAAGTTTTACTAAAATAATTTTCTCAATTTTTAATAATTTTAACTTTAATAAATTATGCTCTCAAGTGTTTCTATGAGTAAATTATTTTATAATTACATCTAAAACTGAGAAGGCTATTAGAAAGCAGACATGAGTTAACAAATTATAGTAAATTTCTTACTTTATATTATCATTGAGAGATATGAAAATTGAGTGCATGTACCCAGTTTTAAAACATATACTGTTGGCTTAAACACTGAAGATGCATGTAGCTGAGGAAGTATGTAGCTGGCTTAAAGACAAATTCTTACCTTGGTCTGATGCAAGGACTGTAATATTATATATGCCATTTCTGATGGTCTCTGCCTCTCTATCCAGGCTTCTGAAAACTTTGATTGATCCTGTATTTTCGTCAACGGTGACCCACCCTGTTGGATCAGTTAATTTCTTATACCTGTTGGTAATGATGAATTAAAATAATAAAATTTATCATATGCTAAATTATAACAATGTAACAAAATAAGCTATAAATTTTAAAACTCAAATAGAATGGTAAGTACCTTATGCCACTGCTACTTCTTGTGTCTGGGTCATATGCTTTATATCCATTGCTTGTTGTTCCCACTGCTGCATTTTCATTCATGCGAATAGTCTGTATTGGAGGGTTACACTCAGGGCCCTCATCCTGATCCTGTACATTAACAGTAACTGTTGCTGTGCTCATGGCTGATCTTGAACTAGCCTCTCTGGAAAACGGAGCTTCATTAACTACACCAATTTGCAGGATCACCTGTTGCTTTTCTTCATAATTCAATGGCTACAAAAGCAAATGTATTGAAAAATCAGATGAACTCATTTAATATTTGGCAATGCTAACGAGTATATAGAATGTTACATTTGGAAATATGTAAGTGCTGTGTTGGGAATAACCATGAGAATATGAAACATATATCCAGTGATATGGTTTGGCTCTGTGTCCCCACCCACATCTCATGTCGAATTGTAATTCCCAATGTTGGAGGAGGGACCTGATGGAAGGTGATTGGATCATGGGAGTGGATTTCCCCATTGCTGTTCTCATGACAGTGAGTGAGTTCTCACACGATCTGGTTGTTCAGAAGTGTGTAGCACATTCCCCTTTGTTATCTCTCTCCTGTTGCCATGTGAAGATGTGCTTGCTTCCCCTTTGCCTTCTGCCATGACTATAAGTTTCCTGAGGCCTACCTAGCCATGCCTCCTATACAGCCTGTGGAACTGTGAGTCAATTAAACCTGTTTTCCTTATAAACTATCCAGTCTCAGGTAGTTCTTTATAACAATGTGAGAACAGACTAATACACCCAGAAATCCAGTGGTGGTGGAAAGAGAGGAGTCCTCCCACTGATTCAGTACTTGGGTAAAGCTGGCAAAAAAAAAGGACAGAAAATTGTTCTTCAATGGCAAATTTAAGATAAGTAGTGTAACAGGTATTGATGAATATTTCAGAGAGTATTTTTTTTTTTTTTTTTGAGACGGAGTCTAGCTCTGTCTCCCAGGCTGGAGTGCAGTGGCGCCATCTTGGCTCACTGCAAGCACTGCCTCCCGGGTTCACGCCATTCTCCTGCCTCAGCCTCCCGAGTAGCTGGGATTACAGGCACCCACCACCACGCCTGGCTAATTTTTTGTATCTTTAGTAGAGACAGGGTTTCATCGTGTTAGCTGGTCTCAATCTCCTGACCTCGTGATTCACCCACCTCGGCCTCCCAAAGTGCTGGGATTACAGGCATGAGCCACCACGCCTGGCATTTCAGAGAGTATTTAATTAGAGTTCCTGAATGTTAATACATGAGATACTTCTTTAGGGGATTCATACTATAACCAATAGTTATTTGCTACACCATAAATTTTAGGACAGCTTGTCCTACCCTCCTAAGATGAATAAAATTATTTGTACCTGGTTTGAGGAAGAGAAAAAAATGGGTAAATTTTTTAAAAATGTTTTTAAGAGGAGAGAGACAAGAAAATACAAAGCTTATGGGCATCATATTTTCTTTTTTATGTGTGTCTTCCATTCCAGTTCCTGTCTTAGACAGGAACACATTTAATAAAAGGTTTTATTTTATCTTGCCTGATATGTAGTTGTAATGAGAATTAGTGAAACCATGTCCCAGAAGACAGAAATTTTTTCAGGTCTTGGACTTCACACAGATAAATTTCCTTCTGAGAATACCAAGGATTAGAGGAGGGGTTAGGTGAAGAAAGAGGCAAGATTTAAAGGAAATTTCTTTGCTATTTTAAAATAGAGAAAATAATATAAAAACATCAGCTGATTTTCATCATCGTAAGGAAAATGGATTCATCATTTTTTAATCCATGCTCCTTGTGAATATATACAAAAGGAAAATGGCATAGACCCACTGTAAAACCATGTTCTAGTTAAAGATGCAGCAGAAATAAGTCTATAAATTTGTCCAAGGCCAAAAGAGCTCAGATTGCTTTATGCACTAACTCTGGCTCCTGGAATAGTATTAGAAAGAAGTTTTAGAAGTGTTTTCATCTTTGAATGATTGAGGATTTTCATTCTGAACCTGTATGCTAAGGATGTAATATAAACTGAACATGATGAACAAACCTATGAATAACCTCTCCATGGGGCTGACCAAGAGTAACTCTTCGTTTGGGAAATTCAGTAAGTGAAGCCTCCTTGGCCCAAACACAGAAAAACTGGGCTAGGAAAAGTCCAGAACTGTCCCAGTGGCAGCAAAGCTGTGCTAGTTTTTGAACTGTTTAAAGATATTAGTTACAGAATAGCTATTGTATTATATGGACTTTTAAAAAAATCATGCCTGAACAAAAGATTATCAAAAACTAATATATTCTTTCCATTATATATGAAGAACAGAGCATTTGCATTTACTTATATACATATTTTATTCCTACATTTGTCAGAATTCCTTTCTTTCCATTAAATTCTAGCATGCTATTCCATAATATTATAAACTACAAATAATGTTCTAATTTATTCTTACCTTAACTACACAGAGAATTCCTTCATTGGTTTTGGCATCTGTCACAATTTTAAAATTTCCATTTTCATTGCCCTTTAAAATGGTATAATTAGCTCTCCAATTAGCAGTATTCACTAAGTCCTTATCCTCAACAGTAACTCGTAAAATTTCCATATCAACTGTATTTTCTTCCACTGATGTCACATACTAAAATAATAAAAACAAACAAAAACTTTCATTAGTAACTCTCACAAAAATAGAACACCATGTGAAGTAAATCCTATTCTTCTAATTTCCAAAGTACTATATTTACATGATTTAACACCCTAGCACTATACAACTTTTAATGTCATTGGGGCACTTCATTTGAAATCACGAGGACTGGATGGCAATGTGCATTTTTTTTCTTTTTCTTTTTCTTTTTTTCTTTTTCTTTTTGAGATGGAGCCTCACTGTGTCGCCCAGGCCGGAGTGCAATGGCTCAATCTCAGCTCACTGCAACCTCCGCCTTTCGCATTCAGCCGATTCTCCAGCCTCAGCCTCCAGAGTAGCTGGGATTACAGGTGCCTGTCACCATGCCCAGCTAATTTTTGTATTTTCTATAGAGAGAGGATTTCACCATGTTGGCTAGGCTGGTCTCAAATTCCTGACCTCAGGTGATCCACCCACCTTGGCCTCCCAAAGTGCTGGGATTACAAGCGTGAGCCACTGCGCCAGGCCAGAGATGTGCGTATTAAACAATTAAAACTGGTCTATACATTTTTCTTTAATTAATATCATACACTTACAGAAGTACGAGTAAATGTTGGCAAGTTGTCATTTACATCATCAATATTAATGATGCAAGTTGAAGTTGTCTGTAGACCAAAATATTGACCATCCATATCTTGTACTTTTATTTTCAACTGGTATTTGTCAATTAACTGAAAGCAAAAAAAGAATTTAATTATTGGGTGAAAGCACTAATATTATAATTGAAATCTTACTTTACACTCCATAATTTTTTTGCACTAAGAATTTAAGAAGTACATTATTACATTTCACAGCATTCATGTATTAGAAGAATTTTCTCTCACTAGTAATTTTTCTTTTCTTTTCTTTCTTTCTTTTTTTTTTTTTTTTCTGAGACGAAGTCTCACTCTGTTGCCCAGGCTGGAGTGCAGTGGTGCAATCTTGGCTCACTGCAACCTCTGCCTCCTGGGTTCAAGTGAGGCAGGAGAATTACACTAGGAATTTTTAATCAACTTAAGAAAATTGAATAGTTTCTCAAATTTCTAGTGCTATTAACTTACAGAATATAGAATCAGTTGGTTTTGTCTTTATTCAACAGAAAAAGAAGAGCTATTTTGCCATAAGTGCATTTAAAACTGCCTGGTAATTAATCAAAACCTTTATCCCCTAGCCAAAGTACATCCTTATGTTCAAAAAAAATAGATAGCAATGACTCTTATAATAGTCTTTTAATAAAACAATAAAATGAAATTTCTTCCTGCAAAAAATGTAGATTTTAAAGGTTTACGCTACATTTATTAAGAGATCATTTAAATTGATATGAAGATAAAGGTCTGGGGCTATGTAGTTTTTTTCTTTCTGTGGAAAATAGAGTCTGGCTCTTAAGGCTTTCAATTTATCAGATATTGTTGAAAACTCATCACTACCTTAAAAATATTTTTAAACATCTAAAGCATTTAAATATTTTAAAGTGTTTCTCCTTATACTTTCATTTATCATAAGTGATTGAGATATGGGAGGATTAAAAACAATACAGTAATAATGCTTTCCGGACTGAGCATTAGGAGACTTGGGTTCTATTTCCAACTCCAAAAATAAGAGACACAATCTTGGGCAATTGGAAAATTCACTTTGTCTAGGTTTCTTCTTCTATAAGATGGTAATGCTTACCTTTCCTACCTAGTTTATCTCTTTTCATAAGACAATATAGTATGTGAAAATCTATCCTCACCTACCTAGAATGTTCACCCTTCTCTTACAAAGATTCTTCACTTAATTCCATCACCTCTGAAACTTTCTTTTCCTCAGGCATTATCTAAAATAAAACCAAATTTTCTCTTGATCTTCCTGCTTTTTACACACATAATTTTCCAAATTTACTCCTCCCTCACAACCAATCACATGTGTAGACTTGAAAAATAATGGCCTTATTTCAACTGAAAAATTTTAAAACATCATGCTACTGTACTTTCAAGAAGGAATACATATTTTGTTTTTAGTGAACTAAAATTTATTGGAAATAATTAACTGGCTAATGAAACAAGGAAATGAAGTTTGATACCCTAAGTATTAACTTGTGCTATCTTCAGATGGAAGAGAAATTCTGATGTTTAAAGGGACTAAAAGGTTGTAGGCAACTGAAGAAAACCGGAATCCTGAGGTCAAATTTACTAGAGAGCACCACTGGGTAAACTCCTTCATTGGACAAGTGTTTTCAACTGATTCTTTCAGAAGAATCTATTCAAAGAAAAGCACTTCTGTGGTTGTTGGGTTTGGGAGCTGAACAAGCTGTTGAGTTGTTCCCCCGCCCCCGCCATAGAACATTGTTTTCACATAGACATCTATGGCTATTCAGACTATAGTGTTATGAAGGCATTTTGTAAAACATAAAGTTAATCTGTCACTTCAGGGAAAACAACTATTTGTTGCCAATGATAAATTGGAGTTTTCAAACAAAAACGAGAATCTTGGAAAACCTTTATCAACCAATATGATATCAATGGAAGTAAAGAGGTGATCTTTTTCATATTATTTAATGAACTGTGTCAATATTTGGAAGCTCTGCATTAATTAATGAACCAATATTTTCCAAATGACCAATGCACAATATAGAATGATATATTGGTAAAATGGTCGCTGACAGCGTAAGATAGAGCAATGGATTTTAATGTAATAAAGTACAAAAGGCCATTGGTGAGGCTTCAGAGTCCACATTACCAAAAACATTTAGGAAACTAGCTACTCCTTGACAAGTTTTCATGCAGTATCAAAGAATAATATCCACAATGATCTGTAATTACCATTAAAATACTCCTCTCTTTTCTAACTTTATATCATGTCAGATTGCCTTTATGTATGCTTCAGCTAAAACTACATATTGTAACAGACTAAATGCAGAAGGAGATATGAGAATCCACTTGTCTTCACCAACATATTAAAAACATTTGGGGAAATGCATAATAATGTCACTCTTCCCACTAAATTGTACTATTTTGGAAAATGTACCTATTTTGTAGGTACAAAAAGAAAAACAAGTGTAACAATTTTTACTGTTATAAGAATTTTAACTGTTAACATGTAATTAATTTATGGCTATTTTTAATATTTAAATTAATGTATAATTTAGACTTTCCTTAGTCTTAAGCATTAATCAGGTAATATAGATAAATACAACTAGATAAATAAAAGATCTCTGGGATTTTCAACAATATTCAATATTGTTAAGGGATCTTGAGACCAAAGCTTTTGAGAACCACTACCCTAATCCATGAGGGATAGAGGAAGGAAGAGAAAATTAATCTGAAGATTTAAGAATCAAATAAAATACATGATAAACATCTATTACTGTATTTTAAGATTAAGGATTATAAATATAGTAAATAAGGATACAGAAATTAATATAAGAATTTAGATGAATAATGCTTCATGGAGGAGGTAATAGTTGAATAACTAAGTGAATGAATTACTAAACTAGGGTATTGCAGTAGAAAGAGACAGAATATAGATATAAAACAATCTAGGAGGTAAAAACATGCTTTGGGAAGTGATGTGATTCAGGGGGGCCAGGAGACATCAAATACAGTTTGGAGATCATGACTCCAAGGTGACAATAGAAAATGATTAATAGAGAAAAAATATACAAATGTCTTTTTAACTGGAAAACATAGAAAAGAAAATATGTTTAGAAGAAAGAAGGCAAGTTAAATTTTAGATTTATTACATTTTAGGTACCTGTCAGACATCCAAATCAAGATTTCTAGCAGTTGATTGAAAATGGGAAACCAGAGATTAGAGAGCCATAAACTGTCTTTTCATCTATGTAAGTGGTAGAATGTAGATGAGATTGTTGAAAAGATGATAACAAATTTCTACATATATTTAAAAGGTTCACTTTTCATATTTGACATTGTGTTTTAATACTGTAAATACGTTTATATTAGGAAATTTGATGGTATGAAACATACAATTCAGAAAAGAATGAATTAGCAGTTCAAAACCAGCATACTCCAAGGTTATGTAGTGATCTCTATTAACATACATAAAATAATAATGTTTCTAAAACAAGATTCACAACATACTTTTCAAAAACACATCTACAGGAGTTATACAGGTACTATTGAATAGCCACATCATAATCAGGTTTTATTAATGTTTACGTTACCTCTCTGTCTAGCTGAGAGGATGTTGTGGTGATCACACCTGTAGTTGGATGCATAGAAAATAGGGTGGGTGATGGTGGCACCTGCCCAATGATGGAGTACTTCAGGCGTGTGTGCATCGTGTCAGGCTCATCTTTGTCAGTTGCACACACTTGTCCCACAGTAGTGCCTACAGAAGAAAAGTCCTTTTTAATCTCCAAAACATTCGCATGTTCTATGATCCCTTTATTTCATTCCTCTTCACCCCCCTCAAAAAAGCTCTGGACCACATTATTACATAGCAAAGTCATCGCTTTTATAAATTTGCAGACCTCTCCATATAGTATCACTTCCATTCAAATATTCTGGCATACTAGCATTTTCGAATTGGGTGATCATATTCATATTTACTGTATTTAATGTATGATTTTATAAATGTTGATACTATCCCTCCATGTATTTTCAGACTAAACAATTCTGATTATTCTATAACCTTTCTCTGTTAGTAAGCCTGTGCTTAGACTGATCATAGGAGTCAGTTTTCTCTTAAACTGCATGGTTCACTTAGACCTTTTTAGAGAAGGTCTCCAAAGCTGCATTCTGACTTTTAGCTAAAATGGACCATTTTCACAGGACTGAGAAAACGCTTGTATTATTCTCAGTGACTTTAATAATCATGCCCAGAACACTGGCAATCATTTAATCCTAGAGAACATTCATACATATCTTTAAGACTACATCTCCAGTTAGTGAAAGACTTATTCTTTTTGGGCTATGTTCTCTTACATCCATCCTTCCATAGGACAACAGCATAACATTTATTAACTCCTATTTGATAGACACTGTGCTTGGCATTCGCTGTGTATTGAGCTTCACTTAATCTTCATAACAATCTGGCATACTGATAACCCATTTTACAGATGAAGAAATTAGACTTCCCAAGATTAGGAAATTTGCCCAGGGTCACACAGCTAGTGAAACGC
Source organism: Piliocolobus tephrosceles (assembly GCF_002776525.5). Classification (NCBI taxonomy): domain Eukaryota; kingdom Metazoa; phylum Chordata; class Mammalia; order Primates; family Cercopithecidae; genus Piliocolobus; species Piliocolobus tephrosceles. The sequence continues at coordinate 51,192,928 of NC_045451.1, read as the reverse complement.
AGAGTAAAATTCCACCCAGAGTCCATTATTCTTGCCGCTGGGATATGCTGCTTCCCAATAGACATAGTGAAACTAAATGTATGAATTGAAACACAGTTAATTTGCCATATATTGTTTAAGGAGGTACTCACCCACTCTGCAATTTTCAAAAATTGTAAAAGTATAAGTTTCTTCTGTAAAAATTGGGTGGTTATCATTTTCATCCTCTATTTTGATTATTAGGGACAATGGAAGTTCTGGAGTATACCCATCTGGAGTTGTTGCAAAGGCAATTATCTGTGAAAAGAGTAAAATAAGGAGAAAAATGAAAATAATCTTTTAAAATGAGGTGTGCTTCAAATTCACTTTGGCTTTAATTTGGAGACTGTTCAGAATTACAGTGTGAGTCTCACCATTTGTTATTGTTTTGGGATATGGATATAATTTTAATGCCAAAGAGGGGCCTAATTTCATGATTTAATATAGCATTTTATGTTTAAATTTATCAAAGATAATTTTAGTTTCTTCATTATTGCTATGCTGTTGTTCATGAGCGTAACAATTTTTACTGTTATTTTCCCAAACAGCCTTGAAGACTTTTTTGTTTTGCTTTGTTTGAAAGGTTCAGATGCATGGATTTTAAATACAACTTTCTAGATCCTTCTGAACTTGGGATCCTGTAGGATTACAAATTCTCCAGGTACAGTTAACTGGGATATTATCCTATTTTCTACTAATGAGGACTTTAGGCATATCAATGGTTACATTTGGGTAAGTCTTTTCAAAAGAATTTTTAATTTAAAAAGTATGAATCAGAAATGAAGCAAATGAATGGTGGTAAACGGTGGTGGAATACAGTTTAATTTTTTTGTTTTTACAATATGAATTTCAATACCAATTTTCTCATAACAGCTATCATAAAAAGGCCAGAACATCCTAGGTACTTAGAAGGCCAGGCCATGGCAATTCTAAACCTAAATACTTTATTCAAAGTTTGCCTATCTTATTTGATTAATTTGTTCTTCTAATGAATAATTAATTCATCCAAAATAGAAATAAAATAATTAAAACCGCCTTAAGCAAAATGACCAAGTCCTGTTGGGAAATCAAACCAGCATTAGGTTAAATTCTTTCATATTAACTCGCTTTCCAGCAAAGGAAGTTAACCAGATGATTAAAGGACTGAATAAGCTTAGGTAAGCACTGTCAGACTCCCTACCTGCTCCCCATAAACTAATGTTCTCCCTTTGCCAAGGTACTGAGGTTTACTTAATGACTGAACCTCATTTACCTCCTATGGTATCTCCATACTATAAAGAGGTTCACAGATCTTTGTGTGCCAACTAAGTAACTGTTCTTGGCTGGGCACGGTGGCTCAGGCCTGTAACCCCAGCAATTTGGGAGGCCAACATGGGCAGATCACCTGAGGTCAAGAGTTTGAGACCAGCCTGGCCAACAAGGTGAAACCCCATCTCTACTAAAAATACAAACAGTTAGCTGGGCATCATCGCGCACGCCTGTGATCCCAGCTACTCAGGAGGCTAAGGCGGGGGGATCACTTGAACCCAGGAGCCAGAGACTGCAGTGAGCAGAGATTACACACTGCACTTCAGCCTGGGTGACTAAGCCAGACTCTGTCTCAAAAAAAAAACAAAAAAACAAAAAAAAACAAAAAACGGTTCTTCAAAGTGGTACTTTTGTGGGGGAAAAAATAAAGAGTAAAACCATAATACCAGGAACAATCTAATGGAATGTAATATTATTTATTCCGTGAAAATATTTTTTGTTTCAAGTCAATTCTGTGCTATTAGGGAGTAGCCAGAGCGTTGGTGACAAACTCAGAAAACAGAAAAGGTTAAATGAATTGCAAATGAGAGACAAAATGGCCAAGCATCATCATTACTAATACAGTACACAAGCAGGCACCTGTAGTCCCAGCTACTCGGGAGGCTGAGGCAGGAAAATGGCGTGAGCCCAGGAGGCGGAGCTTGCAGGGAGCCGAGATCGCGCCACTGCACTCCAGCCTGGGGGACAGAGCAAGACTCCGTCTCAAAAAAAAAAAAAATACCGTACACACATTTTAGACTTTACCTCAAAAGATTCATACTGCTCACGATCTACAGAACGAGTACAATACAAGTTTCCGGTGTCTCTCTCCACATAAAATAAATTCCGAGGTTCTTGGTCAACTCCAGGACCTCTTATGGAATAGTATATGGTATAGTTTTGGGCTGTGTCAGATTGAACCTAGAAAGTAGATAATATATACATGAGACAAATCTTTACTTCAGCAGAACTTTCATCTATATATTTATGAAATCTCATGGCCATTTTATTAGTTTAAATAACTGCCCTTATTATTATTATGTATAAACAACAACAACAACAACAACAAAAAAAAAACAGAGTAAGAAAGTCCAATTGAGAAATTTTAAGAGCAAGGCATGAGTAAAATAATGTAGTGCATCTTAGTTCTCCAGAATAACTAAGGGAATATTTGACAGGATAGATGGTGTCTATCCATGGAAAAAACACTTGAGACTTTTACTGTCTTAGAAAACAAAGTAATCTGAGCATGGAAAATTATTGTGTTGTCAATGTTTTAAAAAACTGAGTTTTTATTATATGTAACATAACATTTAAGAACAGAGTTTAAAGTGTACTGTCTGCAGGGCAAAAATGTGGACAATAACTTCCTTAATGAGTTTTTTGTTCTTTGCCAACATCTTCCTTACAGGAACTGAGTGAAAAAAAAATATATGAGTGAGAATAGAAATGGGATAATATTTTGGAATGTGTAATATTCTGATCTTTGATTCAAAAAGCAAATTTCCTCCAAGCTGTGTTCATCCACTCAGTAACATCCTGACTATCTTCATATCAGGATAACAGACACAACTGTTTTCTAACAATTTCTCAATTTTAATATGCTCTTCTCTCAGCTGTATTAAACTTGTTGGTGGGGTATAAAAAGGATTCTCCCTTGCTATGTCAAGAACTGAGGGAAAATAAACCAAAGTCATAGACTGAATATAGTAGCCACTAGTAGTGGAAGAAGACAAGAAGACTTGCTGGCGTTTCTACTGAAAATTTTAAAAAGACAGAGAAAAAGAGCCAGGCATGTTTGGCTCATGCCTTTAATCCTAGCATTTTGGGAGGTTGAGATAGGAAAATCATTTCAGCCTAGAAGTTCAAAACCAGCCTAAGCAATATAGTGAGATTTCATCACTACAGGAAAAAAAAGAGAGAGAGAAAGAAAGAAATGTGGATCCAGTGTGATTTCAGATGTACATTCAAGAACAAGAAATAGAAAGATAGAAGGGCCTAAGTGTCTTCCTCCTTTGTGGCATTTGAACTTTCATCCAATTTTCTCCTTTATTATGAAAGAGAGTTTTGGGTTTTCTAGGCTATTCCTAGGCTTGGCGATACCCTTGCTGATATGTTAATTCATTAAGGAACCATGTGTTTGAGTGCTACAGTTTAATGATGGCCTTTGCAAGCTGAACAAAAGTATATGCAAGTATAAAGAGATATATTTATACCCTTACATGGAAACATATTATACATGTACTCATTCACTCATATATTTATACACAACTATTATAAATAACTTCATACTCAGTGTCATAATGGTAAGAGATGGAAACTACAGACTTCTACAGCAGAAAGAAAGAAAACTGTACCTGTTGAAGGAAAAGTGGAAAAGGACCCAAGGAGTTTTCTAGCATTGAACAGGGAATGGGAGCCCATCTTCTCTTGGCACGCCTTAGAACTGTTTCTTTAGTTTGTCTTTTCTTTAGGACCTCAATTCATAAGACAGGAAAAAATAATAAAGTCAATGACTACTTTATTCTCAAATATTAAACAATGACACATCTTTCTCCTCTCATGAGGATTAGCTGGGGAGGGGTGAGACCATGGGAGTGTTTGATAACCAAACAAACATCAACACTGCGAAAAGATAATGAAGAAGTAACTGTCCTAACTGTTATCACAACAATCCTCTTGGGAAAATGATTTGGTGGAAATATGGAAGAAAGAGAGATGGAACTGGAAGCCTAGAAGTAAAACTGAAAAAAAAATTACTGTTGCCACACTGCCATGCAAAAACAGGGGAGAGAGATATGCAAAGAAAATATATAAGTGTGTATGTGCCCTTCTAAATTTAGCACAAGCAACTTCCACTCACCAGCAACTAGGCAGAGCCAGGGAACCAACAGAGAGATCTGTGTCAGAATGAGGAGAGAAACACGGTGACAAATCTCAAACTGCTGCAGTGAGGAATGGCTAATGGTTGAATAAAAGTTACTTTGATCTTGGGTGTCACAACACAATAGCATGCATGTGGTCCAAACCTCTTCCTAAAATAATCATCATGTTTTAAGACCACAGATTATGCTAAAATGAATGAAAAAAAAAAAAAAAATCTTTTCTTTCTTTATCCAGAGTTTCAAAACTTGTTGTTAGAAATCCATTCTATGGTAAAGCTCAAAAAAAAATGCTGCTTTGTGTCTAATCTCACGTTCCCATGCTGTACCTTATCCCAATTTCTCATTTTTTGTCCCAAAAGAAAAGGAATGACAACCCGAATGTACCATGGTGCACAGCCCTCGTCCTTTTAAACACTGTGAAGCTGCCTCATGGTTTTCACTCTTTTTGAAGCCAAACTATACCATATCCTTTCTGATTTCATATCTTCCCCGGTAATGTCGATTATGTATGAAGAAAAGACATCATTTCTTCATTTATGTAGCCTTGTATACCTTTGTTTGATGCTCCAAAAAGACAAATATTTTCTTCTTTTCTTGGTTCTCAGTGTTGGAAAGTAATACGGTAAAACTTCTCTTCTCCGAGGACAATAGAATAGTATTTGTTGTATAGATTGAACCATCTTCCAAAATTTGGAAGTCGGGATCACTTGAATGAATTAGGTTTGCAGCTGTAAAGCACTCTTTCAGGTTAACTGTAGAAAATATGCACAGCAATCATTTTTAAAGTAAAACATAGGATACAGTTTTAACAGTAATGTATGCATGTGGGGAGGGCCAAAAACTTAAAATTAATTATACTGGCACTTGTAAATTTTTGCAAGGACACATAAAACTGTATGGTGTATTAAGTTGTGCTTAAACGCTTACATCACTTCTAATATCTACTTAACATTCTCTTAAAGAAGAGACATTTGCTCTGAAGTAAACATATGTGAAGTCCAGTGTTTGAATATTTAAACCAAAACCAAAAAAAGTGTTTTCTTTATCAACAGAAATAAGCCATAGAGTAATACCTAAGTACACCTGAAGTTACACAGAATCTAGCAACCTAAAATCGACATTTACTAAACAGAACTATTACTAAATTCTTTACATCTATTGCTAAACAGTCATCACATTTTATGCTATCATTGGTTTGATCTTTTCTCACAGTTATGTGAAATAATTTAACTGATAAAAAATAATATGTGGAAGTAAGTACAATACAGAGTGAAATATTTAAGAATAAAAATCCAAAAACAATACCTTTAAACTAAAAAAAATATTTTCAATACTATTTGCCAATTTTTTACAGGCATGTTAAATGTCTTTATCTTTCCTCTAATGTAAATGTCAATAAGTATTACTCAAGTAAAATATTTTTATCAACTTCGTATAATCATGTTTTCCAAAAATAACAATATTCCTCCCATTAAAATGACACCACATGTATTACAAATGATAATATACTACGTTAGTTGTATCTACTAGTTCCAGCAGAGTTATCATTCTAAAAATTACACTAATTTTAAAATATCACAGCGAATCAGGATTTATTTTGTGTGTGAGTGTTTTTATTTTATTTTGAGTTCCAGGGTACATGTGCAGGATGTGCAGGTTTGTTACATAGGTAAACACGTGCCACGTTGGTTTGCTGCACCTATGAACCCATCATCTAGGTATTAAACCCAGCATGCATTAGCTATTTTTCCTGATGCTCTCACTCTCCCAGAACCCCAAACAAGCCCTAGTGTGTGTTATTCCCCACCCTGTGTCTACATGTTCACATTGCTCAGCTGCCACTTATAAGTGAGAACATGCAGTGTTTGATTTTCTGATCCTGTGTTAGTTTGCTGAGGATCATTGCTTCCAGCTCCATCCACATCCCTGCAAAGGACAAGATCTCGTTCCTTTTTATGGCTGCATAGTATTCCATGGTGTATATTTACCAGAGCAAATCAGGATTTATTACAAATTTTAGGGCTTCCTTACCTCTACCAATAAGTTTCTCAGCATCTAGTTTGGAGGGAACATATAATGTCACATTTTTGCAGGCATCACTGGCAAATATTAAAATCTAAAAAATGAAAAAAATCAAATATTATGCATAAAAAGAAACCTTTAATGTGTATATCATTTATATAAATTATAAATTTATATATTATATACACATTGAAAGGATGTAATACTTATATAAATATTAATTATATTACATATTGATTGACTACACTAAATATTAATTTTAAAATATTTAATTAATTAAATAGAAATACACGAATTTATTTTTTTTGCGGTCTTTTTTTTATTATACTTTAAGTTCTAGGGTACATGTGCACAACATGCAGGTTTGTTACATATGTATACATGTGCCATGTTGGTATGCTGCACCCATCAACTTGTCAGCACCCATCCACTCGTCATTTACATCAGGTATAACTCCCAATGCTATCCCTCCGCCCTCCCCCCTCCTCACAATAGGCCCTGGTGTGTGATGTTCCCCTTCCCGTGTCCAAGTGATCTCATTGTTCAATTCCCACCTATGAGTGAGAACATGTGGTGTTTGGTTCTCTGTTCTTGCGATAGTTTGCTGAGAATGATGGCTTCCAGCTGCATCCATGTCCCTACAAAGGACACGAACTCATCCCTTTTTATGGCTGCATAGTATTCCATGGTGTATATGTGCCACATTTTCTTAATCTAGTCTGTCACTGATGGACATTTGGGTTGATTCCAAGTCCTTGTTATTGTGAATAGTGCCGCAATAAACATACGTGTGCATGTGTCTTTATAGCAGCATGATTTATAATCCTTTGGGTATATACCCAGTAATGGGATGGCTGGGTCATATGGTATTTCTAGTTCTATAATTATATGTGATTTATATAATTATAAATCACTTTATATAATTATCAATCATTTTATATAATTATCAAAATAAAAGCATTTTGGAGAAAGAAATCAGGACAAAAGTATATCAAGGGGAAGAATAAAACAACACACTGAGTTCTAGCTTCCTCCTGCAAAAAGCTTGTAAACTCAAACAATTATGATGTATGCTCTTCAGCTTTGTTTCCTATACTGTAAAACAGATGTAATAATAACTTCACTGATTAGTTCAGTGCATACAGTGACAGTCCAACAACAGCCTATGTGAGAGAGTGCTGAAAACTATGAGGAAGGCAGCACAGGTATATCCATAGGAAAGAGAAAACCAAATTTACTGAGGCAGCAAACTGTTTCAATACATTTTTAATTACCTATGAGATATGATATGAAATCAATAATATACTAAATAAAAAGTCAATGCTTTTAAAGACAAACATTAACTTATTGCCATGAAGTGATGATGGAGAGTATTTATGTGTTACTCCACACGATAGGCACATAACTTTGAAATATACAATTATTTTGAAGGTGTATCTTCTCATAAATAAAAGTTAAGTTCATTTTACAAAATAATTTACTTAAAATTTTTTAATGGTTTAGTGATTCATGGTGAACCAAGTCCAATGCAACATATACATAAACACACTGAAATTTAATTTTGTTCTGACTGAAACTTTACAATGGATGTTTCTCAAAGATTCACATTCTTTTTTTCTAGTTTTACAAACGTCTTTGACCAAAAGCAAGACAGTTAACTAGCATTTACACTGTTACTTACAAAGTTGATAAACATTAACTAAAATCATCAAAATTTGGATGGAAATGCTTATTTTTAATATATATTAAAGACTCTTTAATTATCCAGTTTTAATTACACTTGAAGGATCAAATAAAGCAGAGGTTGTGTTTCATTTGAAGTGTTGGGATAGACACAATAAAGACATTCAGTTTGAACTGGAAATTAAATGATATGAAGAATTTTCACTGGCTGCATAGCCAAGAGAGAATAGGAGTAGAATCAGATGATTCTGAAGATTCCAGCTAAAGGTGATTGGAAGAATACATTCACTTATTCATTCAACCAACATTTACTGGTTGCTTACTAAGTGCTAAACACATTCAATGGCGAGAGCAGTGAACAAAGCCAAGTCCTTGCCTCACAAAGATTACATGATAATAAGCAAAAGAAATACACAAATGCACAAATGTCACACAATGCCAAGGCAGCAAGAGATAAATGTCATGACAAAAATAAAGCAGGGAGAGAGGGTGACAACAAGAATACCTGAGTGTATATGAAGTGAGGAACTAGGAAAGAGTCTTCCAGGTGGGGCAAGAACCAGAGTAAAGATCCTGGAAGGAGACTTGTGTATTGCAGGAACAAGGTGGTCACAGTAGCAGAGCACAGTGAGGGAAGAGTGATAGGAGAAGAAAACAAAAGGACAGTCAAGGGCATATGATGTAGGGTCTAAAAGGTCATGGTAAGGAGTACAGATTTTGTTCTGAGTGCAAAGACAGGCAACAGCATGATGAAGCTGTGGAGTGGCGTAAACTGGTATTTATACAGAATCACTCTACTAGTTATGTGGAAAACAGGTTATAGAAGAGTAAGAGTGGAAGCCAGGAGACTGATGGGGAGACTACAGCAGGAATCTAAGACTGGGGTAATGGTTACTTGGGCTAAGGTAATAATGATGGAGAAGATGAGAAATGGTTGGATTATGACAATTCTTTGAAAAACAGTATCTTGGACATCCATCCATTCATGCATGAATTCAACAAATACTTATTGAATGTGTATTATGTACCACATACAGAGTAGTAAACATGGTCCTCATGAAACATTCAGTCTAAGAGTAAGACATATTTGTAATTTCAACAAAGTAAGACGAATGTAATGATAAGGAAGTACAGGGAGCTACAGGAGAGCAGAGGGAATAGTGATGTCTAAAAGCCAGGTGAGGTCACCTGAAGAGTGGCTACAAGTGAGACAGGCTAAGAGGAGGCAGAGCTTAAATGCTGCAAACAAAAGAATGGCATATGTGAAGGCCCAGAGATGGCACAGGCCTGAAGAAGAAATCTGGAATGGTTGATATGTGTACCAGAGCGGGGGCAGAAGTTTAACATGGGCTCAAAGAAGTGGGTGTGGGCCAAATTTTGAACGGCATTAGCAAAGCACATGGATCTTTTTTCCCAATGATAATAAGAAACAAAGACTTACTTTAAGCAAACAAATTAAGTAAGCAGCTTTATATTTGAATGTGATAGATCTGTCCAATGTGGAGAATGGAAATAACTGTCATCTCCAACAATAACAGGTTAGGTAATTAAGAAAAACCTATGCCAAAACTAATTAAAAATGATGCATAACAGTTTTCAAACATCCTAAAGCATCAAAGAATTACTAAAATAGCAAGCAACTGCTAGGCCAAAACTGAGGATGAAGCTGGAACACAGAGTGGTAAGAGGAACTCAGGAACAACTTCTGATCTGCAAAGATGTGACTCTGCTTTCTTGGCCTCTGGAGAGCAGAATGAAATCAAAGCACAGGGCCCACCTAAGATCTAAGAGGATCCACTCCACATTAATCTGGGACCCTAATGCTAAATCCTCATTACAAATTTGAGCCAGAAGTAAACTGGCCCTTGCGTGGATCTGTGATCCACACTCACATCTTTTGCTTGGTCCAGAAACTTCAAGCCATGAATTTAAAGAAGGCTTGACATGTGATGACCGTCATAGATGCAGAAAGGCACTTGACCAAATTCAATAACCATTTTTATTTTTTTAGTCTCAAAAAATAAGAATGGATAAGTACTTTTGCAATGTGATCTTTATAAATTATAACACAATACAAATGGGAAAGTACTAGAAGCAATCCAATTGAACTCAGAAACAACATAGGCTTTCCAAGGTCACCATATGTAGTTTACATTATATTAAAGGTATATTTGCAAGAGAAGGATATTTGATAGGAAGATGTAAAAAAAAAAAAAAACTCTGCATTTGATATGACTGTTTACCTGGAAAACCCAAGCAAATCAACCAATACGTTACTATAAAACAAGAAGAGACTTAAGTAAGGAAGCAGAAATAACCATGAAAATATGGCAATCATTAGTCTTCATACCTATAAACAAAACCAGTCAGATAATATAAGAAATCATTTTCCACTTTGGGAGGCCGAGGCGGGAGGATCACGAGGTCAGGAGATAGAGACCATCCTGGCTAACACGGTGAAACCCTGTCTCTACTAAAAATCCCTATACAAAAAAAAAAAAAAAAAATTAGCCAGGCATGGTGGCGGGCACCTGTAGTCCCAGCTACTCGGAAGGCTGAGGCAGGAGAACGGTGTGAACCCGGAAGGTGGAGCTTGCAGTGAACAGAGATCGTGCCCCTGCACTCTAGCCTGGGCAACAGAGCAAGACTTAGACTCAAAAAAAAAAAGAAATCGTTTTCAAAAGCAATTAAAAGTTGAAATGCCAAGTAGTAAATTTAACAAGAAACATGTAAAGCCTATTTGAAGGAAATCTGAAAACATTTCTGCAGGGCAGAAAAGTACACTTGCAAAAAAAGAAAGACAAAAATCAATAGCGTATCTATATCAATTCTTACTAAGTTAAATTACAAACTTTTGATACCAATAAAAACCTCAATAAAATTTTCTCTGGAACTAAACAAGCTGATTTAAAAAGCCATAAGGAAAAAATAAAAAATTAAGATAGGAAAATTATTTTTTGAAAAGCAATGAAAGGCTATCAACCCTAGCAGATATTACAAATCATAAAATCTCAACAATTAAATGAATATGGTACTGGCATATGAATAGAATGATATTTGAAGCACAGGTATTAGAAAAGAGGTAAAACAATTTGTATTTGCACTATGTATGACTGCGTAAAGTCCTGAAAAGTTGTAACCTTTTATTACACCCACCAATAATTTATGAGTCAACCACATTCTTGCCTACATAGCATGTTGTTGAACTTTTGGGTGTTTGCCAAGTGTGAAATGGCATTTCAATGTAATTTTTATTCATATTTTATTATGAGTGAGGTTGACATATTTCTATAACTTAAGAGCCATTTTACTACTTTATGGATACTGTTACATCCATGTTGCACTTTTTCTTCTTGAGTTACAAGAGCTCTTTATGTATTAGATTAACCTTTTAAATATGACTTGTGAATATTTTTTCCAGTTTATCAATTACCTTTTGACTTTGCTTGTGGTGTTTTTGGTTGGTTAGAGTTGCTTTATCGCCATGAAGAAGTATGTATATATGTACTTTCATATAATTGATTTTCTCAATTGTAATAAATTGGCTTTCGAAATCTAAGTCATAACTAGGCCTCGTGGGCTCCAAATTTATATAACAATTTATTATGTTTTCTTCTATTTTCTGTAGGGAATCATATTTTACATTTAAAACTTTCATCTCTGGAATTTTCTGTGGTGTTCTGAATGAAGCATAGATTCAAAATATCTTTACACCTACATATATATATACGTGTGTATATATATATCCTCAATCATGTGATATCTATCATAAAATCGTTTTCTCTCTAGTAATATACAACATTTATGGAGGGAAGAACAAAATCTAACAAAATTAGGCACTTTTTTTTTTTTTTGGACAGAGTGCAGTGGTGCGATCTCACTGAAACCTCCACCTCCTGGGTTCAAGTGATCCTCCCACCTCAGCCTCCCAAGTAGATGGAATTATAGGCATGCACCACCATGCCTGGCTAATTTTTGTATTTTTTGTAGAGAGGGGTTTTTGCCATGTTGCCCAGTCTGGTCTTGAACTCCTGAGCTCAAGTGATCCTCCCACCTCAGGCTCCCAAGTAGATGGAATTATAGGCATGCACCACCATGCCTGGCTAATTTTTGTATTTTTTTATAGAGAGGTGTTTTTGCCATGTTGCCCAGTCTGGTCTTGAATTCCTGAGCTCAAGTGATCCTCCCACCTCAGGCTCCCAAAGTGCTGAGATTTACAGACGTGAGCCACTGCACCTGGCCTAATTTACACTTTTATTTGTAAATCCCATTATTGGTAATCTGTCCTACTGATACACCTGCCCATATATGAAATGACATACGTTCACGTTTATTCATTGTGACATTATTTGTAATAGCAAAAGTGACAGATACAAGTGAATAGACCCGTGAGTTGTCTTTGAATGTAAATTTAATGGAACTTGATGGATTAAGGAAGGGGAGCAGTGAGAAAGAAAAAACAAACAGCTTTCAGACTTCCTACTTGAGGAACAGGCATATGGTACTGACACATATTGAAATACAGGACACTAAAAGAAAAACAACATTGTTTGGGAAGATAAAAAATGTTGTGTCACACATCACAGTCAGTAGAGTGATACAAAGGACTATTGTTCAATGAAGACATCCTAACTAGCAATATTAATTTAGTGTATGTTGGCAACTGTGTGATATTTTAAGCTATAAAAGTGGATTAAATGCCCTAGGGAAACAGGGTAGATTCCAAAGGACAAGACCTAGAACAGAGCATCAAGAGACACCAGCATTTAAGAGTGGAGGAAAAAGCAGTCAAACTCATAGAAGCAGAAAACAGAATGGTGGTTGCCAGGTGACGTAGGGTAGGGGAAACACGGATTTGCTGTTCAATGGATATAAAAGTTTGGTTATGGAAAATGAAAAAGTTCTAGAGATCTGCTATGTGACATTGTGCTTATAATTAACAATACAATGCACTTAGAAATGCATTAGGAGGGTAGATCTCATGTTATATCATTTTTACCAAAACAAAAAAAGAAAAAAAAAAAAATAGACAAGACAAAAAGAAGAAAAAGACAAGACACTAGGTAGAGAGTCAGACCCTGAGTGGTCAGAAAGATTTTAAAAAAAGGGAGTGAGTGTCAAGAATAAGGGCAAAAGCTACAAGGTGGAACCACATAAAGAATGAGTCACTCGGATTTAGCACAGGAGAGCCAGTGATCTCAGAGAGAGAGGAGCTTTATTATGTGGTTAGCAAAAGACACAGTTCAAGTGGCTAAGCCAGGTGTGGTTTGAAGAAACATTAGGAAGTGAGGAGAAGCTGATTTGTGGAATGGTGCAGGATTACTTGGGTATATGGGAAGGAGGTAATGTAAAGGATCCTACTCCCCTCCCAAAGTCATTTCTCCCCAATTTTTGAGACGGGATTTCACTCTGTCACCAAGGCTGGGATGCAGTGGCATGACCAGGGCTCACTGCAGCCTGGACCTCCCAAACTCAAGCGATCCTCCCACCTTAGCCTCTCTCCAGTGGCTTGGACCACAGGCGCACACCCCATGCCCAGCTAAAACATTCTTACTTAATAATTTCTTACACTTAGTATTTACACATTTCTCACACTTGAGACTCACAACCACAACAGCCACGTTGAGGTTGGCAGGGGTTTGCACAGACGTGCACAGAGCAAAAACCAGCAGAATGAGAGTGCAGCCAGGGCCAGCACACTTCCTATCCCACTCACTGATCCCCCACCTTCTCCTAAACAGAATCTGAGATGACACACAGAAAGCTCTATCTGCAGGTATATGCAGAGCAATGCTACTACGCATTGCCAGTGTCTGTGCATGCCTTTTCCTTTAAAGAATAATGGCCAGTGGTTTTAAAAGAAATTGCAATTTTATTAGGAGTCTAATGAAAATTTATTCCTTACTCATCAACATATGTTCTTACCGTTATTTATTCCATTCTTAGTTTCCTCATCTGTAAAATGTTAACTGCTGTGTACTTGGCCCTTTCTATATTATTAATATGCCCTGGGAATTTAGTTAAGGGTTTGAAGTCCATTCAGCTCCTCGAGAAAGACATTCTAATAATCGTAACAATTACCAATTCATGATTTTAAAATGTGGAACTCTACTGCGAAATGAGAGCCAAAGAGAATGGGAAAGTATACGAATATTTCAGCCCCCAGTTCCCTTTTCCCAGAGGGAATTAGCCTTCCGGGTTCCTCCCTTTGTCCTTCAAGGTTGATTGGCTCCCAATGCCTTTTGCTCAAGGCAAGGAGCACTTTTCCACACCTGTCGAATTGCTTCGTCTTCCAGGAAGCCAGGAAAAGTCCAATCAGACTTTTTATATCCCACATTCCCCAGAGGCTGCTCCCTGCATTGGCTTTCTGTGTCTTCAGGCCTCCAAGGAGATCCTATCTGTCCAGGTTGGGAGTGGGGCTGTCCCGCTCCAAATAAGGCCAACCACTTAAGCTCCCAGCTCTGGGAAGGGGTTAGGGTCATTGCTGTAGCGCTCTTTAAAGAGGGAAAGAAACTGGGGCAAGGGGTGGTGGCGCGGGGGGCCAGTGGTGAGCAGAAAAATCGAGTCGCCTCTGGGGACAAGAAATCAGAAAGACCCTTCCTTCCTCCAAAGATTTAGGGAACTGAAGCCTCGCACGTTAAGAAACCACTGAAACTGTACAAATGTTCACCTACCGCCCGCCCGTCCAGTCTTCAGGAGCAGAGGGTCAAGATCCCCTCCCCCACCCGCCACTTCCCCCCGCCCTTCTCCCAGAGTGAGCAATTCCCAGAAAGGCAAGCAGTTCCCTTTTTCACCCAAGGACACTCGCGCTCCGTCCCGGCCACCCAGCGATTCCCCTTTCCGTGGCCTGGGCAGGCGCTGAGGCAGAGGGGGCCGCACATTCCCGGGGAAGGTGCCAGAGGCACAGCTGGACCGCTCCGGCGCACTTCGGCCCCGGCGCACCCCCGCCCGGGCGCACCCCGGCCCCAGCCCACCCCCGCGCCGGCGCACCCAGCTCCCCGGCGCGTACCCAGGGGCCACGGTTTTGGCTGGGTGAAGGCGGCCCGCTCCCGCCTGAGTGCGCTGATTACATCTACTGGAGACACCTTCCCTCCCCTTGGGGATCCAACTCCCAGGTCGCGATCCTCTTCCTCTCTGCCCTCCCCCACCCCCGCCAACTCCATTTTCTAGCCACCCAGAGGCCCCTTCACCCCAGCGTTTCCCCGCCACCCCCACCTATCCCCGTTCCCCTAGTTTTCCTCCGTACCCCAGGAGATCGCCCCCTTCCCCGGAGCAGTGACCGCTGCTGCACTCACCGCGAGGGTCAGCAGGAGCAGCCGGCAGAGGGCTCCGCTCCAGGAGCCGGAGGGGCGGGCTGCCGCCATGGAGAAGGCTCGGGACAGACTGCGGGCCGAGCGTCGGGCCGGGGTAGGAGGGCTCCGCGGGGAGAGGACCGCGGCCGGGGCACCGGCTGGGCCCGCTGCTCAGGAGGAGCGCGAGGCGGAGGAGGTGGCGCGCGCGGAGAGGCGCTTTTCTCAGCTTCTCTGAGGCGCCTGCCTCTCATCCAAGGGGCTTTTCCTTGGGCGGAGGGTGGGGCTCCTGGCGCGTCCAAAAGACACCGATCGGCCCCTCCTTGTTGTCTGTTTAAGACCTAAGACTTCGTTTCTCTGAGAAAGCCATGGGTGGGAACTCCCTCTCGCCGCCACCCTTTTACCTGCGCAAGGTGTTTCTCACCAGCGGACGCCACCTATAAAGGGCCATCTCCCCCCCACGCCCCGGTGTCGGCCAGGCGAGATTAACAGCCTGCCCTGCCCAGCAGAAGCCCTGACTGCACAAAGACTCACTCCTGAGCGCGCGCTCGGCCCCGGCTCCGCCCTGCCCGCTGCCCTTCGCGCGGGCCGTGGTCCCTGCCCTGGGGGCAATTACAGAGCGAGGTCTGAGCCGCAGAGGCTGGGTTTTAGGTCACAGCTGCTTGAGGCCCACCTGATAGAAAGTTGACTCCAAGGAGACTGTTACACCCTCTACTGGAGTGAATTTCTTACACACACCCACAAGCAGTTCAGACATCATAGTCATCTGAGGCACCATTCTTGGGGGTCTTGTGTTTTTAGGAATTTGCTGGCATGACAATGATACAGGACAATCGCCATAATTTAGAGACAAAAATACATATATACATACATACATACATACGGAAAGTTAGGGAAACAAGACGACTGCAAAATAATAAAATCGAGGGCGAATTACTATGGGAAATGCATCCATTGAGGTCCTAGGCGTGGGCTACACGTGTGTTACTGATTTTCTCCAAGAACATCCCTGATCACAAATAAAGTTATAACTTATTTCCTGTACCGGACTCCTGAACATCTAGTGGAGAGTTCTCACCTTCTTTACTACCATGAAAACCAGAGTTCAGGGTGAGAAATGAATAAGAATGGAGTAATTTACATTTTTATTTGAAGTGCACTTAAACTAAACGAATTATTGCAGAACATAATCTGGAAGATTAAGATATAAATGCTGTGTTCTTTTGGCTCTTCGGAAAGCAATGACAAGGCATCTGACTCATCCTCCTGCACCTCTTTTCAATTACTGACTTAAACTAGGTAAGCCTGACCACAAAAGGAGAAACTTGTCTATTCCCTTTTGTTTGGTTTAAGTTTCCTCAGGGATGTCCTGAGAATCCTATTTGCAAAGCCAAATGTGACACTCACACCATTTCAATTCTTGAAAATGTTCACCATCTTAATACCATTATATGCCGAGCCAGAATTATTGCAATACTGAGCGTATATTTAAATTAAAAATTAATGTCAAACAGCACATGCCTTACATTCTGTGTGTCTGTCCCATGGCTCTATTTTATTAATGAATGCCACTAATCAGCTGTTCTGTCTCCATATCCATAAAATTATCGTTGACCCTTTGCTAGTAAAATAAGCCTGAGTCATCAGCATGAGGCATGAGACTATAGTTGACATCCTTCCATTTCCATATTTTTTAACACACATGGTTTTCCATCAATGATACCATAAGCACGCCTCATCCTATTAATGATGACATCATGATCTCTAGCATGAAGCTTTTTCAGAGGACAGAAAGAAAGCTAGTTTCAGGTTCTGGAGATCTACTCAGACTACCATCACAGGCTTTGACTACAGGACATTTCCAAACTCTTGCCTACTCTTTAACCTCTGATGCCTTAAGGGCAACTCATGTTTTTCCTCATTCCAGGAAAGGGTGGAAGCACAATTTGACCAGAATTCATCTTAGATATTTATTTTCCTCTTTCACATTAATAGATAGGGGCTATTAAAATGGTGATTTGTTTGTTTTATCACAAAAAAACTTTAAACAAAAGAATGGAATATAAACTACTTTGAACAAGTACCCAATTTATTTAATGTATTTAGGTTAGGCTATATGGTCACTGAAATAGATCCCTCTAGAACATAAGTTTCAAACAGAGGGCATATATTTTAAAATGCAATTGAATGTGCGTAGATGTGATTTTTTTAAAAAAAGAATGACTTTTGTTTATGAATATGATTTTGCTGCATGAACTAGTTTCCCAATAAAAATACACTTTTTACAGTAAGAAGTACACCAGGGCAAAAGAAGCAACTTCCTTTGTGTTGCTTAAGTAATCTCTCAGGTCTCAACACTCCCATCTGTCCATCTGTTAAGTAATATAGTCAATAATAATAAGGTAATACCGGAGGTTATCTATGGTACTTTCTACATCTAAAATTAAACTATTTAGACTGCTTATGACAGATTTTTGAAAAGCTTGGCTGGAAATGGGTGTTCATTTCAGAGATAACATAGAAAGTCAGGGCCAGAGCAGTCCTTAAAGAAGTGAACAATTTGCAATCCAAAGCCCACAGGCCAAATCTATCCAGCCTAACTTCACAATTTTAATTTCAGAGGCCAGAAACTATTAAGGGCAGCAACAACCAAAAAAAATCCCACTTACTCACTGATGAGCAAATAGAGACGCTCTCCATGAGCTTTGTGAATCCTGCCAGTTCCTCCCCTGCCAGCATCAGAGGATGAGTGATCCACAGGGACAGATGTCATCTTCAGGGCGAAACAATCTCAGCATGGCATATGACATAGAATGGAATTCAAAAGCAAGGCAAACACAAACCTAACAGGCAAAAAAGCAAGATTAAAGGACATTGTTTAGTTGCTTCATAGGTTGGAGCATAAAGGGAAACATCTGCTAATCACAATAAAATGAACACAATTTTTTAACCTCTCAGAGTTGTTGCAAGAATTAAATGATATCAAGGCACTGAGAACAAGGCCTGGCACATTCTAAGTGCTCCCTCAGTGTCAGTTATTATGAACATCCATCTTCCCTGCCATTGTACTACCACATCTTTCTGATCCATTCACTTCCTCCTCATGACAGCTCCCTATTTCCTGTCCTTCCAGTACCTCTCCTCAGAGAGTTCTCTGTCCTGGTCTAGGGCTGAACCCTAGTGCTAATTCATTCACCTTCAACCCCCTCTCTTCAACACTAACCCCAGATCTTGTCTGTTAATAAATGAATTAACAATGTAATACTAAGAGATGAGCTGTGCAGTTTGCGTCAGTTGTGTACTCTCTGAAAATTTGAACCAATTCTTTAAAAAGAATCCTTCTCAATTTAAGAAAAAGTTTTAAAGTTCTGTGTTTTCCAACAAGTGCTATCTTTACTTTTTAATGCTATGTATATTTCTTGGAACTTCACTTTTCAGAATTGATCTCAGTGAAACATAGTATACTAATCAAGTTCAATTTCTGTTACATTTCAAAGTTTTTGTTTGTTTGTTTGTTTGTTTTATGGAGTCTCGCTGTGTCGCCCAGGCTGGAGTGCAGTGGCGCGATCTCTGCTCACTGCAAGCTCAGCCTCCCGGGTTCACGCCATTCTCCTGCCTCAACCTCCCGAGTAGCTAGGACTACAGGAGTCCGCCACCACACCTGGCTAATTTTTTGTATTTTTAGTAAAGACAGGGTTTCACCATATTAGCCAGGATGGTCTCGATCTCCTGACCTCGTGATCCATCCTTCTCAGCCTCCCAAAGTGTTGGGATTACAGGTGTGAGCCACCGCGCCCAGCCTCAAAGTATTTTTAAAAATTCAAGGTAGAGTATGAAATAAATTATAAATCAGTGCTTATGACAATAGTTTTCATTTAGCAGGCACTCAATTAAAACAAACCAATGAATGAATTCTGAGGCAATTGTGTTGAACGTGACTGGAGACAATTCACAATGTCTGGTCTGCCTTTAATAGACACAGTTGACATGAGAACCCCTCCCCCTCAGTGGTGCAATGAAATAATGTATCCTTAAAACTACAAAACTTTCATTTGTATGCTTTACCAATTAACTAACTCAGCAAGTGTTTATTGAGCACCTACTATATCTAAGGCATTGTTCTGGGCACGGGAAATGCAGTGGTGAACAAGACAGAAAGGACACTTCCTCAAGGGAAACACCTACAGAATTATAAGATAACTAGGTTGGATAAGAAATACTCTCCACTTGAGATTTATATCATGTTGACTTCTTTGGGGAAAAAAAAAAGAGAAGATTAATCTTGAATTAATTGCAAAATAAAATATAAGGATAAAAAATTACCAAGATAAAACTTGCTAGGATCTTTTTATGGATTATGAAATGTTACTCTAGATAACCTAATCCAGAGCATATATCCTGTTGGCTTGCTGGATTGCAATAACTCTTAGTTTTTTTCTTCCCTTGCTGGCTGTATTTATGCATTCTCCTTGGCTGGTTCCTTCTGCTCTGACCTGTAAAAATTATCGTGCCTGTAAATACTTTTTTTTCTTTTTCTTTGAGATGGAGTTTTGCTCTGTCACCCAGGTTGGAGTGCAGTGGCATGATCTCGGCTCACTGCAACCTCCGCCTCCTGGGTTCAAGTAATCACTTTTCTGCCTCAACCTCACCTGTAGTAACTAAGACTACAGGTGCCCACCACCATGCCCAGCTAATTTTTTTTTTTTTTTGTAGTTTTAGTAGAGACGGGGTTTTGCCATGTTGGCCAGGCTGGTCTCAAACTTCTGACCTCCGGTGATCTGTCTGCCTTGGCTCCCAAACTGCTGGGATTGCAGGCATGAGCCACCGCACCCCGCCTGCCTCTATGTATTGCTGTGTACAAATACATCTGCATTGTTTCAAACCCTTGCACTCACAAGCCTCCGTCTGCTGTAAGTACTTTGTACATGCCCTTTCCTCTTTCCTAGAACCTTCTTCTATCTCTCTGGCCTAGTTAGCTCCCATTCACCCTACAAATCTCAGCTTTTATTTTCTTCCTCACCCAGTCAAACCCTCCACATTAAACCTCTGCCTGTCATTGAGAGCACTTGTCACAATTGCAATGTTAAATTTGTTCAAATAATTATTTGATTAATACTTGTTTCTCACCAAAGACTACATTTCCATGATTGTAGTAATCCTTTTTTTGTTCACCCTTGTATTACCAGCATTACCGTGACTCCTGATTCATAGTAGACACTTAATAAATATTTGCTGAATGAGTGAGCAAATGAATAAATAAATGACTAATGAACATTTCTGACAAGCAATTCTTTGTTTTCCTTTTTCTATTCTAGTGTTTATTGGCATATTAAAGTGATGTCTTGGGCCACATTTGACAGGGTGGGAGTTCCTAGTCTAATCTCAAATATGCTGGACATACGTTATAGTAGCATATTAATAAAAATGAGATGGGCCTACTAGACATTTCTAGTGTGGCTTTTGCACAAGAACATACAAATATGCTTATGAATTTTAACTTAGAACTCCAAAGAGACCTGTATATAAATGGATACTTAATATCTGATAAAAGTGGCAGCAGACACCATGAAGAAAATAAGGAATTATTTAGTGGTGGCATTGGGAAAACAGATTCTTTATTGCAGAAAAATAAAATTGGTCCCCTACACAACCAATTTTATATTTATACATAAGCTGTGGTGGAAGACACACAAAGTTAATGAAAAATAATACATGAGAACATCAGTGTTACACAGGGGCAGGAAAAGATTTTTGAACTAAAACCTAAAAAGCATATACCATATAGGAATAAAAAAATATATACTTGATTACATTAAAATGCAGGCTTTCATTTGACAGAGGACACCATAAATAAAGTTGATAAACAGATGATGGATTGGGAGAAGATGTTTTTCATGACTAAAACAGATAAGAGAATAATATCTAGAAAATACAAGGATCTCCTACATGTCAACCAGAATGTGGCAGAACCATAACAGAAAAAGATGGGCAAAGAGTATTACGAGGCATACTGTTACAACAGAGCAATCTGAAGCCTACCAAGTATATTTTAAGAAATCTGAGAAAGGCACATCAAAGTCATAAAATATCCTTCTATACTTATTTGGCAAAAATTAGGAAGCTAATAGCAAATGTTAATAGGAATGTGGATGTTCGGGAAGCCTGGTGCATTGTTGGTAGAATTATAAATTTGATCAAACGTTCAGGACAGTAGCCTAACAACGATTGTTCAACGTAATCTATGAAACCCTATAGCCCAGCAATTTATCTCTTGGCTAATAACCCAGAAGAATTCTCACTGAAGTCTATGAAGGGATGGTTTGCTGTCGAGGGAGCTGGGAGCAATCTGGGTTACCATCCTTGGAAAGAAGATAAATTATGGTGGCAGATCCACCCCATGGATCGCTGTGCAAAGTTAGAACCAATAGGCTACCTACATATGGCAATATGAATGAATCTTAAAAACATAGAATCCAGTGAAATAACTAAAAATAGAATATTTCTACATTCAATATACATTTAAAAAGATAAAAAATCATTATACTGAACAGCAGCATTTTAATAAAAATTATATAAACAAAAACACACATTCTAAACACATTCAACTAATTTTTGTGGAGGTAGAAAGGAATGAGTATGAGAAGCAAAGGTTGTGAAGGGTTAATAAGAAGGACATAATATATCACAATATGTTTAAATCTCATTTATTTTAGTAAGTGGAAGAGGAAGAAATTTAATTGTATATTGTTTTTTCCTATTAGTTACATGTCTGCTTATTAAGTATTGGTATATATAATACTTGTTTCTATCTTATAATCAGGAAGCAATAACACAAGGAGTTATTAGTAAACCAAATGGGTAGAGAAATTAACATTGTTCCCAAAACAGGAAGGACTATAAAACCTGGTGGTCACATATAACCGGATAATCACCAGTAGTAAACATGTATTGCTGTTATTCAGTTTGTCACACACAATCACCAAATAAAAGGAGGGTTTGGAGAGCATTCCAATATGATAAACGCACCAAATATTCTCTGGAGGAGTGTTAACTACACAGATTCAATCCCTCATCATCTGTTAACAGGAGATGAGCATTTTAGGTAGCCTATAATTGTAATAGAAACTAATGAGAAAGCAAGCTTTAAGTTATGTTACCAACCAAATCAATAGATTTATAATGATGAGTTAATGGGTTTTGCCACACATCTATGTGAGGTATGCAAAGAACAATATTTTGGGGAAGACATCTGGTTGCAAATAATAAATACTATGTAACAAGAGTGAACATAAAACATTTTATTTACTAAGCAGCTGTATTTTAATTATAGAAAGAAACTAATTCTGCTGATTAGTGCCTGAAGTGTTTATCACCTTGAGGAAAGCAACTAAATCTTGTGCTCCAATCAAAAATCAATTGACCCACATTCTGTAACCTCTGAAAGTCAGAGATGGTGTTTCTCTTCTTTAGGACCTCCTAAGAGTATTGTCAGTCCCAAAGTATTCAAAATAATATGAAATTCTAAGAAGATTATAAAATAAATATATCTCTAATCCCAGAAAAGTTTAAAGAAATGCAGAACTGATGAAGAAATAAATTAACCCCTATTGATATTCTAGAAAAACATGATAATGTGTTTTGAAATAATTTTATTCATGTCTCTCTCTCATGTTTAAGATATTGAAGTATTCAAAATAACCAGCAGTCTGATTGCAGTCTATGTAGTTTAAATTATCTTAGTCAACTTTATAAAGAATTTTTAAATGCTCAAGGAAAATTGTTCTTTGAAATTTTATGAATAAAATGTAGTGTACATAACTGTGACATTAGAAAGGAAAGTGTAAGAACTGTCAACAGCAGTTGGGCTTTAGGACAGTTTGATGGGGCATATGAGAGATGGAAGGGACAGAGTTTTCAGGAGCAGCTGCTTTTATGCCTAGAAGACACTTAGAATCAAAAGTGGGGAGAAACAGGAGACAAATTGTTAACTATTTAACTGTACATTTAACATTTGTTCTTCCTTTTGAAGTTTCTCAAGTTGTGAATAAAGATTTGAAACTATATCAAGTATATTTTTGTGTAGGACTTTTTTGGGAGAGCTTTGTGTATGATTTTTTTAAAATATAGTTCTCTATTCAACATTGATCATATGACTGCTTGATTTTATATAGTTTATATAAGCTATAGTTACTGCTTTTCTTAGTCATTTTCTTGGTCTTCCTCATTGTCATTTGAATACACAACATCTGCCTCCAAGATCTAAACTGGAAAACAAAAATTGATTTGAGTATACCCTAGCCTTCTTTCTAGGAGTTTTCAGGCATTCATCTAACTACACTTTCCTAAAGAGAGTGGACAACTTTTTCCTTCCCTTATTGCCTGATTGGCCTTTGAAACTAAAGGCAATATCTAGAGTATGTGTAACTCTAACACCCTTTTGGTCCCTTCTACAGTAATTTGTGTGGGGATCACACTTCCTAGATCACAATGTGCAATTGCTGAGTCTACTTCCTATTATGGAGTTAGCAGTCATTAAAGACTTGTAGTAGAATAAAGACCGTTAAGATTGAGTCAGAGGAAATAGGACTTTTGCTGTCTCAAAGGAATATCTGATCAATATTGTCCTCAGTGGTTTATATGAAGGAACCATTTTTTCTCTAAAATTGAAATAACAATGAGCTGCTTCAAAAAATTTTAGTGAGATTAAATATATATAATATGTAGCACTTATATTTATTTACATATATTTATGTATTTATGACAGTGCCTAGAACATAGTAAGCATTCAATAATAATTAGCTAATCTGTATTAGCTTGTATAGAACCTATAATTATTTCTAATGTGTATCAGGCAGTCATCTTACCAAGCTTAATATATCCCTACTGTCCTTCATCATCAGGTTAGGGAATAAACAACTGCTAACTCTGTATATTGATTTATGACAGGATATTTATTTCCATCAATCAAAAAACTTACTCTAAGAAGTGAATATCTTAAAATAGTAAAAGACTTAGCTTTATAAAATACATATTATAAATGTACTTCACACATTTGTTTTTATAATCCTTCTAATACACTTAAATTAGTCTATTTAAAATAGCTATTTAAAAAAGTTATTTTGGTTTTGGTAGGAAGGATTTGAGGTAATATATATGTGATTTTTATTTTTTATGTAAACATTATTTTTTTGAAGAGTTTTGAAAAACTATGCTAACTTAATTTTATTGGGCCCTATAAAATATGCAAGAGTCTATCCATTCTTAGTAATGTTTTCTCCTGCTATACTTCTTTTTTCTTTTTTTCTACAAAAACAGAAAGACAAATGCAATGCCTAGTCAAATGCAACACTCCTTCAGATTTATTAGAAAAGTAGATAAAAGAGAGTAGAAAAATGCAGCAATATACATTGTTTGTTTCTAATTTCATTTAGGTTTTTCAACTAGTACAGAACTTTCATAACTAACATACAATAAAAAGGGAGTTAGCTTTTCTGTGATAATAAACATTTTTGACTCTAAAACATCTATTTTGAGCATTTTCTAAATAACACAGCCTATGACATTTTCTGAAAGTAAAGATATGCATAGATGTCAAGTTTTATGAAATACTTTTAATAAGCACAGGAGTAAGCAGAAGTTCAGTAAAATTAGGACATGTCTAATGAAGCTCACTTATAAAATTACAGTGATTTTCATCTATCTTGGTGTTCTCATGAAATTTTTTCACATGAAATATTTGAGATCTGAAACAAGATAAGAAAATTTAACTGTATATCTTCCTCAATACTGATTTAATTCTAGAAAAAGCATTCATAACTATTAACTTATTAATTGACAATTAACTGACAAGTTATATGAAATAAATTCATGAAATATAATATTTTATTAACAAATGAAATTTGTAAGCATTCTGATAGAGTGTCACACATTTTATCAATCACACAATAAACTTTTAATTTTGGGAGTAAACAGAAAGATTTTGATTTGCCTAACTAAACCAAAAGTCAAAGTTTCTCTGAGATAAACTCTAACGATATTTTGAAAATATTTTAAATAGCCAAAACTGGTTAATACAAATTTATTTCCCACATTTTCTAATAATTTTTCTAATGCTTTTAAAGTATCTTCTCTTGCTAAGATATCTACCTGTGGACATTAATTATTACATTTTTGAGTGTACATACAAATTGTTCTTGGAGCAATTAAAAATCATTAGCTGAAATTTAATTTCTACATGTTCGTTTGTCTTCATATTTCTTTTCACTTGCTTAATTATGGAAAAGAAAATTTATATCTGAACATAAAAGTACAATTAAAGTTAAGGTTCAGTTAATGATTTTTAATTGCTCCAAGAACATTTTGTACCTACATTCAAGAATGTAACTTATGATAAATGTCCAAATTTATATTTTAAAATTTTAGAATTGATATTATCATCAGAGCAACCTGTACATCAGAAAACAAAAATTGCATGACCACAGAAATATTTTATAATGGTTATAAAAATTATATATTATGGATACCTTGTGAAATAAAACCTGATTTATTAAAATCACTTTTTTCTTTTGATCCAATATCCAGTTTCATATCAAGAAGCACCTTTAATTTGGAACTGACAATAAGAAGACTAGTCCCAACATTTTCTTAAAAGCCACTCATTTTTAAAAGTAGTTAACTAGTTAATAGATTTTTTTAAGTCTTTGTGTTTTCTGGATGAGAAATTTCCATACTGTTATTGTTTATAATTTATAGAGTTTGCCACACAAATGGCTATGAAAATGCTATTTAAATATATAGTTTCTTTTTAGATTAATAAAATATATTATCCTGTTAAAATGTTATGCATTCAAAATTATTTCTGAATGTGTGCATTCATTTATTCATCATTCCACAAATGTTTGGTAAGTGTTGCAGTAATAGATTTCTTTTTTTTTTTTGAGACAGAGTTTTGTTCTTGTTACCCAGGCTGGAGTACAATGGCACAATCTCAGCTCACCGCAACCTCCGCCTCCCAGGTTCAAGCGATTCTCCTGCCTCAGCCTCCCGAGTAGCTGGGATTACAGTCATGCACCACCACGTCCGGCTCATTTCTTGTATTTTTAGTAGAGACGGGATTTCTCATAAACATTCTAGTCCCTAATTCTGACTGCCCATTTTCTTAAAGTAACTATAAATTTAGGTTGAGTCTTAACTATTAATACAGATGATAATTCAATTTTTGGCATATTCAAGGTGCTAATCTCTGTATATCAGAGTTGCAGCCTAACGCCATCAGGGCTAGTTGTTCAAATGCTTGAGATGCCAGGTGGCAACCACAGATAAGGTGGGCCTATGCCAAACTCAAGAGTGAATGTTTTTGCTAACGTATTCACATTTTTAAAATGTTAGTAGCAAGCCATATTGAGCAAATGAAACATATTTGTGAGCCTGAGTCAACCCAGGAACCTCGGGGTTGCAATTCTTTCATGGAAATCTTCTCAGGTAATCTTCGTAAAATCTCTGCCCCTCAAGTTTGCTGTGAGCTTGTTCTGGTCCTTATCTTTCCAATAATCCTAGAAGTTGAAGGGACCTGATAACAAATCCACATGGGCAGAGGTCCAAGGACCGAGCTCTGAAGGATCCTGAAAGAAAACAATGCTGGGAGCACTGCTCTGAGGAGTACAAAAGTGTAAAAGAGAAATGAGCTTAATCACCAAACTGAAGACTGCACTGATGAATACTTAAAAGTCCTTTTTAAACCACTCAGGTGGACAGAATGCAATTATCTGGCCCCAAAGAAAATATTTCTAAGAACATAATTCTCCCCAAGATTTTGAAGAAAATATTTAATTTGTACATCTACAACACAAATTCACCTTTCATTGGCCTCTATAATACCCAGCTTTCCCAAATGCTCTTCCACGGCACAAAAGTAACATCAGTTTTCAAATACAAGGTGCAAGAAAGTGTACAGTACAGTCATGACTAGGGCAATATATACATGCACCTAAAAGAGAATTAACAAACAAAACCTTGATTTCTAGAGAACACGGAAGTTATACCAGACAAGGAGAATGCAGGGGAATCTCATATTTATAGTACCCTTACCTATACATGATGAAGTTTACCTCTATAAACAAAAACATTAGCAGATGCTGCTAACATTCTGCATGTAATAAACTCCTACTTATGCATCTGTGGATATTACACTATTAAAAGGCACATTTATTTCTTGACGCATGTCTTTGCTAATGTCCTAAATTTGGGTTCCAGTTGATCTAGAAACTCCAGTCCCTCTTCTTCCTGCCGGTCGCTGCAGCACCCTACTGAGCCGGCCAGAGAACCTTTGCCTTCATAGTTATACGAACGAATGTAGTCTTCACAATGTTTATGCTCCTCATCTTGTCCACACAAATACACCTTCTGTATCAAAAAAGAGCACATTTTATTATTTTTTTAAAAACACCTAAACATATTAGCAGAAAAATGATGTCTTTGATTTACCTTTTACTGTTTAATTTTTAATCAGAGTGTGTCCTCTAATCGACTCCTATATATAAAAAATGCACAGGATTGGTCTGTATTATAGTCACTCTTAAAATACAGCAAATAAATAAATGCTTCTAGTGAGCACACTTATAAAAATTAAGACTACACATATATCACACAACTCATTTATAATTTTCCATTTGAACATAAAACACGTATATTTGAAATTTATCTTTGTTAGCTTCATCACATATTTGAGGAAAACCAATATAGGCTATGATTCCTATGTTTATACACTACTACATAACTGTGACACTGTAATATATTAAACTGGCTAATATCAAACCTATACTGATTAATCTGAGCATAAAACAAAACAAGGAACTAAAACTCAAACTAAAAGCTCAACAATTTATCTGGTTGATTTTGATAGCCAGGACTTCATAACCACACAAAGAACTCAAGCACACTGAGAAATGTTTGTAATTTATTATGATCCATTCATTCCTATATAATAAATATTTCACTCCAGCTGGTTTTTCTGTTAATTTTTAGGGAAGAGGCTGTCAACTTTTTATCCTTTGTAAACACATCTACACATGGCACTCCTAGACAAACTTTCATAAACTGTTTCTCTTTGGGTTTAAGCCAGACATCCACATCTATGATAATCCAACACTTAAAAGATGTCGACTTCCAGGTATATGAGGAGTAAAACTTTTGGGAAATTCTGATTTGTAACTAGCATTTAACTTCCACGTAATATGACCTCGAAGACAGTGGAACTTACTTCGCCAAGCCGAGGTTGGGTGAAACTCTGCCAGTCTGTGTACGCGTATCTGCCAGTATCTCCCTGCCCCACTCCCTTGACGGACTCCAAGGTCTGATGTCCACCTCCTTTGCTGGAATCCAAAGTGTAGCCTCCTTTGACCATCTCAAAACTTTGCTGTGTTTTGATTCCCTGGCCACCAACAGTACCAACAGACATGCTTGTGTCACAAATGTTGGATGTCTGCATGGGGAGTCTAATATTTGCTTCCTGAAAGTAAAATTAGAGAGATAAAGTGAATTTGAAAAATGGAAACTAACCATTCATTTTCATTTTTTTTCACCATAGGCAAATCACTTGCCTGCTGTGCCTCTCTGTTCCTCATACATAAAATCAGAATAATAGTATCATAGGTGTGATGGGTTGAACTGAGTCCCCTAAAAATTCATATGTCCTAACCCTCAGTGACTCAGAATGTGAACTTATTTGGAAATAGGGTCATTATAGATGCAATTAGTTAAGATATGGGATTAGAGTAGGTCCCTAAGTTAATACGACCAGTATCCTTATAAAAAGGGGACATTTGGACACAGACATGCACACAGGGAGAACGCCATATGAAGATCTAATTTACACTGCCATAAGCCAGGGAATTGGCAGAAGCTAGGAAAGGGTCCTGGAACAGATCTCTCCCCAGTTCCTTCAGAGGGAGCATGGACCTGCCAACACCTTGATCTCTAATTTCTAGTCTCCAGATCTGTGAAACAATCCTTTTCTATTGTTTAAGTCACTCAGTTTGTTGTGACAACCCTAGCCCTGTAGAATTGGGAGGTTTAAAGGATTTAAAACATTGAGGACACTTGAAACTCTGCTTAGCATAGTAAGTGCTCAATAAACATTAGTGATATTATCACTGACATTGTTGTGTAATAATCTGTCATCATTTGTTCACCATACAATTCAAAGGGATGTGAAATCTGATTTACCGTTACTTCTTCTCCAGGTCCTTCAGTATTTGATACAATTAAATTTTGCTGGGCTATGTCTTCTGGAAAACATTTCTTGACTGTTCTCTTAGCAGTGACACAGAAACATGTAAACAGAATACCTAAAAAGCAAAAAAGATCAAAGTAAAACACAGACATTAAATCATTTGATTACATGATTTTTTTAAAGTCTTGCATATGTCTCAAAAAATTCATTCCACAAATTGAGTTCTTTAGGTCACAAGATTTAAAAACAGAATATTTTAAAAATGTATTTATACTATTTGTAGCTTAAAGAGATTAATAACACTCTCTTCTCAGGTCCAGAATTAACTTATGTGTGTCTTTTATTTCTTCTACATTGAAATGGTAACTTCATCTAACCGAAATTTAAGATAGCATCATTAGTAGTTAAAATCACACAGAACACACTTAAAGGGCTTAGAATAACAAGATGAAGAACATTAGGCATAAATACAAACAAGAAAGGCAATTACATAAAATTGGTGTCCAGTTTCAAAAGTGTACATCAACTAATAAAGTGCTAAGAGGAATATTCAGTTTAATCTGAAACTCAGATCAATGAATTAGGATACAGTAAAGATTATAGGAAAAGTTCATAAATGCAAATGGGTTCTTTAGAGTCAGAGGAGAGAGTAAGAAAAAGAAAAGGAAAGGAAGAAAGAAACAGGAAGAAAGAGAGAGAAAAAGGCAGACTTCATTAAGCGTGGACAATATTTCTATTACGTTTGTACCTCCAAATAACAGTTTGCAGAATGCAAAATCTTAGCATCCTTTGCCTGTATTGCTTTTCCTCAGTGGCTCATATGACAATTTTCCACTCATTTCCATGAGTTAGTCTTATGATGATACTAAATCACTTCATTAATAATATGGAACATAAATATCTGAGTAAATTTTGGAATAGCTCTGTTTTCACAAATTCTTTTTCTATGTGTGTATTCCCTACATAAACATGGCTGGTTCAAAGACCATATTATTTTATATGGACGGAATCTTCATAGTTTTATGCAGCTTCTTCATTTTACACATGGAAAAATGAGTTCAAAAAAGAGGAAATAATTTACCCACTGTCTCACAGATAATTATTGAAGAACTAAGGCTACCACCTCTGAAACTTACTTTAAATTTAATCTGCTGTTACTGATATGTTTCTTCTATCACTCAAAGCACCAAGACATAAAATAGATACAATATTTTTAAAAGAACACATTTCCCAAAGGCTATTAATATAAAAAACTTCCATGTTTCAAAAATATTAGATAAAATCTTAGCTAACACATTCTAGATAATGATAATATACTTACATAATAACAATACAGAACCCAACACCATAGCAAGAATAGCCCATCTTCCAAGTATTACATTTGGTCTAACGTCTCTTGCACTTTTACTGTTCGTTCTACACTCGGATGGAGTTGAACAGTCACATACTCTCACTGTTAACACATGTGTTGCAACTAAACCATGCCTGTCTTTTATTTTAATAGGCACAGAATAATAGTCATATTCAAGATTTTGTCGTTGACGAAGAATGGCTGTTTTACCTAGGGAAAAAAAGAGAGAATATATACAGCTAGGATGTTTAGATAGCAATATTATTCCTACTTGATGTTCTCAGTGGACAGGAATCAATTTAGAATATAAATCCTAATTTTTCATTTTTTTTTGGATTTTTGATTTCTCAGAAGAGCCAGAAAAGTAATTTTTGTTGCTTTATGCTGATATTAAACTAGTCTATACTTAACATGCTGCTCAAATGTTAATTAGAAAGGGACTTACATGTTTTCTTAAAGGATATTCAGAACAAGAGTCTAAGCTCACCATAATGGCATCAATTTTTTTTTTAAAAAAGATATTGTTTTTAGGGTTAATAAAATAATTTCCTTAAATAAATGTGTATTTATTATGATAAACTAAGATGAAAGGACCATCACCAATCTGAAGTCCCTACTGACCATAACATTTAGCATAATTACATACCATCCTTTCGTTCTAGATTCCAGTTTTTACTGGCAGAATTATCCAGAAAGAATTGAAAAGGTGGTCCATTTTCAGGTCCATCTGGATCTACAGGTTTCAGAACAGCAAAATCCTCATTATTCTGACAAATGGTCACTTCTTTATCAATTTGAGGCGGGTGATCATTGTAATCATCCAAATGAACTACTAATGTTCCAGTGCAAGATCGGCCAACTAAGATAAATTAAAAATAGGTTATTTCTTCACATGAAAATGTATTTATTTTCAACAATTTATAAAATATACAGTTGACATCTGCTTTCTACTAGCTGTCTGAGCTTGAGTTCGCATACATGCTTCCTGGATTTCAGACATCGAGGCTACAAAATAGGGACGTGTCATTTTTCTTTGAAGACTAGAGCTGAATCAGATAATTTCTTCAGGTGCTTTTCAGAATTAAAAGGTATGAGATTATGAGGAAGGTCACTACAGAATGACCTGTTGAAAATCAAATGGATGCCTTAAATCCTTCTTTATGCAGCGCATATATTCATCCTTTTACATTTGGTTATCAATCACTTTCTCAGCTTCTGCATTGCATCATATACTCTTTGTCCAAACCTTGAAAACTTCTTTAGAAATGCACTAGGTGTTTCCCTTCCTGTCTGCTTTGTAGGTTGCCACTCCTAGGAATACTTTTCTCCTCTTCTTTGCCAGGTAACACACTATTATCTTCAAGAATCTACTCAAATGTCACCTCCTCACAAAACTTGTGACTTCCACAGACAATGGCAGCCATATTCCAGTGCTTTCTCAGAACTCTTTGCTAATACCTTGGCTCACACACTGAACTGCAAAAATAGCATAGTAAGTTGTATTCACCTCGAGAGCCTAGTGATTTGCCCAGTATTTCCCAGCTAACTATAACTTCATACTAACACATTGAACATAATGCAGTTCCTATTTTTATACTTGAAAACATTGAATTGAATAAGCCAGAAAAATAAGTTTTCATCTCTGCCCTAATGCCATTCATATGTTCCTGACAACAGGAACTGTCTCATACTCATCTGTTGATTGCCACTATTAATGGCCTAAGACTTCACACATAGTATTTTTAGTTAAAATAGTGCCCATTATTTGTGTTTAAGAAATAATGAAGTTCAGAGACATGTCAAATCCCACCATTTGTCAAAGGATAATAAACTATAATAAATGATAAGATATCAAAATTGAAATAAACAGAAAGGTAATTGATGCAGTTTTTCATGTTTTTGCTTTAAATACTGGTCCATATTCTGAAACATGTGTGTTGAATTTACCATGAAGACTACGATAACTTGCGTGCAAATATAATTTATTTTTCTTTTTAATTTGAAATAACCCTAAGTCGTATCATGTAGTGTATTTCAGGAAAATTTTTTTCTGGTGAATAACTACAAAATTAATTTATTCAGTGATTTTTAAACTAATTGTTTAAATAAAGTAACTACTATTTATGCCTATTTTAAAACTATCTGAACAAGTTTAAAAATATCCAGAAATAAAACAGAGATATAGCTATTAGGAGAAGAAATGTACAATAGCATATAAATACTTTGAGACTGCCAGAAAACAGCAAATAAATTTGAATATAAGTAACAACTTTCAAATCAGCAAACTAACAAAGAAATGAATAATGTGAAAAAGAGGCCTTTATAAAGTAAAAAATTTAGTTACATGCACTACAGATGAGTTGATATATATAGTGTAATTTCACCTTTTAAAATTTAAGCAGAAAATCTTTCTCTTTATAGAAGAATGGTGAGAAAACACACTTTAAAAATCTAATAAAAGTGTGGTAATTATAGGAATGCAAATCAAGATTTATTTAATCACATATTCAACCAACATTTATCCCATAACTTACTGTTCTCTATTACAGTCTCTGTTTTAAGCATGTTGATAAAAACAGAGTGAAACATGCTTGAAATTATTTACATGGAAGGCAATCAAAGCCAAAGCTGAGAAGGTCTTAGAACAGGGGTGTCCAATATTTTGGCTTCCCTGGGCCACACTGAAAACAGAATTTGTCTTGAGCCACACATAAAATACACTAACACCAATGATAGCTGATGAGCTAAAAAATACATGTTGCAAACAAATCTTATAATGTTTCAAGAAAGTTTGTGAATTTTTGTTGGGTCACATTCAAAGCCATGCTGGGCTGCATGCTGCCTGCAGGCCACAGGTTGGACAAGCTTGTCTTAGAAGATATCAAAAATTACAAGAGGTTGATGGTAAGTTTTTATTTTACCCCGGGAAGAGGTAAACAGCCAAAAATAAGTAATTACTGATAATAGCTGAGCATGGTGAAAGGTCATTGGGTGTGTTTATTTACTTCTAAAACTTACCATAAATTAAGCACATAAGCAAATGCCAAGTATAAATGAGTAAGAAACGTCACAAACACAGAGCTAGAAAGTACATCTTGGGTTAACTAAAAATCTTCATAACACTTCAACAGCAATTCTGAAAAGCAGTAGTTTTTTTATTGCTACTCAAATGTTTCAGTAACTAGAATCACTACCTTATAAATCAGCCTATTCTATAAAGTTTAAAATTGTTAAAAGATTTAAATTTTTACTTATTAAGCTACAATATGCCTCCTAATAATTTCCTATAATTTGCTCATGTTCTTTTTGGACTATCCATGCAAAACGTTTGCCACTTCTACATGACAACCCTTAAATATTTGTTATCTTAAGAAAATCCTTTTTGCAGAAGGGAAGAATAAAGAAGCACTTTGTAAATGTTTAATCTCAATTTTCTACATTAAAATCAGTTTTTCCAAGTGCTAATTATATCCCTAGAATTGTAAAGCTTTTTGTAGTGAAATTTATAACCTGGAGATTCATAGGACTCTCAAACAACAAAGGAATGACAAATATCAGCACCTGCACTGCGTATATGTATACCACATTTTCTGCCAGATACTTGGAAAGGGATGGTTTACAAAGAAAAAAGGTCTTTATACAAAATTGAACTCATAATTAATCTCGTCAAGAGAACAGAATATACATGAGAAACAATGAAAGCAGCCTTTTCTACAGAAACCACACCATATATGATAATTGTTATTCCCAGGTCAAAAGGTATTTAGAGAAGAACTGAATCCAGACTAATGGAAACGATCACAAACCTTGTCATTGCCATTTATTTGAAGAAGTTAAGGGACCTGAATTTCAGACAGGAGGAGCAATGCTACTCTTCGTGGAAGGCATATAAAACAGTGCTTTCTCGACTGACAGCCTGACTGATAGAGGATTGACACAAGAAAGAAAGTTGGATTCTAAGAAAGGTAGAAGAATACCTAGATTATCATCCAGGAATATTCATGAGCATCAGAACAAAGTGTGTGTGTGTGTGTGTGTGTGTGTGTGTGTATTAAGGTTCAAAGAAACAAAATCCTTCATATCCCTATATGGTTTTTCACTAAAACGTGTAACATCCTTATCTTTACTTTTTCTTAAGCACACCCAGGTTATCTTATAGCCATGGAATATAAATTTGTTGAAGTTTGCTTTTTATTTTCTTACACTATGATGACTGTGCTTATAGACATTGTCTTTTAGCACCAAAAAACAAAGTTAATTTTTAAATACTGTGTTCTCCATAATTTTCTCTGCTTCAGACATTATTTTATTTTTTAAAAATTACGCCTCTGCATTTCTGTAATCTCTTCTCTTTCATCCTTAATCTGAGCAGCTCTTAACTGATCTCCACTTCTGATAATATCCGTACATTCTTTACGAGGAAAGTTCGCACACCATAGAATCTCTTGTGAAAATATAATAATTCTATAGTTGATATCATGTAAGAATTTGGCCTTATCTTAACATTCTTAATTTCCATGTCAGCTTGTCTAATACTTAGAACTTAATAGACAAACCAACAGTTGCAGAATAAATGAGTAAACATAAAGTATTCTTTGCAATCATAGAAAAAAAATAGGGTATAATATCTGAGAACACATTGTTTGCATTTTGTTATAAAAAAAGTCACAAGGACAAATAAATAAGCAAGAACATTTTCACTGCTGCCAACTTGTATTAATTATCATGGAATTTGATATGTATTTATTAATACATTCACCCATTCCTTCTAAATAAATGCAACAGATGCAGTAAAAAAACCTATAGCATTGCTGTATCAGCTAGTTTGTGTCGAACATCCAGCATATGCAGATAAAAAGAGTGGAAACTTTCTTGGATTAGGCACGTAGTCAAAAGAATAGGCTATGTTATAAAATCCCAAGTTCATTTATCTTTATTATTTATGGCAATTTGCCACAATTTATGGTAAATTTGTCATCAATATGATAAAATGAGTGTAGCTTCTACTTATATTTTTATCATCCTCTTTTAATATCTTCTGCATATTTTTATGATGTATACATTAATATAGTAGAACATGTACATAAATACTTATGATAGCAAATATTTAAAAACATTCATAAATATATATTTAAACATACTAACAAGTGGTTTACTGATAGAAATGTATATGTTCAAAAGAAGTTCCAGATCACTACTTTACTACATTTGGAAGACATTCTTTACAGAATCGATTCTAAAATTGACCTTGGTAGAAGATTGCAAACCACCACAAAAGACTTAAGTCATTGTTTGACCATTCCTTTATAAAATAGGATAAATGATTCGTTCTCCATTAAGAGAAGCTCAGAACAAACTTACTTTGAATCCAACTGTTTTAGGTGTGTTGAACCCTTTCAGCAAGCTCAAATCATCATGTATCTAAACCTGTACTTCTGAAAAAAATGGTGATCCTTGAATATGCCACCATTTCCTCAGCAAAAATTAATAATATAGATCATCTTTGAAATCTTAGACTTTAATTTTAATTGTGATGTAATTACATT
This sequence comes from Piliocolobus tephrosceles, assembly GCF_002776525.5. Classification (NCBI taxonomy): domain Eukaryota; kingdom Metazoa; phylum Chordata; class Mammalia; order Primates; family Cercopithecidae; genus Piliocolobus; species Piliocolobus tephrosceles. The sequence goes on along the minus strand of NC_045451.1, from coordinate 51,156,617 downwards.
TAAATTTATTGTGATATAATTAAGCCTTAAGCTTTGGCCATTCACTACCTCATAGCTTTGCATTATAGATGCACTGGAGCCAAAATTGGGTGATCTCCAATAACATGAACAATAATAATGCAAACATTGTTTGAATTATGTTTTGTCTAGAAATAAACAGATTTCACCCCAAGGTTTCCTTAAAAACATATTCTATATTTATACTTTATCTGTAGAAAATGGCACTCACCTGCATCCACTGCAACAACTGAAATATTGTATTGGTTGTTTTTTACAAATTTGGATTCTCTATCGAGTACTTTTAAAGTTCTCAAGTCGCCAGTGTGTTCATTAATTTCAAACCAGTTATCTTCATCCCCTAACTTCTGATACCTAATTTTTAGAAATCAAATATACATGGTCAAATCAAAGAAGGGACATGATCTTAAAATCTGTCATTTTGAAAATACAAGAAACATTCCTAACTTTAAAACCAATTTACATAACAATTAAAACTAAGGAGCTTTTTGAAAAGTACATCACCTTAAGCCTTCACCACTGGCTGTTTCCGGGTCCAGTGCTTTGTATCCAAGGAGTTCTTGGCCAGCTGGGAAGCCATCTTGACTCTGAATAACTTTCACTGGAGGGTGGCATTCAGGGCCCTCATCACTGTCTATAATTTTAACGGTGACAGTTGTAGTGCACATTGTAGGAGTTTGTGAGTTCGCTGCTTTAGAGAATTGTGCCTCGTTAACTACACCAACTTTCAAAATAACTTGGCGATTGACTTCATAGTTCAATGGCTGTTAAATAAGCATACCTTAATAAGTCAATATATAACATTATATATAAGGCTTCTAATTTCAAATTTTTCTACAAAGGAATATCATTTTTACATTTAAAATGTAACCCAAAGTTAGGGCTAACACAGTTAAAGACTAATAATTAGCTTCCTAAAGTGACAAACATTGCCAAATGCAAAATTGTTGATTCTCAGATTCAACCCATTTTTCTTCTCATTTTTCTTTTGGAAGATCTTGCCTTCAGCCTTTTTGATTTTAAGTTTAAATATTAACAGAAATGCAAGATAAGTGTATGAAAAAAGTCAGATGATTTCATTGCTTATTATGTGGGATAACAGTGACTACTAAATTGTCTCCAAACTAGTATAAATAATTAGATAGAAATTTGGCTATAATACAGCAGTTACTCTATGCCTGAGTCAAAAGATAGAATGATATTTAACAGCACCTTTTCAAAGCACATTAGATTTCAGGCTGTTTAGTTCCTGATGAAAGCGCTTGGTCCTTAATGTGATTGGCTGTGTCCCCACCCAAATCTCAACCAGATTTGTGTCTCCCAGAATTCCCACCTGTTGTGGGAGGGACCCAGGGCAAGGTAGTGGAATCATGGGAGCCAGTCTTTCCTGTGCTATTCTCATGATAGTGAATAAGTCTCACAAGAGCTGATGAGTTTATCAGGGGTTTCTGCTTTTGCTTCTGCCTCATTTTTCTCTTGCTGTTGCCATGTGAGAAGTGCCTTTTGCCTCCCACCATGATTCTGAGGCCTTCCCAGCCATGTGAAACTATAAGTCCAATTAAACCTCTCTTTGTTCCCAGTTTCAGGTTTGTCTTCATCAGCCACATGAAAACAAACTAATACAGTCCTAAACTGAATAATTAGAAAGAATACTAAAATAACGTTTAAAGGGTGAAAAAAAAAAAAAAAAATCAAGGGGGAAAAAAACCTGCAACCAGGAAAGGAAAAGAAATAAAGAAAGAAAAAGTAGATGGTTCAATAATTAAAGAATATTTTCTAAAAATCTTATCAGGAGAACACAATGTCTGCCTGAACCTTCTGAGGACTTATATTGTCTCTAAGAAATTGATGAAGGAAACTATGCAAGAAATTAGTGAGAGCTATGGATAGATGGACTAAAAATAATTAGGTCCAGTTAAAGTAATCATCCTAGAAACCAGTAATTGCAAGTAAATTTTTAAACTCCAAAGCAATGGCTACCTGGAATACAGGAGGATTAATGAGAAAAGTTGCTGAATATTTAGTGCAATAGTCTCTCTTGCAGAATACATCATAGAGAGGCAAAAATAAAATATAATATGAACATGAAAGGAGTTGAATAGCTGAGGCTTGATTTCAAATGTGATTCTTCCATTTTCTTCTTTTGTGTGTTCTTATAAAATAGAACTTTGGACAAGTGAGTATCTAAGACCCCTTCTAAAGCAAATAACTGGTTCAGTATTCAATATTTCTCTGTCTTGGTTTTCTTCATGTAAAGAACAATGAGTTTTGTACCTGATGTGACTTTCTTCTATGAGAGAAAATTAGGGTAAGAGAATTAGGAAAAAAAAAGTTTATATAATCCAATATAAATCATTTGGCCTTGCATTGCAGTATTCTAGTCATATACACATAAGAATTATCTCTTAAAATCAGTGCATGAGTTAGGATATTTTAAAGCATAGCCTGATTATTTTATTTGTTTACCTTGACAACACACAACACTCCTTCATTTGTATTTGGATCTGTGCTAATTTTGAAGTTTCCATTTTCATTTCCTTGTAGGATTGTGTATACAGCCTTTGAGTGAGGAGTGTTTGGCAAATCCTGATCCTGTACCTTCATTCTTAAAATCTCCACGTCAATTCTGTTTTCTTCTACTTCTGTAACATACTGAAAGAATTGTCCCTTATTATTATCAATTTACAACTTTGAAAATGTGGCTTTATATTCTAAAACATGTATTTAAAGAAAAAATAAAACGATGTGAAAAAGCTGCCCTCAATATATTGGGAAACATTTTACAAATTTAATGCATAGCTTAGTTCTTTCCTCCTAAATTGCCTTTTCATATCTTTTCCATTCTTCAAAGGTTACCCCAAGTCTTACCTTCTGAACTTCTCTGAGATAATTTTCCTAATCATTCTAGAACTCAGATTTGTCTTTTCTCTGAACCTCTATAATATTTACAGTCTATCATCTTCCATTTTTACACAGTAAGCACTTAATAAATGTTTTAAGTTAATATATTAACCACTCAGTACTTGTAGGTAATTATGACACATGTTGACTTCTAATTTCTGGAAGAATTGTTTTCACACCAATCTTTCCAAATGTACTTTTGATTCACTTGCAAATCTTTAGCAGAAAAGTTTTCCCTTTTTTTGAGACATTAAACAATAGCCCTCCACAAAAAATATCTTACATAATCATAAGATATTAAAGACTGAAAGAAGTAGGAAATTGAATCTGTTAGAGATAGAAGGTGAATTCATATAGAAGGATGACAGACACTGGAGCGTAATAGACCTAGATTTGAATCCTAGTTATTCCTTGCATATGGTTTGTTAGTATGAGATCTTGACTTAACAGACTTTCTATTTCCTCATATGAAACATGAGTTCAAATATATCCTCATATATTGTTATTGTAGGGATTGATATAATAAATTACATGAATATGTCTATCACTGTGCTTGCAGGTTTTTCCTTCTCTGACTTGTGTTCTGGAACAGATCAATGAAAAAAATGAAAGTTTCTTTATCAAAACTTCAGAAAAGGGGAACCATTTCCTGAAACTATGGTCATAAAAATATAAATATATATATGTACACATGCACACACACACACGTATATTTTTATATATATATCTTATTGTTTACTGCGTAAGGAAAAGTTTACTCATAGTACAGGAAGAGCTTGTTTGGAGTTGTGAGCCAGCCTGTACTACTGTCTCCATAGGCTAGTTCCTTATTCATCTTAAGAAGCTGAAATGTAAAGAACACCAGAGAGAGAGCCTCTCCTCCTTCACCCTACATACAAAATGTAATGCTAAGGAATCTGACAGCGAGCTTAACACCAAAAAAAAAAAAAAAAAGTTGAACACATGAACACATCTAGGGCTAAGAAGCTCTTCGGTAGCCAAGAGCATGGTTATTTCCCTAGCATCCAGAAATAACTAGTACTTCAATTATTTGTACAGAAATCATGTTTTTCTCCCTATGTTATCTGTAAGTAGTAGTTATTTAAATCACACTGTGTGATCTCACAGAGCTACCAAATTCTAGATATGTTTTTTGAAAAAGTAGATAAATCTAGATTAATGAATAGAGAGGTATACTCACAGAAGTTTCTGTGAAAGATGGTGGATTGTCATTTTCATCCTCAAGTGAAATAGTAATTGTTCCTGTATTAAATAAACCGAAAGGCTGACCACCCATATCTCGCACTTCCATTATTAACTGGTAAGTATCACATTTCTGGAAAAAAAAGAAAAAGTACATTAATGAACACTTTTATTTCCTATAACTTGCAATTCTCACAACCACTGTTTAGATATGATTATTGTACAAATATTCATATGTGTGTGTGTGTGTCTGTGTGTGTTTCTGTGTGTCTATATATATTTGAGATGGAGTCTCGCTCTGTCACCCAGGCTGGAGTGCAGTGGCATGATCTTGGCTCACTGCTACCTCTGCCTCCCAGGTTCAAGTGATTCTCCTGCCTCAGCCTCCAGAGTAGCTGCGATTACAGGCACCCGCCACCACACCCAGGTAATCTTTGTATTTTTCATAGAGACAGGGTTTTACTGTGTTGCCCAGGCTGGTCATGAATTCCTGAGCTTAGGCAATCTGCCTGCCTTGGCCTGCCAAAGTGCTGGTATTACAGGCGTGAGCCACTGTGCCTGGCCCAAATCTTCTTTTTTACATATAATTTTGTTTAAAAAGAACATAAATAAAAGTACAGAACAAGATATTGGCTGATTGGTACAATGGAAAGGTGGTGTGTCTAATATAACATTTTAAAATTTAAAGTTGCTTTATTTATAATTGGCAAAACTTGAAAGCAACCAAGATGTCCTTCGGTAGGTAAATGGGTACATAAACTGGTACAACCAGACAATGAAATATTATTCAGTGCTAAAAAGAAAAGAGCTATCAAGACTTAAAAAGACATGAAAGAAATGTAAAAGCATATTACTAAACGAAAGAAGCCAATCTTAAAAGTCTACATACTACATTATTTCAACTATATGATGTTCTAAAAAAGGGCAAAAGTATAGAGACAGTAAAAATATCAGTGGTTGTCAGGAATTAAGAGGGAAGAAGCCATCAATAGAAGTACTACAGAAGCACAATAATCCTCAATAGGAGGATTTTAGGGCAGTGAAATCACTCTGGACGATACTATAATGACGGATGCACGTCTTTATACATTTGTTCAAACTCATAGAATATATAGCACCAAGAGTGAACCACAATGTGAGAACTACGGACTTTAGGTAATAATGATGTGTCAACATAAGTGTATCAGTTGTACCAAATACACCACTGTGGGGCAGGATGTTGATAGCAGGGAAGGCTACGTGTAGTTGGGGGGGATAGGGAGTTTATGGGAACTGTCTGTATTTTCTTTATTTTGAGACGGAGTCTCGCTCTGTCGCCCAGGCTGGAGTGCAGTGGCGCGATCTCGGCTCACTGCAAGCTCCGCCTCCCGGGTTCCCGCCATTCTCCTGCCCCAGCCTCCTGAGTAACTGGGACTACAGGCACCCACCACCATGCCTGGCTAATTTTTGTGTGTTTCTAGTAGAGACAGGGTTTCACCGTGTTAGCCAGGATGGTCTCCATCTCCTGACCTCGTGATCCGCCCGGCTAGGCCTCCCAGAGTGCTGGGATTACAGGCGTGAGCCACTGCGCCTGGCCTCGGTTGGTACATTCTACTAAATTATGCTGTGAACCCAAAGCTGCTACACCAAAGTTTATTAATTTAAAAAGTTAAGCATATTGGAGTCAGATAAAAATAGTTTTTTAAAAACAAAAATAAAATAAATGTAAAGCAATTTTATCATCAACAGATCAAATCAGATTACTGATTTCAAGAGAGACCCTGTCTAATATATGGTACTTTTCCAACATCTCTGTAAGGACAGAGGACATCTCCAGATAAGCCCTAACCGCAGCCTACAGAAGCATGCTGAGAAAGGAGGCCAGAGTGGCCATATTGCAACATTCTCTCATTCTCAGTTTAAATGTAGTTTAATGACTGGAAAGTTAATTAATCATCATTACTTCTCTATCCAGAAAAGGTGTAGTTGTGGTGATGACACCGGTATCTGGATGTATGGAGAAATGCTTTGGATGGTCTGGGATTTGTTGTAAGATTTTATATTTCAGACGAGTATGGAGAGTGTCAGGTTCGTCGAGATCTGTGGCACTCACTTGTCCCACTGAAGTTCCTGTTTAAAAAAAATCCAAAAGTGATAAAAATTTCCACTCATATAATTGAATCATAAACAAAATAAAATCAAGGCATTGCTGTAGCAAATTCTCCCCAAAACCACAAGTAGATTAGTTTTACTGTTAAGTTGAGGAATGTGAAACTGTTCTAAACGTCTCCAAGCCTCCCTTACTCGGGAACTTCAGTTAGGTGGCTCCTGTGAATAACGTGATTTGTATTCTACGTATATGAGAACAGTTCCCACACTACCTTTGGAAACAGTAGTTCTGAAATTCTTTCTCTCCAAGTTCATGGGCTATTTTTAAATTTAACTTAATTTAATTTTAGATTTGGGGGTACACATGCAGGTTTGTTACAGGGGTATATTGTGCGATACTGAGGTTTGGGCTTCTAAGGATCCCATCACCCGCGTAGTGAATATAGTACCAGATACGTAGTTTTTCAGCCCCTTCCCTCCTCCTTCCCTCCTACCTTTTGGAATCCCCATTGTTTATTGTTTCCATCTTTGTGTCTATGTGTACCCAATGTTCAACTCTCACTTATAAGTGAGAACATGTGGTATTTAACTTTCTGTTTCTGTGTTAATTTGCTTAGGATAATGGCCTCCGGCTGCATCTCTGTTGATGCAAAAGACATGATTTTATTATTTTTTATGGCTGCATAGTATGCCATGGCCTTTGTGTACTACATTTTCTTTATCCAGTCCACCATTGAAGGGCACGTGGATTGATTTCATGTCTTTGCTATTGTGAATGGTGCTGCAATAAACATACAAGTGCAAGTGTCTTTTGGTAGAATGATTTGTTTTCCTTTGGGTATATACCTAGTAATGGCATTGCTGGCTCAAATAGTAGCTCTGTTTTTAGTTCTTTGAGCAATCTCCAAACTGCTTTCCACAGAGGATGAACTAATTTATATTCTCACCAATGGCGTATAAGTGTTCATGGACCATTTTTGAATGGGACCTTCTCTGCATACCTTGTCTCTTTTATAACCCAACTTGATAACGTTAATCGGAGGAATACCACATCTTTTCACATGATAACAAATATTTTATCCTTTTATACTTTAATAAATGTGATACATTATTGATGTATACAAATACTTATTAATATATGCAAGACAAAATCATACGCAGCAGTCTGTGTATCATTTAGACAAGCTTCATAGTCCAGACATGAGAGTATTAGACACACTGCATTAGCATTGTGAAACAGCAATATTATACACACATATGTATATGGAAACAGAATGGAGGAGGCCACAGGAAATGACAACTGCTCTTGCAACATTTGGAAATAAACTAGTCAGTCTTGTTACACCCCTCAGTAGTCTTGGGTCACAGTCTTGGCTTCACATAGCATCAAATCAGTTTAATTTTTTTTTTTCATTTTGCTGAGAAGATATGCCAAAAAAGGCAATGTTTATGTTTTATATATCAGATCACTATTTCCATGCCATGATATATTTCTGGTTCCTTGAAAATGTATTGAAACTTTATAAAGATTCAAATTATTTACAGTTTCAAAAATGCACCTGTGACACATATATACTTGCTAAAAATATAAAATATCTTTATATTTAATATGAATGGCATTTGTCTGTTGCACATTGAGATCTGTTGTGTACTAATCTAACCAGTTAGTTACTTTATGTATCAATTAGCTACCTTCTAGATGTGAGTAGCAAGATGAGCACAAAAAGGTTTTCCTTTGAGAAGTATATGATCTCATAAAACTAGAACGTTTTATGTAGTATATCCTTGAAAGTCAAACATTTAAAAATGTTCTACATAATTGTGTTTAAAATATTAATAAGGAATTCAATGGAAGCAAAAATCTAGTGTTTTCCTAAAATTGCCATCATCCTAAACACTGGTTACAAAACTAGGCTACAATGAAAGCTAATACCCAACAGTCATTTAATAAAGAGAATTCAGGAAAACACTGATATTATAAGATTTTAATATAAACCCGTACTACACATACATAGCCTACAAAAGTCAAATCCTTTGAATTTCAAATGTCTGTTAAAAAATATTCCTTGACACCATAAAATAGACATTCCTGTATGTTTGGTTACATCACTTTTTTTGGAATATTTTTCTTGCTTAGAAGGAAAAGTTGAATTTTTCCTACGTTTAGGCTTCTACATATCCTTAAGTGACAGTTGTTTAAAAACCACTGAATGAATTAATTAATTAATGAAAAAGTAACATCTTATTTTGCTGGAAGAAAAAATGATCCCTGGTCCACGTGTAAATCCCCTGTAATATTCTCTATGAATTTCTGGGTATAGTCCCCTTTTATACTGAACAACAACTTTTCCCAGTGGCAAAACGGAGCAACATTTCCTTCACTGCAGACTTTCTAAGCATGCATTGGTAAACCAAACACCATCTTCAGCAACAACCCCACCCTAGAGAGAATTGAGTCAAATAAATGCTGCCAGAATTATAAAATCATGATATAAAAGAGAAAATGTATAATATTTTATCTTATGCATCTGCTTAAATTTAAGAAAGTTTGCTCAGAGTCACTTACGGCCCTTAATACGAATGTCATATAACAACAATTCCCAATGGGAAAAAGTATGTGTAATCAGAAATACCAGAAAAAGCATAAAATGCAATGATAAAAGGTAAACATCTTTAATTATAATACTTATGAAATGTCAAATAATCTTCTTATCATGCTACTATAAAATGTGAACTTACCAGATCGGCAATTTTCAGGCACAGTAAAGATAGTCATTTTGTGTTCAAAATATGGGGCGTTATCATTATCATCTTCAATTTTGATGATCAAGGGGAGTGGATATTCTGGTGCATAGCCATCTGCGGTTGTTGCATAGCCATATAACTGAAAGAAGGGAAAATATCATCAATGTTTTCTCAAATGACAAATTATGCACAAAAGTAAGCCTAGCAGTGGGGGAAAATGCAACATTAAAAAAAAAAAATCATTCCCAAAGACCTGTAACTAAGAAATGATGCAATGGAGAGATAATCCCCAGATGCAGTCTCTGCCTGCCATGTGGTTTCAATCCCCTCTCGGTGTTATTGTTCATTATTCTCCCACTCTGAGCACCAGGCATTCCAGATGTTCTCTGAATTAACTGTACGCTGTTTTACTTGTTAGAATGCATGCAGATTTCCCCCAGTTATTAACATGTGTTTTTAAAGTTTATAAAAATACAATTCTATTTATGTGTAGATTTACATATACACACAAATAAATGGACATCACAACGATTTCAGGATAATTCAATTATAAGTTCTTTACCTATATTTTCTCATTTTTCTATTGTAAGTATGTATTTCTTCACAATAAAAATGTTAATAAAAGCATATACATATCAGAAATTCCATTTCAAAATGAATGCCTTGTCCGCAACAGCCAGTATGTATTTAATGTCCTTTCCTTCTAAACTCTAAATTATTCCTACACCTCCCTTATGTGGTTTGTGCATAGTAAGTGTTCAGTAAATAGTTGATGAATGGATTTTCGTCACTCATGGGACCAACTAAACCTACCCAAAGTGAATTCTGCATTAACTCAGTTTTTTACCACAACTAGCTCTCCTAATTTTCCCTACTGTAACCATTTCTAAATGAAGTAGGATTAAAATTCCAGGCACTAAACTCCTCCCTCTCTCTCATAAACCTTAGTAGTCAGTTGCCAAGTTCTAGAGATTATGGCATTTTTGTGTTTCTCATGCATGTTCTCTTTTCTATTCCCATTGCCATCATTTTCATGTGACTCCAAATGCATTCTACATGTTGACCCACCAACTTTGATGCAGTTGTTCTGACATTCCCTGTTCCAATCGATGTAACCTCAGAAGTCAGATTTTATTGAGTTTTACAATTTTAACCATGATACTCACTAATCACACTCTTCAGTGATTTACCTACTAATTGCTAAAGTAACCACAAAATCCTCATTATTGTGTTAAAAGGCAACATTTCATGTTCACTGTTCATTCTAACCTGGAAAGGAAAGAATTTACACTCCAGACTCTGGAATGGAATGTATTAAAATAACCATTCATGTTCTCTCCGCCCTCCTAATCACATTTCTCCAAGTAACTTCCAGGTGGTATTTTTCAGTAATAAAACTTATATTATGGCTTTCATGAGTCTGATTTCTATATCTTATTTATCAATAAATTCTAAATTTAGGAGCAGAATACAGTAGTATATCATTACCACTTCACTATACCACCACCACCATCATCATCACCACTACCATCATCATCATCACCACCACAACTACCACCATCATCACCACCACCATCAGCAGCACCATCATCACCACCACCACTACCATCACCACCACCACCATTATTACCATTATCATCACCATCACCACCAACATCATCACCACTACCACTATTACCATCATCACCACCACCACTACCGTCACCCCCACCAACACCATCATCATCACCAACACCACCACTATCGTTATCATCACCACCACTACCACCACCATCATCATCACTACTACCACCACCAACATCATCACCACCACCACCACTACCACCATCATCACCACCACCACCATCACTACTACCACCACCACCATCATCACCACCACCACTACCATCACCACCACTACCACCACCACCATCACCACTACCATCATCACCACCACTACCACCACTATCACCATCATCACCACCACCACCATCACTACTACCACCGCCACCATTACCACCACCA
>NC_045451.1:51122369-51145558 GCF_002776525.5 Piliocolobus tephrosceles | reverse complement strand
CACCACCAACACCACCACCATTGTCATCACCACCACCACCACCACCATCAGCAGCAGCAGCACCATCATCATCACCACACTACCATCACCACCATTATCATCATCATCACCACTACCACTACCACCACCATCACCACCACCACTGTCATCATCATTGCCACTATCACCACCACCACTGTCATCAACACCACTACCACGATCACATCATCGTTATCATCATTACTGCCAGCACATCCAGGTGTCAACACTACTCACCTTTCCTAACAATCCTTCCCCTTCTCTTCGTATAGATAATGTGGATTTTTATGCCTTAAAATGCTGTCATTTTGATATTTTGGCTGGATACAACTATAAAATGGTTTTATATCTCTATTAGATGACAATTGCTCTCAGGCTTGAAGACTGAGACTTACTGATATGTGTATCCTGGAAGCACCTGACACAGTAACACAGTGCCTTGCCTTGGGTAAGTCTTCAGTAAATAGCTTTTTGCATTCAATTCTACTCATCTTTCCTTTTAGGAAGACGAACTACCCCTTAAGTTATCCTTCTGTAAAAATCGTCATAAAGATTCTATTGCATCTCTTGTAATGAATTCTTCTACCTCATTACAATGGCATTAACAAGTCTCCTTATCCAACATACTAAGTCCACACTGCTATAAAATATACTAATTTGTCTCAGTTTTTCTCTTCAATAGAAATGAAGATCATCTGCTTCCCACCATATGCTCATTTTATTTTGAAATAATATTTTTGTTATTTGACTACAAGTAAATATTATTTCACATTCCACTGATTCAGAGTTGATGATTTTGTTACAAATAGTATCCTGGTTTTGTTTTGTTTTACTAACAATGAACCACGTATCTCCGAAATGAATCAAAATTGGAATCATCATTAGCTTAACATTAAAACAGAGCCTAACTCTCTAGGAGAATTGACTTACGTTCATATGATAGAGTAACTCATTATAAGTATGTTATTTAGTCAACAAAGCAACAATTTCAAAAAAATAAAGGTAATGGTTTCATTACTCTTTCCATCATTCTGTATTAAAAGCAATAATAATATACTTAAATGTTATAATAACAAATAATTTAGAATATTTTTAGTTGTATTTTTAGCTAGGTTATAAGAGTGTTATTTAGTGTCTTGTGTGTGTTATTATAATATAATTTCCTTCTTTGAATTATTCTATAGCTTGAAGAATCTCATCTATTTTAGCCCTTTTACGCTATGTATTGCTGAAATTGCTGTCGTCTTTGGAAAAATACAAACAGCTGCCGACAAGAATAGGGACTTGAGTTTGGCCTTACAGTGGCAGGCATTCAGTAGATGGGGCAGAGAAAGGAGAGAGCAGTAACACCAAAGCTGAGTGGGTACAGAGCGTGAATTAACAACCCACATATGAAGAGAATGAATCGACTTGTGTGTCCAGAAGAGAAAATAAACATTACAAGAGGCCGGGCAAAGTGGCTCACACCTGTAATCCCAGCACTTTGGGAGGCCGAGGTGGGTGAATCACTTGAGGCCAGGAGTTTGAGACCAGCCCGGGCAACATAGTGAAATCCTATCTCTACTAAAAATACAAAGATTAGCCAGGCGTAGTGGTGGGTGCCTGTAATCCCAGCTACTCGAGAGGTTGAGGCAGGAGAATTGCTTCAACTCAGGAGGCAGAGGTTGCAGTGAGCAGAGATGGGACTACTGCACTCCAGCCTGGGAGACAGAGTGACACCCTGTCTCAAAAAAAAACAAAAAACAAAAAACAAAAAATAAAAAACAAAAAAAAACAAGGTGGTAAAAGATACTAATGTTCTGGTTGAATAGGTAAGAAAGGACCAGACTGAAACGAACTTTTCCAAAGGTACAGATTATCCCCAACACTCAAGATAGAAAGGAAGTTTGCAGCTGCTTTCACAGTATCACCTGGAATTGTTGAAGAAAGTTCCCTTCTTATGTAACTATTCTTTGAATATATATTGAATTAGACCTATGGCTACTACTCCCAAATCTATGAAATCAGGTTATTTCAAATAAAAATAATCTGTTATTGATATTTAACGTGCATATGGCTTATATAAAGAATTAGGAAATTCCATGAAAATTCCCAGGTTTAAGGACAAAATTCTAGAGCATGTGTATTGTTGAATCTACCATTAGAACATCTTCAACAACTTTTACAGTTTACATAGTGGTATCACTAATATTATGGCATTTAATGATCAGAACACTACTGAGGTTGGGAAGACAGCTATTAGCAGCCCCATAAACAAAGAAGAAAGCAAACTCAAGGAGGTTGTGATTTGCTTGAGGCTACAAGGAAAAGAGTAGATACTTAGGATCTACTAATTCCTAGAAAAATACATTATTCAATATTTTTAAAATTAAGTGAATCGAGCATTGATAGAAAACTATTATTACAGTATATTACATTAAAAACATATTATCTTAATCTTAACTTCTGCATTGACAAGGAAGTCTTCTGTTCTATCTTGCTTCAAGTGGTTTTGTAACTTGCATCATGTTTACATCTTGTTGCTATACCTCACTTAATAAATTTCACTAATTTGCAAGTGGTGTTTCTTAATGCCAGCTCAAACTTAACTGTGTTAATGGGAACTACAGAAACATGGGCAATTCTGAGAGAAAATTATTTAAAAGTTTAACTTTGAGGATAAATTTCAACTTATTTTATTCATTTGTATTTTTTAAATGTTAAAAATAGCAAAGTAACTTATTTTTAATTTTAAACTGTTCTCTCCTTTTCCCTTTGGCAATGATCACAGTAAGAAGCAAAGATAGAAAGCAGGTTGGCAAAAAGAACCCTATCAAACAATTCCTCAGCAAAATTGAAAATGAAGTGGATATTGCAACATACAGGCACCTTTTTATTTCTCCTCAAGAGTGACTTCTAGTGTTAGATCTTTTCTCTAGTAAAGAAACTGTAAAAACAGCAGAAAACTTACTTTCTATCAATCATTTATTTGTTTATGAGTAGAAAGATCAAAGTGATTGCAATGGTGCTCAGCTTACTTCCCCTGTAAGAACTTGCATATACTATTTTTTAAAGTAAAAGTGTGCTATATTACTAGAAGTAAAATATGTTTATTCTAGAGAATTTGGAAGGGAACATAAAATTATAAAGAAAATATGCCACTATAATCCCACCATGAATTTTTTATTTAATTATGAAACATCTGAAGTGGACAATTTATATAGTTTCAAATTTTTCACTACCTTATAGAGTGCTTTGGAGGATATCCTTAGGATAGAATCTAATCTCCTTAAGATGAATTATAAGATCTTTCCCTCTCTATTTTTTACTTACATCCCTAGTTTCATATTTCACACTCTTCCTTAGCTTCAAACTACATTTCAGCCAGGGTTTGTTGTTTTTGTTGTTGATTTCTTTTTAACAAGTAAATATTTCCATTTCTGATGCATCTTCCTGGAACACTTATCTACCACTTCCCCTCCCCACAATTGTTAACTTCTTTCATAGCTGCCTTGCGGTGGCCACCTCAGTGGCCATTTCAGTCTCCAGATGCCTGCTAAGATATTATTCTCTGAACTGCCCAAGTATGAAATAAGTTTCATTCTTATATACTCCTTTAGCAAAGAACTTTATTATACTCTTTTATAATTCAAGACAATAAATGCTTAATCAATTTTATTCACCACCATTCCAAAAACCTACTATGAATTTCTCATTTCATCAGATGTGACATCATACCGTCAAAGAGTTATATAAAATTAACAGAAACAAAAGGATTTAATTATCAGAAGAGTTAGAATTGTCTTGTCTTTGGGTAGGATAAGATAGAATCAAATGAATTGATAAACTTGTTCTGGGTTACTAAGGAAGGAAAATGGTACTAAGGGATCTCATTGCTGAAGAACAGTGAGTGAAAGGAATGGAAAAAAAAAAAAAAAAAAAAAGCTATGTAAGGGGCTAAGGCAGTGGATCCAACACTTACACATTTAGAATCACCTTGGATGACTGGGTCTCATCCCAGAACAATTGAATCAGAATACCTGGGCCTAAGTCCAAGCATCAGTTTTTTTTTTTTTTCTTTCAAGTTCTCACCTGACTTATAATGTACAGCCATGGTTGAGAGTAATTGAACTATTTTATTATAGATAACTTTAAATTCAGTAAAATTCTTTGTTATTTATCCAGGATTATAGACCAAAACACATTCTTTAAAATTCTATCATTATATTTTCTATACCTTCCCCCCCACTTCCCTTATTATATCCACTGTTTTTCCTCATCAACGGTAAATAGAAATTTAAAGTTTATATTGCATATTAATATTTGGAATATTAAATCAAATAATTGATTCTTATAATATGTGAACAAGCATAGTTGAAAACATTAGTAAGTCAATAATAAAGATATAATTCTGAGTAAATATCTCAATAATCCTACCGCAAACTGTTCATATTTCTCACGGTCAATGCTCCTTGTACAAAAGATATCTCCAGTGTCTTTCTCTATGTAAAACAAATTGAAGGGTTCTTTGTCCACGCCTGGTCCACTTATGGAATAAAAGATGGTGTAATTCTGTGCAGCATCAGATTGGATCTGCAGTAATAATTTAGGAATAGAACAAATATGTCACCATGAATATTTTCAACCTATTGAATATTTTCAAACCTCTTGTGATGGTTTATTTTTTACTACTAGCCCTCTTTCCTACTCTCCTGTTCTTTCTTTCTTCTGCTTGGGTGCCCATCATCTGCCATGTTTTCCGAATTTTTATCTGCATTTTGCATTGTGCAAAGCCAGAAATTCTGTCACTTATTTGATCTCAACATTTTGTCATTTGTATATCTATAACATTTGTAGAGTGATATACCTTTTCAATTGTTATTTACTTATTCTTATCTTCATTTAAATAATAGTAACAGTTTCAGTGATTTTGAATTCTTTGGAATTGAAAATTATGTGATTAATAAAGCTAGAAGTAATGCAACTTTTCTTCCACAATTAATTCCTCAAGAATTAGAAAATTTTGGCCAGGCACAGTGGCTCACGCCTGTAATCCCAGCCTTTTGGGAGGCCTAGGCAGGTGAATCACCTGAGATCAGGAGTTTGAGACCGAACTGGCCAACATGGCAAAACCCTGTCTCTACTAAAAATACAAAAATTAGCCGGGCATGGTGGTGGGGTGTCTGTAATCCCAGCTACTCAGGAGGCTGAGGCAGAAGAATCACTTGAACCCAGGAGGCAGAGGTTGGAGTGAGCTGAGTTCATGCCACTATATTTCAAAATTTCAAAACTGTTCTATGTTTGCATTCCAGCTATGTGGCAGTGAGGCAATCTTACCTGGTAAGCAAAAATACAGGCCATTTTTATAAAAGATGAGTGCTAGTTTAAGCAAGAGTTGAACTATGCAAAACATGTAGGTGTGCCTTCTGTACATTAATGTTAACAAGTCTACCATAGTATTTCGGTGAATTTAGACACAGACCTAAGAGCATCAGAAACTCCAAATATAAAACTTGTTTCTAAATTTCTAAATATGATACATGTAAGAAAGTAATAAGATATGCTGCATCACTTCTATGGGACCCTAATTCTGGTGAATAGATGATCATTACTTGTACCATTAAAGCTCTGATTCAATATGATGTGCAATTCAAATGAAAAGTTTAAGAACCAAAAATTTGGACACATATAAAATCAAATAAAGTGAAATGCACCTGCTGAACGTGTTGTGGAAATGGACCCAATGAGTTCTCCATCAACGAAGCTGGAATAGGAGCCCATCGTCTCTTGCTGCGCTTGAGGGCTGTGTCTTTGGTATGTCTCTTCTTAGGAGCCTACATTTGACAAGAAACAAAGAAATGTAGCATTGCTTATCATTTTTGGAACTGTGATTTTTTACACATACATCAACAAACAGATGCAAGGGTTTTACATTACAGTACCATGGCTAATCAGCAAAGCATTTCTATTGATAAGACACACACACACCTCAGACTGCATTACGTTCCCCTGTTCTACCTATTTCTCTGTTTACTCAGTTAACCACCAGGAAATGTATAGGACATTTGGAAAGACGCCACTTTGAAAAGTTATAAACCCCCCTAAAATAGATAATTCATTAATAAATATTTAACAATCAACTTTATTCCACTAGGAGTGGTACAACCAAAATCTGTTAAAACCCGCACTCTACAATACAGTCATTTATACATCTATATAGACACAGGTGAGCATTTGCTCAAGTATAGTTGATTTTATATAATGTGGGGATTTTACAATGTGGATACAAAATAACATTTTTTAAGTCTTAAGCATATTAAGAGGAGTTCATGTAATCAAAAATAATTTAGTTGGGAAGTCCTCTCATAAATAGAATCATTCATGGTTTTATAAGACGAAATTTATTGTGGTGAATTTGCTGAAAATGAGATGTGAATTCCAGCAACTTTCTCCTTACTGCTTTCTGAACTGATCTCTACCACTCACTGCAAGAAAATGAGCCTAGAGTCAAACATTCAAACCAGTTTTGTAGATTGGCCACACCTCCACTCTCTGAAGAGAGGGGCTCCGCTATAAAATTTTCTAGTAAGATGGGAGTAAGCTTTAGACAATCTCTTCTCCTCTTTAAAGAGAGACTCAAACCTGCAATCAGTGGGAAGAGAGCCGCACAGGGTGGAGCCCACATTTCCAGCCTGAATCACATTTCGCTGAGTTTTAGACCCACCCTTGTCTTGTCCTTGCTCCTCAGGTTGGTTTGTTCTTATTGCCAAACTAGAAATCACTATTAGAAAACTTTGATATTCTTACTTTGCTCCCCGTCTACAGAGTCATTCATCTTTATAAAAGTTTGTAAATAGCTCTGCCACTCCTTAAAGGTCTAGCCTTTATTTACACTAATTGTAAGTGGAAAAGACAAACTTGTCATTCAATAGCATGGATTTTAACGTGAAAGGAATATATAACACGAAGGACTCCCGTAAGCAGATTACTGTGCTAGGCTGCTTAAGCCCTTGCCTTATACCTTGTTTTCTCTTGCTGACAGTACAACTTTTATCTCTTGTTGTTCTTGTCTCTCACCATCTGAAAGGAAAATGGAAAAACTTTTCCTTTCAGAAGACAAAATGAGGTCACGTGTTGTGTAAATTGAGCCATCTTCTAGAATTCTGAAGGCAGGGTCACTGGACAGGATTAGGCTGGGCGACTTGAGACACTCCTCCAGATTCACTGCAGGGAAGAAATGTCACAGCAGTTTGTCAGATGAAACAGGAGTGGAACAAGTTTTACAGGAATGACAGCTGTGAGTTAGTGCATGAGAAGCAGAAAAAGGGAGGTTACATTTGGAATGTGCTTAGCACCTACTATTCTAAAACGTGCGGGCCATGAAAATTAAATAATTAAATTAATGGAATCACATTTTCCACTACCTTCGTCATACATTCATTTAAGAAATAAAATATTTTCCTAGTGTCACAGATTTTATTCTCTTTCTTTTGAACTCTTGATTATCGTGTGTGTGTATAAATTTATATGTGTACAAACTTGAATTTTTTATGTCATAAGTGGCATAACTGTATGATGTCAGTAGATTTTGAACTTTTTGCAGTAGTTTGATAGTTAAAACTATCTTGCCAAAAATAAGAAAACTAGGTGACTCACACCTGTAATCCCAGCACTTTGGGAGGCTGAGGTAGGAGGATCACGAGGTCAGGAGTTCTAGACCAGCCTGGCCAATATGGTGAAACTCCATCTCTACTAAAAATACAAAAATTAGCCAAGCATGGCAGCATGCACCTGTAATTCCAGCTACTCAGGAGGCTGAGTCAGGAGAATTGCTTGAACCTGAGAGGTGAAGTTTGCAGTGAGCAGAGATAGCACCACTGCACTTCAGCCTGGGCAACAGAGTAAGACTATGTCTCAAAATAAATAAATAAATAAGAAGAAAACTAGTCTATTCTTAAGTACTATTTCTCAGTAATATTGCAAGTAATCTTTCTGTAATACCTTTCGAGGTTTAGTAAACCCAATGCATTGTGGTTATTATCAAATTACCTCCTTTACAGATTCATATTTATCACATTTAACGTATTTACTATGTGTCTTTTTTTTTTTTTTTTTTTTTTTTTTGAAACGGAGTCTTGCTCTGCCGCCCTGGCTGGAGTGCAGTGGCCGGATCTCAGCTCACTGCAAGCTCCCCTCCCAGGTTTCCGCCATTCTCCTGCCTCAGCCTCCGGAGTAGCTGGGACTACAGGCGCCCGCCACCTCGCCCGGCTAGTTTTTTTGTATTTTTAGTAGAGACCGGGTTTCACCGTGTTAGCCAGGATGGTCTCCATCTCCTGACCTTGTGATCCGCCCGTCTCGGCCTCCCAAAGTGCTGGGATTATAGGCTTGAGCCACCCGCCCGGCCACTATGTGTCTTTAGAGAGTGGACTGTTTATTAATTTAAAAACTTAAAGCACTGGGCAAAACAACATCTGGCTTGGAAAGGATACCATTTCTGTATTCAGTGTGTAATTTTTTACATGTGAACTCAAAGCCAATGAAAAATCTTGATGAAAAAATCTTTACCTTTGGACTCAGAACAACCAACTTATACTTCAGAGATGGCTACGGTACTAAGACCCATCAAAACTTTATTTGATTTTCACAAGCTATTCTGTGAAATATGTCACATTTATTCTTGGTGGATACTTGTTCATTGTAATCAACCTCAAGTACAAATTTTATTGGGGGCATTTAGATTTTGAGATATCCATTTCATGTCTAATCAATTAAAGAATCTTGGCTTTGAAATTTTGGCAGCAGATTAGTTTATACAACTTAGAATATGCTCCTGGTTTTGGTGCCTTGCTTTGTTTGATGTAATCCAAGATAATTCAGCCTTCTGATGTTTGCTAATTTTTTTGGCAAGAGAAGTATACGACTAACTTAGATATTTTAATTATTCCTAACCATTACCAAAAAACAAGTAGCCTATCTTTTATTGTACATCCAATGTTAACGTCAAGTAGCTACTATGTGGCTTTTAACCCAAACTTCACAAGAGCAGTCTGAAGCTAAATGCAGCAAGTTACAACTATGAAATTGTAAATAGAGTTTCTCACCTTTGCCTACAAGTGTTTCAGCCTTAAGATGAGAAGGAACTCGAAGATAAATTTTCTGACAAGCATCGCAAAGTAATATAAACACCTCAAAAAAAAAAAAAAAGAAAAAGAAAAAATATCAGGAATTAAATTTGATCACAAATTTTCACATTATAACTTTTTCTTATTGATAAAAATATTGTCAGTTTTGGAAACAAACTGATCATTTAAAGTCTTTAAATTTTTAATACTCACTGTAAAAGGAACCAGCAAAGAGAATAGCTTTAGGAATAACACTGTCATTTGTTTGCCAATGAAAAATTTAAGTGAATAGTAGTTCTTAGAACCTAAATCATATTGTGTCAGTGCAAGAAAATATTTCACAAACCATTGACTTTATATAGCAGTTTTACATCTCTAAGACCACTCATAAATGCCATTCTGATTTTTAGCATGAAGAAAATACTTAACTCTGAAATGCATAATTACATATATGTCCTAATTTTCTAATCATCATTTTTACTATTTGAAGTTATAGTTGATGAAGTCTAGAAAATAGTTAAGGGCTTTTTTAACCTCACAAAAAAAAGATGCTCCCCAAAAATCATTGCTCTCAAATCAATTTTCAGACTGACTTGGCCAAAACTGTAAATGATCTCAAATTACATGACTAATCTAAAAAGAGCATATGTCAAAATATGGAGAGTATCCTTCAAATGGGTAAAGATTTTTAGTTAAATTCAAGACCCAGCTATAGTTTTTAAAAACTAGGTAGTTCAAAGACATAGATACTATCTGAAAAACAAAAGAAAAGAAGAAAAGCTATCATTTCAAAAATGTCTATAGGTTCAAAATATATTTTGCTTCTTTTTCTCTGCATTTTCTGTTTCTTTTTATCAAAATAACTGCTTTATTATTATTTAAATATAAGATAGAGTAGAGCTAGATTTTCCGGAAACACGTAGGTTAATTTTGTGATCAGCTTTCAACTTTTCTCTGAATTCTAGAATTACGGGACCTATTATTTGTGAGGAGGAAGGAGAATGGATTAACATCCATATTAAGGATGTGCACTTCTTTTCCAGCTCAACTCAAATCTATCAGACATACTGTAGCAGTCTAAATAGTTTGTAATTTTACAAATCTATGTTAGGCAGAAATCTGGAATTAAAAGGCCACATTTTTATTTAGTTCTAATTTTAAAACCACTTTTTAAAACATGAGACATTCGTATTTATTTAACTTTTTAAATATGTTCATCCTTAATGCCAAGGAACATACTAAATTATACTTAAAGAACTTTCTAAGCATAAACCATACTGTTAATAGTTGTCTAAGTATATGATGTGGAAAGAGTATTTTGTAATTAGGACATACATACACACAAACACATACATATGTACACATATATATGCATATACCTGTACATATACCTATACCTATATACGTATGTGTATGTGTGTATATATACACACAGTCATATATTGCTTACATTGTAAGAAATGCAACTTTAAGCGATTTCATCATTGTGCAGACATCACAGAGTGCACTTACATACACTTAGAGGATATAGTCTGCTACACACCTAGGTTATACCTACATGGTATACACCATGGTGTATATATGTATATCCCATGGTATGCACCAGGGTACAGCCTAGGTGTATAGTATATAGTATAGCTTATTGTTCCTAGCTACAAACCTGTACAGCATGTTCCTCTACTGAATACTGTAGGCAATTATAAGTATTTGTGTTACTAAACATTTTTAGATATAGAAAATGTACATTAAAATACAATATAAAAGATAAAAAATGGTTCACCTATATAGACTAGCTCCATTATAATCTATGAGACCATTCATATATGTAGTCCATCACTGACTGAAGCATTGTTATGCAGAGCATGACTGTATATATGTGTGTGTATAGAGAGAGAGCGGTGCACATATATATATAAATATATGAGACATTCTTATATGTTGTATCCATATTTCCACTCCCACTCCCATCTTCTTTCCTTCTTGTCCTAGGATTCCATGTTGATGGTCCTCCCTCTGCAGGCAGAGCCACTGAAGGTTTCCATTCATTAAATACTATTCCCATCTTCAGGTTAAATCACTGACTAAGTGGCTTAGTGACACCCTTTTAGTCAGTTTCAGGGTCAGAAATAAGTGAACTGGAGATGAATTTACCAAGAGACATTAGACAGTACAGGGATCAGAAACAAGAGAAATGTGGGTAGAATCCTTTGGAAAATTTTTACCACATTTTACCAAACTTGTACTAACTCAAGATGGTATCTGAGTTTATCTTCTCCCTAAGCAGTTACAAGATGAGAAGGTGACCATCAACCCTGCATTGTATATTATTTACATGAAAAAATGTTTGTCCCCATACCTGCCATTTCTAAAAATATAATTTGAAACTAAAATATTTTGCTAAAATGAAGAAAAGGAAATTCGCACCTCAGAAATGATGGCTGGATGTGTGAAATAAGCCCCCTCTCTTCCCTCACCACCAAAGAAAAAATAGCACCTTACACAGTTACAAAGCTATTAAAAACCCAAGTGGAAGCCAAGTTAAGGGTATTTTCAATGACAGTCACATTTCTGTTATCTTTCTTAAACTATTCTTTGCTTAAACTGCTTCATGAGTAAAATTCAAAAAGTCCTGGATAATTTGCATGTTCACCCAGAATCCTTTCTCCGTTTTTTGCAGCTCAGTAGTACTCAGCATGTTAAATAACATGAGTTTATGTAATCACTGGTAGCAAAAGTAAACCTCAGAAACTTCTGGGCCAAATACCTAAGGAGTGAATTCGTTTCTCTACTCCTTAGAAAAACACCACAGCAGGATGGAAGAGGAATTTCCTTGAAAAATTTTAACACTCTGGCAGTGGGTGCTTGAGAAATAAGCTGAACACTTTCCATCCTGGATCCCGAGTCTCTCAACTCTTCCCTGAATCTTCCTCAGATCTGTTTTTCTTTTCCCCAGTCTCTCTTCTCTGCCTCCCATCTGCACTCCTAGTCTCTTTCAAGCCCAAACTGCAGAGAGGAAGCAGGTAGTAACATGCCTGAATTCCCTAATCCTTTGGTTGTTACTCACCAGGAGAGAGAAAAGGAGCTGCTTACAGAAGATGCTCCCTGGGGCAGCGGAGGCCACAGCCATCAGAAGCAGTCCCAATGGCCAGGGACGGTGGCCAGATAACAGGGCAGCCTGGGATGCACAGGGCGGCTAAGAAGACGCTGGCACTTGCACAGGGTATTCTGCTGCCACCCTGATGCAGCTGAGCTTGGTTTGGAAGACAGTCAGGAGGCAAGTGATAAACAGGAGGAGGAGCAACGGGAGAATTTCTTTCCCCCTATTCCCTGGCCAGTCTGCTTCCTTCCAGTTCAATTACGTCTAAATGCAAAGAGGCTTTCCTACAAGTGAGGAGGGTGGGGTACAAAACACCCCAAAACCCAGTCAGTAGCTCCTCCTCACAGCAGCTTTCAAAATTTATCTTGCCACTTAACACATAGGCAGAAGGAGGAGGGAACACCCTTCATCCTCAGCCCTCCTCCCTTTCCCCCAGGTTGATGCTGTGAAGTCCTCCCCAGTTATTACCCACTCCCACAGCCTCCCCTCCTTCTTGGCCTTATTAACCTGTCTTGCCCCAGGATACAAACATAAATCGTGCACAAACGCCATGCAAGTAAGTGATGCCTCCTCAACTGCCATTGGCAAATCAGAGGACCTAAGCGTGTGTAATCAGACTCATCAGAAGTTATCTCCCATCTAATCATTTAGGTGTCGTCGGTCCTGTAGAACAGTGCAGTTCTGCTAGAGAGCTGGCATTCCAGTTTAAAGCAGCAACTTCATAAAGGCATCGTATCTACTTCCTGTTATTGACTAGTCACTGTGGTTGGCCCTCTAGATGTCACAAGGAACTTATCAGAGTGTAAAGACTTCATAAAAGAAAGAGCATAAAGAAATAGCTACAATATAATCTTTCTTGTGGCTTTCTTTGTATTGTACATGAGCCATTGCTTTTTACCCTTATATTTTTTCAAGGACAACTACAATCTTTGAGACCCAATCTCTCTAAAATCACTCCATACACCCTAATTACTTGTACTTTACACATGGGATATCCTAGCCTAATGGTACAATGAGGCCATCAAGTGTAGGTTTTTTTAAACCCTAATGATTCTTCTAATAAGAGCTTTAGCATCATTATTCCTGTCCCAAATTAGTGAGCTCAGTGATATCAATTGCACTCAATGGCAGTCATGGAAGTTAGGAGAGGAGGATAAATATTTTCAAACGTTAAGGTAGAGCCCAACACCCATGCTGCTGAGAAGTGAGAAATGAAAGATTTTCTTCAGCTTATTTGACATTGGGAACAATTTCTTCTTGTGTGTAGAGACAGAAATAAATGTAACTGCTTCATTAGAATTAGAAGCTAGGAAAATTTGGAAAATGAATGACCCATGAGAAAAAAGCTAAAAGATATCTTATAGTATTTTATTGCTAGTGGTATACCCATTAACAAACATATTTTGTGACTGCATTGGAATTTGATTTCTCAATCAGAAAATACATTCACTTTAATGGAATATTTTTATATCTGGCATTTTGGGAGACAAGAATGGGAATATAGAAGTAGAAAAATTACTTAGATGTATATGTGTAAAGCCAAGTGTAATTCTGTGCATGTTTTAGCACAATCATCTAAGTATATATTTAGATAGATAGACAGATAGTCATATAGCTTAAATAATTCAAATTCTCCAATCCTAGAAAGTAGAAACACATTTTTTCAGCTAATGAAGTTATCATTACCTCTTTCTATAACGTAATATTCTCCACTGAACTAGGAAAATATAGAAGAGCAAAATTAAATTGGTGTTACTGAACAAAATGTCATATATTGGTTGGATGAAGAGATTCCAGGCACTGCTAAATTCAAGTGAATCCAGAATACTCTCCACAGTTCTGGGAAATTGATGTTCTGATCCTACCTCTTTTGGCCTACCTTCTGCATGCTCTCTTTTTCCATTATCTATCTTTCTCAAAGGTAATAGAAAAACTTGTGTAAAAGCTAACCCCAAATTATTGGTTTGCAAATCTGTTACATTACTATTTCTCCCATATTTTGTACTTGCACACAAAGTTTTCCTAAAAATAAAATATAGGCACTTTATGGGAAAAAATAATTTACTATTACAAATTATTGACTCTTCCTTAAAAGTGAATCTACCTTAAAATTAAATGAAAACAAGATATATTTCTTCTAATTTTCTGCCATCAGGTTATTCAGTAAAAGCTCTGTCTTAGTCTGTTTTCTGTTGCTATAAAGAAATAACCACAGAGTGGGTAATTTATTTAAAAAAAAACAACAACAACAAAAAGAAACAAAACAAAAAATAGAAGTTTGTTTGGTTCATGCTTCAGGAGACTGTGAAGTCCAAGAGCATGACATGGGCATCTGATGAGGGTCATCCCATGATGGAAGGCAGAAGACAGAAGCCAGTACACAAGACGGACAGGGAAGTGGCCAAACCTATCCAGTTATCAGAAGCCCACTCCCATGATAACTAACCCACTCCCGAGGGTGGAGACTCATGGCATAACTTTTAAAGGTCCCACCTCTTAACACCATTACAATGGCAACCAAATTTCAACATGACTTTTGGCAGGGACATTCAAACCACTACAAGCTCTATTTTATTTTTATTTCTATCTGTATGTTTCTTTGTTTTAATCTATGCCTAAATTAATAAGCTTAAGCAAAAAATTGATAGTGTTGTGTGGTGGTTAAGAACTTGGACTTAGAAGCTTGACTGCCTGAGTTCAAATCCTCGCTTTACTACTTATTAGCAATATAACCCCGAGGCAAGTTAGTTAACTCTTCTGTGCCTCAATCTCTTTATCTATAACATGGGGATAATAATAGTGGCTAATTCATAGGTTGTTATGAAGATTAAATGTGATATTATAAAGAAAATACTTCCAACAGTGTCTGGCTCAGAGCAAGCACTAATATTTTATAACATATAATTGCCTAGTCATGCAATAAAAAGTTGAAGAGACTGAACTTCAAATGAAACAGACACAAAGTTATTGCAAATCCAAGGTCTCTTATGTAGAGGCTACCTAAAGATGCATGAATAGGTTTATTCATCGAACAAATAGTTAAGGGGTGGCATACTGGGCTCTGACCTTTGCTAGGAGAGAAACATCATATAGTGAGAAAAAAAGAAGACAGAAATCTTATGACGTTATAATACAGAGAAAGATTTAAATATAAAGATCCTCATGACTCTTGTATTTCTTTAGTTTTTTTTTTTTTAACCTTAAGGCACATCAAGGAAAAACACCGTTTTATAAATTTAAATAATATATTTTATGGAAATACAGTGAGAAATTTGATTAGAGATGTTTATGTATGACCAACTTACAGAAAGCATTTATTATTAATAAATTCAGGGCCTCAAAAAAGCCATTTACAGATAGAACCATTATCTCTGTAAGATGACCTAATTTATTCTAAAAGACTCCTAGGCTGGTAGGAATGCTGTACACATTGATGAAGCCATTACAAGGTACTTTGGGTTATGTATGAATAACTAAATATATAGTTTAGTAAATATAATAAACTACAGGTGTAAAAAGAGAGTTTGTGAGTTTAGTATGGGTGAAGTGTATGAACAAAGAAAGAGAAGCATTAGCTATTAAAAACAATAAATAAAAATAAAAAAGCTTGGCTCCCATGAGTTCAATGCACTGCAGCAGTGGAAACTCCTTCAATCTCACTAGACTCACAGTCTTTCGCCTGGGTAAAGGACTATTAAACATTAGAAGTAACTCATGTGCACTAATAGTTACTAACAATGATTTCTCAAGGCTGTTTGCGTAGAATAGTGATTAATTTTATATAAAATAATCACTCCCCATTATTATCGAAACTGTTGACAAACCTATGAAAAGAAATGCTAGCACACATCCCTGGGTAGTTCAGAACTCTTTCTATTCAGCCCACACACCTAACCCAAACTGGCTTAAGAGAAAACAAAACAAAATTGTTGAGCACAAAAGGATTTGCTAGGTCATGTAACTGGAAGGCTGGGGATAACCTAACTAAGATTTAAGCATAAATTCTCTCCATCTCTTAGTTCTGCCTTTTTTGTGTTGGTTTCATTATTTCAGTTTTCCCAGTGTGGAGGCAAAGATGACCACCAGAAGCTCCAGGATTTCAACAGCGACTGGTTTAGCAAGTCATTGTTGAAAGAACATGTCTTGTTCCCAATAGTTTGAGCAAAACACAATCCTTCTGGCCTGAATCTTATACATAAACCTAAAGTCAAGTTGTGGGCCTGACCACATGGACAAAAAATGTTGAGAAGTGATTGCCCAAAAATAACACTAGGCTAGACAGAAAAAAAAGGATAAACAATAACTAGACAGGCAAATCAACCGATGTCCACTAAACTTACTGTTTCTAATTGTTATTTCAATAATACTAGTTAGTTATTCATCATTTATTAACACCTTCTGTATGCTGAGTACTACCAGTGGGGCTGATGATACAGAGCTGAAGAAGACATGATATCTGCCCTCATGGAGCTTACACTTTACTATATGTTTTGAAAATTACAGTAGTTTCCAAGATGGTCAGGATGAAAATCCTGGTGAAATGAATATAACAAAAACTTTAGATTTTTATTTATTTATTGCTATTTTCTCCAATTATTATTTCCTTTGGTGGCCTTCAAAGCTACACGTTTGAAAAGAATTTTTTAATGTGGATGGAATTTTCTATCAATTACTTATATATTAAGAATCACATTATTAAATGTTCATTTTAAGCATGGTAATAAATACTCACTGAAGATAATCTTTTTATATACATGTTTCCAGTCCAGTTTCTGTGTGTAGAATTTTTAACATTGTTGTACTGTGAACGTAAATTTGTAGCATGCTTTCTCCTAGTTATAACATAAAATCTGTCCTATGTCATGACAATTCTATATAGCTACCATGTTAATGACTGTAATAAATTCCTTCAAATAACTATATCACAACTGATTTAACCAATTCCTAATATTGAACATTTAAATTGTTTTCAATTTTTCATTATTATAAAAACCACCCTAATACATAAAGCTTTTTTCTGAACTCAGGATTATTTCTTGAGATGTAGACCCACAAACAGAAGTTCTAGATCAAAATATAAGGAATATAACAGGTTTTAGTATATAAAGCTAACTTGCATCACCAAAGCAGAGTACCAATATACCTTCTTACTGTCAATGAATACAACAGTAAATATCAGAGTAAGAACTGAATATAATCATTTCATTCTTTAAAATCTTGCTGTGTCAATGAGAAAGAAATTATAGACATGATTTGCATTTTAATTATTTGCCTATTCATAATGTTGAGTACTTTTTCATGACTTCCAAGCAGTTGCATTTTCTCTTATGATGCATATGAACTTTGTTTTTTTTTCTTTTTTTAGACAGAGTTTCACTCTTTGGGCCAGGCTAGAGCGCAGAGGCAGGATCTTGGCTCACTGCAACCTCTGACCCCACCACCACCTGGGTTCAAGCGATTCTCCTTCCTCAGCGTCCCCAGCAGCTGGGATTACAGACTTCCGCCACCACGCCCAGCTAATTTTTGTATTTTTAGTAGAGACAGAGTTTCACCATGTTGGCCAGGCTGGTCTCAAGCTCCTGACCTCAGGTGATCCAGGCTTCAGCCTCCCAAAGTGCTGGGATTACAGGTGCGAGCCACAGCACCCGGCCTATATGCACTTTTAATATCTCAGCAGGTATTTGGAACTATGAGAAAATTATCCCATTTAAAATAAACCAAAGAAGTTAACAAGTAAATCTCTCTCTTAAATGGGGTTTCCTTTGAGATGAGAAAGTTGTTACTCCTTTTAATACCTAGCCTTTTATTATGTTTGTGATTGAATCTGATGACAGTGAAATCGAACTTTTGTTTTACAAGTTGGTTGAAAACCTCATCTTCCCCGAGAAACTACTGGCATTTTTAGAACTAACAACCACAAAACTCACCCAGAGCATTATAAATTGATTTATTGGCTAGATTGAAACGCAGGTGTTGTTACTTCTATAGCAAATGTGATGCATACTCAAAGAAACCATTTCTATTTCTTTGCTATTGAACTAAATATAAAACCCATTCCTCAAGGTTTCTGCACCTTGTTTTGGATGTAACAGAAATGCATGTCTATTGATTGGTTTCTGAATAGTGTTTCATAAAATGCCCTTAAGAATTTATCTTATCTAAGGTTAATCGAACAAACAAACAAACTATAAACTCAATACTCAGATGTTCCTTTGTGGGTCTAAGGGTGAAGATGAAGGATTAAATTGCTGGTCTTTCCAATGGTCACTATAAACTGCTGCTATTTCTATGTACTGAAAAATTAGAAAGATGAAAATGGAGATGTGGTCAAATATAACACTTTCTCCTGTAGGGATGTGGATACAGAAGATGACAGATTGTACTATCTTCTGGTAAAAGTTTCCTTTTCCCCAAAGTAATTTGAACAAGAATATTTCTGAGAATTATTTCGTGTACCTTGGAGATGTTTGTGAGTGCCTGCAAGCTTGTCTTTCTCCTAAGACAAATCCAAGGTCTCAGGTACTGAGTTTTACCTCAGTTTAACTTAAGCTACTATGTTGAATCTCTTGCTGTTTTGCTACTATTCTGAAAGGTACGTTACAGTACTTTTCATCAAAGCTCTGGTGGTGCTATCTTAGATGAAATAATTTAATTTTTAAAGAATGTATTGTTATACCACTATATCCTACAGATTTTTCTAGTGGAAGGGAAGGAGGATGGAGATTAGGTTGTCCTCATTACTTGTGATTAGGAGATAAAGTTTTCCTAGTGAGGCAGAAGCATGTACAGATTCACCCCATGAACAACTTAAGACAGGATACTGGCCAAAGCTAGAAAGTAGAGAGGCTGCGCGTGGTGGCTCATGCCTGTAATCTCAACACTTTGGGAGGCCAGGGTGGGCGGATCACTAGAATTCAGGAGTTTGACGTCAGTCTGGACAACATAGGGAAACCCTGTCTCTACCAAAAAAATACAAATATTAGCCGCCCATGGTGGTGCATGCCTGTAATCCCGGCTACCCAAGAGGCTGAGATAAGAGGATCGATTGGGAGCTGTGGCTCCGGCCGGTTGTCCTGGTTCACAAAGAGGAGAGGCTATGTATTCGAGGCCAACCTGGGCAAAACTGAAAAATAAATAAATAAATAAATAAATAAATAAATAAATAAATAATTGCCGGGCACGGTGGCTCACGCCTATAATTCCAGCACTTTGGGAGGCCAAGGGGGGCAGATCACAAGTTCAGGAGATTGAGACCATCCTGCGTAATACGGTGAAACCCCATCTCTACCAAAAATACAAAAAATTAGCCAGGCATGGTGGTGGGCGCCTGTAGTCCCAGCTACCCAGGAGGCTGAGGCGGGAGAATCGCTTGAACCCGGGAGACAGAGGTTGCAGTGAGCCGAGATCGCGCCACTGCACTCCAGCCTGGAGACAGAGTGAAAAAAAAAAAGAGGATCGATTGAGCCCAGAAGGTCAAGGCTGCAGTGAGCAGTGATTATGCCCTCCACTCCAGCCTGGGGCGATGGAACGAGACCCTGTGTTAAAAGAAAAAGGAAAGTAGAAACGATCTATAAGGTGTTTCTTATGACGTTTTATTTTATTTTATTTTATTGTGCTTGGATTTGGGAGTAATTTTCATGTAAATTTCAGTGTTTGTTTTGTTTTTAGTTTTCCCTACGTTGCAAAAAAAAAAAAAAAAAAAAAAAGTATTTGTGTGTGTAAGTGTACAGAAAGAGAGAGAGAGAGGAGACCACCAACCCAAGGCTAGTGAGACAATTACAGGAGGAAGGAACCAAGTCACAGAAAAGAGGCGTCTACAACTTACACTGGTTCTTGAGTAGCCTAGAAAGCACTCTGTTTACTAGGCTGTACTAGAAAATGGAGATATATGATATAATTTGAAGGAATAGTTGGGTTGTACCACTAAAAACAAATAAAAGGTAAAGCATTTTATAATAATATTTTTTAAGATAAATAGTTGTATACATGTCACTGAACAAATAGAACAGTTAAAATTACAGCACTGAAGATTATTTAATGTTGTGACACAAAATTAGAGAATGTAGTGATAATAAACTAGTTAATGGAAAACATCCGAGGTTATACATTTTAAATAATATGCTTGATTAAAATATAACAAATGAATAAAAGAGAAGAAAAGACTGGGGCAAGAAAAAGAGAGAGAAGGCGTGAAAAAAATGGAGAAAATGAACGAGGATGGAAGAAGAATGAATTAATTCAACTGGTTTTACCAAGTGGTTATTATGTGTTATGCACTACATCAGGATCTGCTCAAATCAAGGTGAAAAGTGACATTATCACAGTAAGTTCAGGGTATGATGGCAGCAAATTGGGGTGACAAACAACTCAGAGGAGACAGGGCAGGGAGATCTCTCCAGAAATTTGATATATGAAGTGATGTGCAGGAATTTGTCAAGCAAGAAGGAGAAAAAGGCATCCCATGTTGATAGAGCAACAAACGCTGCACAAAGAAGGCAGAGAGCAAGATTTACATGATTAAAGAATCTCTGTGTGGCTAGAAAAAGGGAAACACAATTAAAATGATGTTAGTTTTAGAGTTGATTAAGTAAAACACCATAAATCAACTTCAAATCATCTGTCTGAACTATGAAACTTAATAGGTGTCTTGACCTACATGAGAAAGCCTAAACAAACACAAAATTTCCCTTTATTAGAAGTACCAGAAACTGTGTTAAATTGATTTTCTAGGTCCCTGAAGCAAAAGACCCTAAAGAATGGTGTTTCTAAGGTTATTAGTTATTCTGGTTTTACTCTTTTTTTTTTTTTTTTCCAAATTTTAAAATTTGAAATAAATTTAATTGTAAAAATAATAAAATAATGTACTATAGTTTCATATGTATATCTCATTTAGTCCTCCATTTTCCAAATGAGAAAACTCAAAAAGGAAAAGGATTTGCCCCAGGTCACACCATTAATCTTGCATAGAGCCCGGATTTAGGTCTTTGCTGGCAAATCTGTGGATCTGGGTTACTGGTTTGAGTGGATAATTAGAGAAAAATAAAAAATCAAAGCTATAAGATAAGAGTTATCAGAATTGGATGCTGGGGCATCTGTGAATTTCAGTTAAAAGAAATGGCAAACACTGGGAAAATCTTTAATATTGTCAGCTGTGCCATACAACAAATAGACAAAACACACGTTAAAAAGAAATATTTTCTCAGGTGTCCATATTTCTATTTCATTAATAAAGTATATAAGAAATTTTAATTTTCAGTTATAGTGTATAATGGATACAATGGATATAGGATGGAAAAAGAGAAGATAGTAGCCCATGAATATTTTTAGATTAAACTACATTAAGATTACACTTACCCACTTTACATTTGTGTTAACTGTGGTTTTGTTTATGTAAATGGATTAGGAGCAATTAACATTAAACAAAAGAAACTACACCCTTTAAAGCATACTCCCTTTATGAAATGGCCTCAATTAGCCACTGGGCTTAAATTATTATTGCGTTATACTGCTTCTGCAATCACCTGGTAACAGACAATACCCTTACAGTGGGATAATTCAAAGAAAATGAGTTTAGAAAATGCTGAGTTTAGGAACTTCCTAATTTCACTCTTAGAGTTTGGATTCAGATTGAGATGGGCTCAATATTTTGCCAGACCTCCAGATAGTGCTGCTCCAGAATAAGTTCACTATTTATTAGTAAGTGCCTTTTATGTGTCTACTACACTGCTGACAGTATGAGAAAAGCAAAATGAATAGGGGAAAACAATTGTGCCCTAAAAATGCATCACATCACATCAAAGGTACATGCTATCAAGGGTACATGACACTTGTTTTGAAACATGTTAAGAAGAAACGCATTCAAAGGAAGGTAACTAGAGAGAAATATTTAAATGCATTATTAAGAAAGAGTCAGGATTAGGGGGATGAAATTACTTGACTGAATTCACATGGCTTGTAAGTAGACAGGCCAAGACTCAAATCCAATTGTTCTGAATTCAAATTTATTATTTCTTTTTCCACTTCATTGGATTATAATGGATATTTAATGAGATACTGTCTTAATGTTCCCACCAGTGGAGTGCTGAAACTCCTTGTCCTGGTTCACTAAAGTTGACTGTGCATGTCTTTCAAAATCTGTGGCTTGAAATCAGCTATGGTGGGAGTATTTACATCACAAAAATCATCAAATGTCATAAGTTAATGTTTTCTCTAATTTTTTTTCTGGAAAAGTGCTGGTTGTTAAAAATTGACCAAAATAACATTGGTTGTCTGTTTTATTTGTTTTGTTTTGTTTTGTTTTAGACCTGAATAATTTTATGCTATACCCTATGTGTGTGTGTATATATACACATATATGTGTGTATATATACCTAAGAAGTAAAAACTCTATCTGCAGAAGGTTTGGAGATCTAAGTAAAAACTCCCTATAGTAAAAATGAAAGAATATAGTGAAGAAGGAAAATAAGGAAAAAGAATCCCATGAGTTATTGTCACAAAATATGTTATTTTGTTGTTGTTGTTGTTGATGATGATGATGACGTTTTATTCACTTTTGCTTGCTTTGTTTGCTTGTTAAATGTGAAAAGTCTACTATGTCTTGAGCAGCAACTAGATATTTACCCTCTTAATACAGGTTGCAAAAAGAAATGCGCATTTCTAGAACCTCATGCTGATTTGTGAAGTACAAATGTAACAGCTACTGTAAATTAGAATGCTGCATGTAATCTTCACTGCGGTTTTTTTTTTTTTACTTTTTATTTTTTTAAACATGGGGTTTTGTTCTGCTGCCTAGGCTGGAATACAGTGGTGCAATCTAGTTCACTGCAGCCTCAAACTCCTGGGATTAAGCAATCCTCCCACTTTAGCCTCCCAAGTAGTTGAAGTTCCAAGTAGGGACTGCAGGCATGCACCACCAGCCCAGGTAGGTTTATTTATTTATTTATTTATTTATTTATTTATTTATTTATTTATTT
>NC_045451.1:50928294-51122359 GCF_002776525.5 Piliocolobus tephrosceles | reverse complement strand
TTTATTTATTTATTTATTTATTTATTTATTTATTTATTTATTTATTTATTTATTGTAGACACTGGGTTACATGTAACACATAAACTATGAATACATAGGAGTTCCTTCCTCCCTTAGGGTAGGAAAGGGAGGGAGGAACTCAGTCTATATTTTGATCCCTTGTTGGACGATACCTGTGTAAAAAGTAGTAGTTTTGTGTGGAGTCTTATTGGGTGACCTCACTTGAAAAGGCCAAGCAAAATGGAACACTCTTTCCACCTCCATTAACTCCCACGTGAGGATGAAGATGAGGTGTTCTGGCAGCAAAGACTTGAAGGCAACAAGAAAATACGCTTGATTATCTGGCATTCTGTACCCAGTAGTGTCAGACTCTAAGAATGTCCATTATGAATCCCAAATTCATTTGAACAGAAGATGGTAATTTCGAATTTAGTGAGGAAAGAAGCATCTAATTATAAAGAAAGAGCTGCTTCCCCAAAGAAAGATATCATTTGAAAAGGACTTTTTAGTGTTTACAGTGATTAAATATACACAGATATTTTACCACTACTTAGTTTACTGTCTTTATATTGTGTGTATGTATTTTACACACACATACACACATGTATGTGTATATATAAAAGTATACATATAATCTCAAATTGGTTCTTAAATGCTGTGAAAGGGGTTAATGGAAAAACCAAATACATAAACAATATAAATAATCACAGACAGGAAAAGTAAATGTTACTTTTTTTACAGTAAAAGTAAATGTTAAAAGGAAATTTTTTTCAGCAACAGGTAGCACTAAGGTGAGTTTGAGGAAATTTTGTCACAAAACACAAAACAAACCGGTCTAGCTTGTCTTGCATTTTCAGTATATGTCCCGAGCTAGTGTTTCCTAACCTTGGCCAATTATCAGAATACTGCCTAGGTCAGGGGTTCTCAGTCTTGGCTGCACATTTTAATTGGATGTAGAGTTTTGTTTTGTTTTGTTTTTTTTAATATTCATGTCTGGGCCCCATCCTAGACCAATTAAGCCAGAAGTTTTGGGATTGGAGCTTAGGCACATGTGTTTAAAAAATGATTACAGGTGATTTTAATGTGCTTCCAAGATTGAAATCTACTGGTTTAGATCAATAATGTGCTAAAATAATACCACTATGAAACGGGAACCAATAAAATCATAACGAGTGCATCTTCAATTTGTTAATCACTATAGAAATTTAGAAGAAAAAGTAGAATATTTGAGACATTTCTAGATGTTTTCATGACTACAAATGGGTGAATCTATTCCTTCTGCTTGCCATTTCATGTATTATTTTGGAACACGTAGAGAAGGAGAAGGAATGGAAGAAACAAAGTGAAAGAAACCCCAAGGATATTCTGAGTATTTAAAATTTCCAAAGGCATTTCACCTGTTCCCCTGACAATTAAACTTGAGCTTATTCTATGTGTATAAATATGTACTTGTTATTTAAGACTTTCCTTAAAACCTTTTTATTGATATATAACTGTATATGTTTATGAAGTATATGTGATATTTTGATAACTGCATATAAGGTTTAATGACCAAATCAGAGTATCCATTACCTCAGTTATTATTTCTTTGTGTTGAGAATATTCCAAATCTTCTCTTTAACAACTTCTTTATGTTCATTATCCAGTCTTTGTAGAGAAAATGTACTTCTTACATTTGAATAAATTAATAGTGATGGATAAATAAAAGATGACTAGGATTATGATTGTCTGAAAAATATTATGTTTTAAATATTATATTTTGTTTTCTGTTTAGATTAAGTGTAAATACCATTATTTAATCCAGAAAATATATAATTAATGTAACTATCAAGAACAATTTACAAAGTTGGCATATTTATCTGTATTTTTTTTCTTGTTTTGAACAGACAGGTGAAATGCTTTGCTTTGCACTTACTGAATTAGAAAGATTTATTTTGCTTTCACACACTCTATGGTGTATTCTAATTTACAGGCCCCAAGAAAGAAAGTATATCCATTTTGTTTGAAGTTTTTTGCTTGTTTTTAGGATGCATTAAGAAGTTACAGGCAAATTGTGTATGTTCATTTCATTTAATACTCTATTATGGGTATTTCCGAGTTTATGTTTATATTTGTTTGCTAGGTCTCCCAGATAAAATACCACAAACTGGACCACTTAAACAACAAAAATTTATTGTCTCACAAATCTGGAGGCCAGAAAATCAGAGTGTGGATACTCTTCATCTATAAGTCAAGGCCCTTCAAAGCCCTTCTGAGGGCTATGAGTGAAAGATCTGTTCCAGGCATCTCTCTTTGACTTGTAGATGGCATCTTCTCACCATGTCTCATCATATCTTCTTCACTCTGTGTGTCTCTACCTCTGTTTCCAAATTTCCCCTTTATATAAGGACGTTAGTCCTATGAGATCGAGGCCCACCATTAAAGTCTCCATCTTAACTAATTACTTCTACAATAACTTTGTTTCCAAAAGAGGTCATATTTTGAGATCTTCAGGGTTAGGACTTCAACATGCAAACTTGGTGGGGCATGCAATTCAACTCATAACACTGTTGAAGTCATCTACTTTCTATCCAACTCTTTCTATCCAACTCAAGAAGACAATAATAAGCCCCTGTATGTTCTTGCTGTATGGGTTACATCTGCTTAGGCACTGTTTGTTTACGTAAACCTTTCTTGATTCTGTCACTCCTACCCAAATTGGGATTAGGTGCTCTTCTTATATAAAGCCTCTCCACTCCACTTGGTTATCTCCAGTTGACTTGCAAGTTTTCTTTCCTAGACCGTAAGCTCTTTGTGTTCAAAGAGTGTATTTCCTAGTGGCTGGAATTATGCCTCCCACACACAAGAAACCAAATAAATATTTGAAAATAAAAAATAATAGGATTAGTTATTGAGAGGTATTTGTCCACACCAGACTAGACATTTTGGTAGTCATTCTTGCCAACCAAAGAATGACTGGGCCACTTCGAGTCTCTCTGTCTGGAATGCTCTCTCCCCAGCTAGCATGTGATGAGCTCATTCTCATCTGCCACAAATCAGCCTCAACTTTGTCTCTTCAAAGAGGTTCTCCCGGCCATCCAATTTAAAGTAGTCCCCATGGTTCCCATCATTTTTTCTGCCAGTCCCTTTTCTTCTTCTTAAAAGTTATTAGAAGTTAATACTTTATTTTTGGTTTTTTGTCTCTTTGTCCATCTTCCCCATTGGAATGGACCCTTCATTAGTACAGTGCCATATCCATTTTAACACATTGTATCTCCAGAATCCAGCAGCACTCAGCAGACAGATTTTGTTTCTTTTGTTGCTATTGTGGTTTCACTGCAAAATAATAATAATAATAATAATAATAATAATAGATTGTTTCTCTTCTTTTCTTTTTAGGAAAGATTAATAAACTTTTGCATTCTGAGTTTGGAAGTTCTTGCCCAAGAATCTGTTACAGAATTTCTTTTCAGAATAAAGAGAAATAAACATCAAGAGAGGAAAAATGAGGAAAGGGGACATTGCCAAGCTCCTGGAGTAATGCTCCCACCTGGCATAATGACTAAAGTCAAACAGACCTGAGTTTAAATGCTGAGTCAGCCTGATATGGTTTGGCTGTGTCCCCACCCAAATCACATCTTAAATTGTAACTCCCACAATTCTCATGTGTTGTGGAAGGAACCTGGTGGGAAACAATTTAATTATGGGGGCAGGTCTTTTCTGTGCTGTTCTCGTGATAGTGAATGAATCTCACAAGATCCGATGGTTTTAAAAAAATGGCAGTTGTCCTGCACAAGCTGTCTCTTTGCTTCCTACCATCCATGTAAGACTTGACTTGCTCCTCCTTGCCTCCGCCATGATTGTGAGGCCTCCCCAGCCATGCAGAACTGTAAGTCCATTAAACCTCTTTTTCTTCCCAGTCTTGGGTATGTCTTTCTCAGCAGCGTGAAAACGGGCTAATACACTTCCTCTTACCATTATGTATTTTTAGTATATTTTTAAAATTTCTCAGCCCCAGCAGAATGGCTCAGTCCTATAATCCCAGTACTTTGGGAGGCTGAGGCATAGCTGAAGCCCAGGAATTTGAGACTAACCTGGGCAACAAAGTGAGACCCTGGTGTGCACCTATAGTACCAACTATTTGGGAGGTGGAGGCAAGAGGATCGTCTGAGCCCAGGAGTTGGAAGCTGCAGTGAGCTGGGAATACACCACTGCACTCCAGCCTGGGTGACAGAGCAAGACCCCACTTCTAAGAAAAAAAAAAAAAACTTATCTGTCTTCTCTGCAAATCAGTTATGTAATCTGTGACATTTGCTGTCAATCCTGTTAAATACAAAAATACATTTTTTTGTTCAAAGTAGATACATGGATAATATTTTGTAAACTTGAAAATATTTGAAATTGAATTTCTATTGACTTCATACAAGGTAGATAATTTTTAGGGTGTGCTTGGAACATAGCTCTTATTGAATTTTGTTTTAGTTTGTTTTATTATTTTGTTTTAGTTTGTTTTATTATTTCTTTTTTGCCTGAACTCTTTTATGATTTTTTTCATCCTGGAGTAGAAAAATTTTGCCAGTATATCTCTACATCTATTTATTTTGTATTTATTTTGCTTGGAAGAGAGGCAGCTTCATCGATCTTTATCTATTGTAACTTTTGCAGCTGTGTTCTTTTTCACTTTTTAAATTTAATTTTTACCTATGTAAAAGTAGTGTATAAATATCAAATACACTGATTTAAAAAAATACACTGATTTAAAAATGTCTCTCTGCTCCCAAATCCCAGTTCTCTCACCTTAGAAGCAACTACATTCAACTCCTTTCACTATTTCTTCTGCTATTTGCCAACATATTACTAAATAATGTGTTGTAAATAAATTGTTATTTTCTAAATTTAAACAATTATTTATTGACTTTGGACTATAGAAAATATCTAGCTCTCTTACAACTCCTCCCCCGACCCAGTCAATAGTTATCTCTCATTCAACTTTCTTCACAAATTTTTGGTCAAATCAATATTTGCTTTCTCCATTATCATGGCCATCAATTAGGTCAGATATATCAAGTAATTGCTCAATTCCATTTATATATTGCAGACATTTGTTTATTTATTTATCTATTTGTTGAGACGGAGTTTCACTCTTGTCACCCAGGCTAGAGTACAATGGTGCAATCTCGGCTCTCTGCAACCTCTGTCTCCCAAGTTAAAGCAATTCGCCTGCCACAGCCTCTCGAGTAGCTGGGATTACAGGTGCCTGCCACCATGCCCAGCTAATTTGTGTGTGTGTATGTGTGTATTTTTTGTAGAGACAGGGTTTCACCATGTTGGCCAGGCTGGTCTCGAACTCCTGACCTCAAGTGATCCACCCGCCTCATCTTCCCACAGCAGGCGTTCTTTCTAAGTATCTCCTCCCTCCTCCCCAAGCTGGACTTGTGGAGCTCTAGACCTTCAGCACAGCTGATATCCTGAGACTTCTCTTTAACCTTATCTTGGAAATTTCCTTTGTCACTTTTGTTTGTCTCTCTTTTTGTTTTATTTTTTCTGTAACCTCTGATGCCCCGGTAGCAATGATCATATCTAGAACCCAGATCTTCTTTTCTAAATAAAATTCTTCATAAAAGATTCCAAAAATCCTTGGGAAATGATTCATTATATGTCTGGTACAGGAAAAAAATACATGATAAGCCTAAATCATGTCATCATATAAGAAATAAGGAAATAAGCGATTCCTTATTTCTTTTCCTTATCCTTATTCTGCTATTTCTTTTACTTATTCTTTTCCTGTTACTTGTCTCCTCCACATCATAGCAGTTTCTTAGT
Organism: Piliocolobus tephrosceles; assembly: GCF_002776525.5. Lineage (NCBI taxonomy): Eukaryota > Metazoa > Chordata > Mammalia > Primates > Cercopithecidae > Piliocolobus > Piliocolobus tephrosceles. The sequence continues at coordinate 51,116,557 of NC_045451.1, read as the reverse complement.
CTTTATTTTTCATGGCTTTGACATTTTGAAGAGTACAGGAAAGGAAGAATAGGGAAAAGGAAAAGAAATAGCAGCATACCAAAGGTCACAAGTACCAACTGGAAAGAGCTCCTAATGGCCATAGTTAGAACTTGAGCAGCAAAATAATTACATGTTCTTGGAATATAACATAAGGAACAAAATAAGCATTAAAGATCCATGCTGATATAAACAACCAGATAAATACATGAGAGTAAGTAGGAAATTCGTCTTTACAGGTGGACTCCAATTAAATAAATGTAAAAGGAATTAGGAAAATAGGCAATCACCTTTAGAATGCCAAAATGTAATTGCCCCAGACAAGACCCACCGATGGATGATAACATGTGTGAACAAAAGTTTAAGCATAAGTAACATAGTTCAATTGCCTCAAAGTACCTCCTCCAAAATATTATTAAAACTTATAAGAGGAAAAAGCATGACCTTATAGTGGAGAATTCTTTCAGAGACCACCTTAATCATACATAATCGAGGTGACCAATAATAATCACATGATCAATAGGGCACATGAACATCTTGTACCCTTCAATGTGGTATACTGAGAAGGAAATATCACTGCTGTGATATCTTCCCCAAATGCAGAAGCTAAATCCAATCATAAAAAACATCAGACAAACCCAAATTAAGAAACATTCTACAAAATAATTGGGCAGCACTCTTTCTTTTTAAATTTTTAGTTAGAGGGATTACATGTGCAGGGTTTCTACATAGATATATTGTGTAATACTGGGATTTATGCTTCTATTATAACCATCACCCAAATAGTGAACATAATAGCCAGTACTCTCCAAAATGTCAAAGCCGTGAAAAAGAAAGACTAAGAAACTGCTATGGTGTGGAGGAGACAAGTGACAGGAAAATTAAATGCAACAGAGTGTCTTGGATTGGAAACTGGAACAAAAAAAATGGTGGAAAAATTGGTGAATCCCCCCCCCCCATTCTATAGTTTAGTTAATATTATCATACCAAGATAAGTTTCTTAAATATGTAATAGGTCTATAGTTATACGGTTATTAATGTTAAGGGAAGTTGGACACAGGGTATATGGGAACTCTACTATTTGCACAATTCTTCTGTAAGTCTGGATTTATCTCGGAATAAAAAATTTCAAATACAAAGATAAAGCTTGCAAATATAGATACAAATGTCTCGCAGTACACAAGCCAAATAGTCTAGAAATGTTGATGTCTTCAGCAAATATTCATAGATGATCCTTAAATAGTAAGTACACTTCACAGCAAATGTCTTCTGATGTAAGTTTAGAAGGGTCTGTTTCATTTTTGCCTCTTCCTTTGTGAGAGAGAGAACATTTTATTAAAAATCATTTGCCTTCCTTTCATTTTATTGAGGGTATTAAATGTAAACTCTAGCTTTAACTTGATGACCTAGTAAAAACATCAATAGAGTTAGGCATTATTCTTGGGATGCTTATTTATGTTACGTAATCAATTCAACAAAGTAGCCTCTAGTTTGTTGGGAGAATTTTCTTTTAAAATATGCTTTCTACTCATATAAGCTAGAAGTCTATTAAAGATAAAGTAAATAATATAAGCCATAAATCTCCAATGATTCTCCAATATACAATATGATGTTCTTATTTAGGTTCTCTTTATAATTGATGCTGGAATATTTAAAATACTGTAATATCAAAGTTACATTTTATGAATAATCATTTATTGAGAACCTATTGTCACTTCAATCCTGTGGGGTTACTGGTGAGTGAAAAGAAAGTGGCAAGAGGCCCTCTGTGTGAGCAGGAGGCAAAATGCATTCTCGGTACCTCTGTGAAGTTTGTCAGGAACCATGCAGATCTGGAAGAGAGGTGGGAGAAGGCAAGGTTGAGAGATCTGAAGTCTCTTAAGAACATAAGCCATGTCCGATGCATTGTGATTTTCTTTCCCAGAAGATTTTGAGCTCTCTAAGAGTAAGAAATCATGTATATGTATCTTCACAATTCTAGCACTTTATACTTCATAGTAAGACTTCAAAAAAGATCCTTCGATTGACTAGTTTTGAACTGAAATAATTTGACAAGAATTACTTTGTGTGATATGAAGGAAATATAGAACCATCCAAAACTGCTAAGCAGGGAATCAATATCAGATTTGCATGTTTAAAAGTTTAGAATGCCTTGCAGTTGTTCTGTTTAGAAGTTTAGTAGGTCTTGCAGTTGTTCAGCCTAAAGAAGAGGGATCCTAAATAAAGCAGTAGCAACAGGAGAAGGGAACAGGAGGAAAGAAAGAGTCAAGGATGACTCTTGCATAATTTTGGCTTAACTATTACTTCCTGAGAGAGTATAGTGACATGAGTGGGTTCAGTTACGGAAGATGACATGGTCAGTTCACCCAAGTCATATAATATATAAGAAGTCAAAACTGCATGTGGAATTTAGGACTGAAGACTTACATAGAAATATAGATGTAGGAACTACTTACATTAAAGTTGAAGTAGTTGAAGACAGTTACATAGATGAACTCAATCACAGAGAATGTTTAGAATGAGAAAAAAGTACCACAAGGGAACAGAAAAAGAATATAGAGGTTAAAGAGTTTGATGGAGAAAGCAGAGACATATGAATCTGAGGAGCATTTGGGTAGGAGTAAAGGAATAATGTCTCCCAAAGGAAGAACAAGCTTCAAGAATCCTATAGTCACTAGGATTCCTGGATCAGACAAGAGGAATGAACTTCAGTTCACATGACAGAAAAGAAACTTACTGAAATAATCCTAGGCATATCACAAAATCAACAGAAAACTGATGAACCAGGCGCCTAACACTGAGAGGAGCCAGGGAGACATTGTAATAAGAAAGCACAGTGAAGAGACTGTCGCAGGATCCCTCTATCTGGGATGTGACCATTGGCCACACCACTACAGACACTTGGCATCACCTCTTGTAGGTCCTCGAAGCCCAGGCCTGGTACAACCTTGAATATCATATGACCTGACCCGCAGCCTTTGTTTCCCCTGTTCAGGTGATATGGTTTGGATGTTTTGTCCCCTCTAAATCTCATGTTAAATGCGATTTCCAATTTTGGAGGTGGACCTAGTGCAAGGTGTTTGGTTCATGGGATTGTGGATTCCTCATGAATGGTTTGGTGTCCTCGTGGTAATAAGTGAGTTCTAATTCTATGAGTTCACATGAGATCTGGTTGCTTAAAAGAGTGTAACCCCTCCTGCTATCTTCCCCTCTTGCTCCCTCTCTCTTAATTCCTCTTTCACTATGAGGTACACCAGCTCCCTGCTTTTGCCTTCTGCCTTGATTGTAAGCTTCCTGGTACCTCCGGATGTTGGTACCATGGTTTTCATACAGCCTGCAGAACTGTGAGCCCAAATAAACCTATTTCTTTTATAAATTACCCAGACTCAGGCATTCCTTTATAGCAATGCAAATGAACTAATACATTAAGTATCAAATCTAACAGAAATTATACAGTTTAACACAGTGATGCAAATTAATGGTGACCATGTACAAAAAGAAAAGATTTTTAAAATTTTTCTAATTTTTGGCTATAGTTTTTAGTTTTATTTATTTATGTATTTTAACTTTTCTTTTAGATTTAAGGGGTACGTGTGCAGGTTTGTTACCTGGGTATATTGCATGATGCTGAGGTTTGAGGTACAAATATTCCCATCTCCCAGATACTGAGTATAGCACCCAATAGTTAGTTTTTCAACCCTTGCCCTTCTTCCTTCCTACCCCTCTAGTAGTTTTTGGTTTCTGTTGTTGCCATCTTTATGTCCACGAGTACCCACAGTTTAGCTCCCACTTATATGTGGGAACATGTGGTTTTTGGTGTATTTGGTTTTCTGTTCCTGCATTCATTCACTTAGGATAATGGCTTCCAGCTGCATCCTTGTTGCTCCAAAGAACATGATTCCATTCTTTTTTGTGGCTGCATAGTATTCCATGGTGTATATGTACCATATTTGCTTTATCTAATCCACTTTTGATGAGCACCTAGGTTAATTTCATATATTTGCTATTATGAATAATGCTGCAGTGAACATGTGAGTACATATGTCTTTTTGGTAGAATTTTTTTTTCCCTTGGATGTATACCCAGTAATGTGATTATTGGGACAAATGGTAGTTGTGGAGCTCTCGCTTTTGCTCAGCTTCCCACTATGCATCTTCATGGATGTGTTTTCTACATTAAGAATAATAATGGGCCGGGCGCGGTGGCTCAAGCCTGTAATCCCAGCACTTTGGGAGGCCGAGACGGGCGGATCACGAGGTCAGGAGATCGAGACCATCCTGGCTAATACGGTGAAACCTCGTCTCTACTAAAAAATACAAAAAAACTAGCCGGGCGAGGTGGCGGGCGCCTGTAGTCCCAGCTACTCGGGAGGCTGAGCCAGGAGAATGGCGTAAACCCGGGTGGCGGAGCTTGCAGTGAGCTGAGATCCGGCCACTGCACTCCAGCCTGGGTGACAGAGCGAGACTCCATCTCAAAAAAAAAAAAAAAAAAAAGAAGAATAATGGCAGCAATTTCTTACAGAATCATGATTATATTCTAGGCCCTATTCTAAACACTTTACAGATATTGATTTGTTTAATCATCATATACACTCCATGTGGGTAAGAATTACTATTTTCCATTTGAATAGAGGTTATGCTGAGCGATGGAGTAGCTAATCTTGCCAAATTGTCACACTGCTAAAAAAGTAGCAGAGCAAAGATTCACACCTAGGTGGCCAGGTTTCAGAGCTCTTCTAAATCAGGGTCATGATGACCAGCCCATCTAGGTAACAATAGGTATGTTGATCTGATGAAGCAAGGTGAAGAGATGCTGGGGGTGGGGGGCAGATACTAAAGGGGCCTCCAGAACACATGTTAAATTTCTAGACTAGGATAACAGTACAAACTATGTTCTGAGGTACAGGAAAGAAGCCGAGGATGAACGGAGTTGCCAAAGTAGGTGTAGATAAGCAGTAAAAGGAGAGTGGCTTTGAGGTAGTCCAGGTCTTGTTTTCAATTTTTGCTCAGAATAAGCAAGAACAGCAAATCAAAGAAGGAAGATAAGACCAGAGGCCAGCAGCAAAGGATATCTTTGCAATAAACACAGTTGGGAAAACAGCAGAGTTACTCTAACTAAAGCTAGGGACCATGAATAGACATAAGCCCTAATCTTCTCTTTTATGGTAATTATGTCCAATTTCAGTCCAATCGAAGGGAAGAGATGATAAATTCTGTTTTGAAGTTTACTAGTCAGGTTCAATACAAACCCAGGGGTCAAAAGGTAAGAGAGTAGATGATGTTATGGACTGTAGTACTAGAGTTGACAAATACTGTCATCATTATTATAATCGCTATTGTAATTGTAATAGCAATCATTTATTGACTGGTTTCTATGCATCAGATCCACTGTTAAATGCTTTACATGCATTATCTCAAATCATGCTCATAACAACCCCATAAAGTTGGTGCTGTTATTATCCTATTTTATAGACAAGAAAACAGACCTAGAGAGTTAAACTTCCCCAAGGTCAGAGAGTCAGGAAGAGGTAAGACAGGATTTGAACCTGCTTGATGCCAGCCAGGATAGGATAGGATAGAATGGATAAGATAAAATGAATAGGATAGGATAACATGAATAGGATAAAATGTAGGAATAAAAGATTAAGAATTAGCAAGCAGTTAAAGTAAAAGAGTGAGATGACTGAATTACAGAAGATTAACCACAGTCAGAGAACAGAACCTTTGAGTTTACTATATATTACGCTTCAAATAGTTTTCAGTGACAAGTGTCAAAGTTCATCATGTGAGCAGTAAGTCCATTTTGGTGCCCATGCACATGCAACACAGAGCACACTTTTCAACATGGATATATGATTCTTCCTTTTATCTTCTGGCCAGAGAGATCTGGGAGACATTTCCTAAGACTCCTCAGAAGTTCACATAGAGTTAAGTATCAGTCACCGTAGTGGTGACCAACTCGGTAACACTGCCGTGTGTTGTCTTTTCCTCTGCCCTTTCCTCCTGCTTTCTGGGACTGCTTCCCAAATAAATCTGCATGCCAGGCTCTACCTTGTCTCAAGCTCTGCTTGCGGGAGAACCTAGACTAAGAAAATGGGAAACACCCTGGAAAACAGACTATTATGATGAAATACTCCTTTCTGGAAATGAGCAGCTGAAAGAGAGAGAGAGAGAGACCAAGGAATTGGCTCCTTCAACTGTGTGAACTGGTGAGGCTGAAAATTCAGTAAGAGTTGATATTGGCTGGGTGCAGTGACTCATGCCTGTAATCCCAGCATGTAATCCCATGCATGTAATCCCATGCATGTAATCCCTCCCTTGGGGAGGACGAGGCAGGTGGATCACAAGGTCAGGAGATCGAGACCACCCTGGCTAACACGGTGAAACCCCGTCTCTACTAAAAATACAAAAAAAAAAAAAAAAAATTAGCCGGGTGTGGTGGCAGGTGCCTGTAGTCCCAGCTACTCAAGAGGCTGAGGCAGGAGAATGGCGTGAATACTGGAGGCAGAACTTCAGTGAGCTGAGATTGCGCCACTGTGCTCTAGCCTGGGCGAAGGAGCGAGACTCTGTCTCAAAAAAAAAAAAAAGAAAGAGTTGATGTTACAGCCTTGTAGTTGTTGTTGTACTCTTGAATCTGAATTCCCCAGGGCAGCATGTCCGAAACTCAGGCAGAATTTATATGAGAATTCCTTCTACTTATTAAGTGAAGTGCAGTCTTTGCTCCTAAGGCCTTCAACTGATTGAATGAGGCCCACTCACATTATGAAGAGCAATTTCTTTACTCAAAGTCTACTGACTAATACCATCTAAAAAATACCTTTAGAGTAACATCCAGACTGGTATTTGACCTGTCACCACAGCTGACACCATAGCCTAGCCAAGTTAACACATCAGATCAACCATCACAGGTCTCAAACCAGACTTATGGAGAAATGCAGTCTCTGTACTGGAGAGAACTAGCTTAAACACAAAGAGATTACAAGTGTTAGCCCGTTTGTACTGGCAGGAATTATTGGATCACATGTGGGAATTGGTGTTGGACTAGAGCGGGTAGAATATAAAACTGGGGAAGGGAGAATTTCTTTATATAAGCACACTCTACTGTAACTCAAAATTGAGTGTTGCAACAAGAACACTTGGAGTCAGTGCTAATACACTGATGAGAGTTTTTCTTGAAATTTAGACATGGAAATGGTCTACAGTAAGTGAACTGGAGATGTTGGGGGATCTGAGAAGTTCCAAGAAGGTTTGGGAAGTGGGAATATTTAAATGAATTTATTATGTGGCATGGTAGAACCCATGATCTGATTATGTTCCTTGAGAGGGCCTACAGAGCACCATTTAAACCAAGGAAATGAAGAGTGCCCTAGTGCAGGGACACTGCATCTTTGAGGAGACTGAGTGGTTGTCGTCTATAGGCTGGAGTTGACAGTAAAAGATGCTACCACTCTCTCTACTGACAATGGGGATAATGAGATTCTAGAATGGCAAAGGCCATACATGTTTGGCATAGTTTCATATATACGTGAATATCAAGGCTACAGTAGTCATTAAGGTGTCTGGACCTATCTGTATCTGTGGTGATGGTTAACAAATTACAGTGTTCTGAGGGTTGAGATGGATGATCACCCATCAGGGTAGACTTTATCATGAAGTGGTGAGCAGAGGGCTTATAGTCATCACAGTTCCTCATCCAGTTCCCAGATGTCAGGGAGCTTACAGACTCAGAGGCCATCGATTGAAGGGTAAATTTGGTCTCCTTGAGGAAAGACCCTGTAATGTAACTCAGACCTTCCATCATGATTTGGCCTCATAAAATCCACCAGGACAAAGGGCCAAGTGGAACAAGAAAAATTTATTAGATGATAGAAATTATACATAAGGGATTAAGCCCAAGAAGTTCCACAAGTTTATCTGGTCAGATAATCCAGACATCCATGACACTTATTTCTCTTGTATTCAGGTCTCTTCTTTAACTAACATATATCACGCCATGGGGATTAATTCTGATCAACTGATCAACAAGTAGGGGGGAAAACACCTGCCCATGGCTCATTAGTGAGTTGGTTCACTACGTTGAGGTAGCTGTAAATAGACTGATGCCATACTATTGCCCCACACAAGGGCAACCCTTGATACAGTGGAAAAGAGAAATTCTCCCAATGGGTAAAGCCAAGAGCAGTGCACTGATTTGCCACTTTGTATGTTGGAAGAAGTGGGTCGAATTACAGATATTTATGAACTCCTGGACAGTGATGAATGGCTAGGTTGGTGGGTCAGGGTCCTGAAAGAAACAAGATTAGAAGATTTGGGAAATCAGAGATTAAGGTTGGTGGTGGTGGTAATAGCAGTGGTGAAAACAAACAATGACGTTTAAACCCATCTGCTAATATTATTAGTTCCATCTCATTATCTAAACAGTGATAAACAGTCAGCCTTTCACCTTTCTTCCCCCTTTCCTTGTGCCTATAAGTTTTCTCCATCTGGGAAGTAGTGTTGCTTATACAACCTTAAAGAGTTAAAGAGGGCATACAATTCTGTAGGGCTGTGTTGTAGTCAATAGAGGGTCGATAAATGAGGTTTCTGATCTAAGAAACACACTTTGAATTCCCCATCCTCTGCTACAGAACACAGTAGTCTAGTTGGAAGTTTCTAAGTCTATAAATGAATACTTGCATGAATAGTTGGTGGGTTTAAGATATTTAATTATCCAATTCGAGCACAAGCTATAACACTCAATTTGCTATTTTGTATTTATCAGAAAATGTTTGCAATTTTCTTCATATAGATTCTGCACATATGTTATTTGGGTTATTCCTAATTTTATTGTATTTTATTGTTGTTGTTGCCAATAAGATCTCTTTCAACAAATTTACTGCATTTATTTATTTGGATTGTGCCTTGAATAAGGAAGGTACATGGGGAGTGGTGAGTAAGAGATGAAATGCGGCTGTGGTCCTCTCACACTGAGCTGTGTGTCCTAATAAGAAGCTGTGTCTGCCAGATGAAAGCCCTTCTCTTTCTATTTCCCACAAAGGCACTTCCTGGACACCATGTTCTCTCTGCGTGTGTGGGCAGGGGTCTTGGTGGTATTTTAATCTGGTAATGTTTATACTTTAAAATACGTTGATTTATACGTATTTCTCTTCCTTTTCATCTATTTTAACAATATTTTAAATTATTCTTTCTCCACTAAAACCTAGCACACTTGCTTGGGTCAAAGGTTCACTTGGAGACTGAAATACTAGCTAGTGCTGCTTAGTTTCTAAGTATCAACATTTTGATTCATCCAGACCTTGTACTTAAGTTTAACAATATCTTAAGGGTTATATGAAGAACCTTACAAAGAAGGCAAAAGGATTTATTAAGAATGACTAAACTTACATTCTGTAATTGGAACTGTAGTCATAAAGAGTGGTGGTGGTGGTAATAGCAGTGGTAAATACAAACAAAAATATTTTATATAAATATTTCTATGAAATAAACTATAAAGTTTTTTCACAAAGGTTTCTGCGAAACACTAATAAACTACCCTCTAGTTGTCTGTTCATTGTCTAATTGTCTATTAATTTCATGCCCAGTCATGTGTTGATTAAAATGTTATGTGAAAACAACAACAATTTGTCTCTACTCCTTTTCCAAACCTTTTATATTGTCTATCTCTTTTTCTGCTTTAGGTCTTACTTCACTTGTCACAATAATGTTAAGTAATAGTGAGATTAAGTATTTTTCTTTCCTTTCTGATTTTACCCGGAACATCCATGTTTCACCTATAAGTACTTTCTGCTCTACCTTGACAATCTGTACATGGAACTGGTCTTCACACACATCATGCCCCAGTGAGCAGCGAAAGTCCCTGAAATGAGCAAAAGTTCTATCTCTGGCACTGCCAGGGACTGATGTCTCTGCTATTTACCATCATCACTGGCTCTAAGTGCCCAGCTCAGGACTCCTATCGTACCTCTGTCATTTAAGTTCCCACTCTCAGGCCTTTCCACTGAACTTTTGTCTTTGCTGCTCTCACGCATCACACAAGCTGGCATCCTCCTCCGGTCTCTGAGGCCAACCAAGGCCTGAGAGTGGTTAAGAGTGCTACACTGTGCTCTAGATCTGGTGGTCTTTCTTTGCATCCTGGTTCTGCCATCGTGGTTCTACTTAGTTGTATAATCTTAGACAAGTAAATCAGTAAGACTGGGCCTTGGTTTTCTTGACTATATGAGGACATAGTAATAGTCCCTACCTAATAGGTTCTTATGAGGTTTAAATAATAATATGTAAATAATTATGCAAAATCCTATACACAATTAATCCTAGACACGTAGTATATGCTAAATATGTATTATTTACCAAACTGGAATAGGAGAAAGTGGTCCTATTTATTTACCAAACTGGAATAGGAGAAAGTGGTCCTACCCATTCCAAAATTAGTACAACCTGTACCTGGCTTTCTATGAGGTTGATAGTTTTGCCAGAGCCTGTCACAGGGTTTCCTGAAACTCACCACCTGGTATTCCCAGTTCGTTCTTTCATTGTGTGTCAATGTGCAGTCTTTTATAGTCCTAACCATGTATTGACCAAAATACCACCTTACAGAAATATATAGGCATATCAGGCCTCACTGGAGTTTTAGAGAGGTAAGAGTGGATGGTAAGAACTAGAAAGCAAAAACAGCAACACAAAGCCTTATAATATTAAAATTACTTCTTAAAAATCTCAGAATTTACCCAATCATATGCCAAGGATTTCTTAGTGGCTTTTGTTGTTCTCAGACTCTGGCCCGTGCACTAAATTTTCAATTTTTTCTCTTTTTTTGTTCTTTTCTATTTAGGCTCTGCCCTTTTCTCTATTCTCCTCTAAATTCAGTGGGTATTTCCAATATAGAGTGGTTAGTGGTTTGTTTCCTTATCTCCCTACAGGTCTTGCTTCTTAAGTCTTTGCCTTATGTCACAGGCTTAGCGAGGTATTTTCCTGAAAAATGGCATTTCCCTCTTCATGCAGATCTCTGGTGCTGAATACAAAGACAACCTCACTACAGCTGTCAATGACCTATAGGTCCCCTGATCAGAAAATCATACAAGGATGTGGTTGCCTGTTAGGCTGGGAAAGCTTTGTTAGTGTTAAGATAACGTACTATCGTCCTAGATTTAAAATATAACAATAATGTTATTAATAATAACTGCTAAATTGTGTTAAATGAATATCTTCTGAAATTATATTTTTGTTACTGTTTTATACATGTCTAAAAGATATTCAGCTTTTTTGTTTGTTTGTTTTTACAAAAATCCAAGTTCTTGTTTTAACAGTTCTCTCACGCCTTCTTTAAGTTGATTACTACGCCTATGTGTCTTTTTATTTACGTTTGTGTAGAAAAGCCAAAGGTTCCTGAAGCTTAGTGAAAATAATATTCTTTATTTCCCTAAATCCATGACAAAAAAAAACTACTCAAGTGTCACACCAAGTTTTTAGGTACACATAACTGGTCCATTGGCTTAAACACAACAAATAATAAGTAACATTTATACAGCTTTAACGTGTTCTTCGTACTGTTCTAAATGTTTCACATATGTTAATTATTTGCTTCTCACAACAATCCTATGACATAGATGCTATTATTATTCTTTTTCAAAGATAACAAACCTAAGGCATAAAGTGACTGTCTAAAAGTGTGTAGCTAATAAATGATAGAGGTAGAATTTGAATCCCGGTAGTCTGTCTTTAATCACTGAACTAAACTTCCTCTCTAATAAAAAGAGGAGCAGTTGATGTAGAACATATTTCTAGAGCACTCTATTAAAGTTAAAACATTGTAAAGTGGTATCAGTTATCTTCTACAAGGATAGAATAAATAGGATCTAACCTGAAAGGCATATTGGGTGGAGAGTGGGTCTAGGTGAGGAGCTGATAAGAAAAGAAGTGAAATGGCAAGAAAATAAAGTTTTAGTGTTTTCATTATACCCATACATTTCTACCACCCTTGACAGGTTACAATAAACATCCTATTTCTGCCTTTACTACACTTGTCTTACATTTCCTTTCTCTACTCCCTGATAATTTGGACAAGTGTTTCTCAGAACAGCAAGTGAGTTACAAGCATTGGGAAACACGAGGTGCTTGATAAACCTGAAATTCATGATCTCATTCCAGACCAGAAGAATCTGTCCTGGCATATGGGGGAAGGGGAGAGATGAAGGAAACTGCATGTTTAGCAAACACCACAGGTAGCATTTATGCTCGCTAAAGTTTGCAAACTGTTCTGCCAAGTGAATCTTTACAACTTTTCTGTAAGCGAATCTTCTGATAGTGACTTATAGTCATGAAATAATTGCAAAGTGATTCTCTTTACCTAGATTCTAAAGGCCTGGGTACCAAGACACAAACATAAATAATGAGCTTGTTTACCTTAGAGCTCCATTTTTCCTTTGATGTGACAAACAAGTAGGTTGGAAAACAAAAATCAATCTCTTTTCCTGCTAAGGCAAACCAAAGTTATACCTCAAAAAGATTGGTATAATGAACTCAACTCTAATAAATCTATATGCAGAGAACTTTATAAAATAAAAAGTCCATCAAGCACTCTTGTAATATATTTTGCTAGCATTTCTAGGTGCTCTAAAGTATCTTGCTTTCTTTATATAAGAAATATTCTTGTAAGCATGTCACTCTTCACCTTTATAATAAAGTATTTTGTTTTTGAAGTAGGCATTATGGGTTACAATACATTTCAATGCCACATTATGAAAATGTTCATAGCATAATATCAGTTGTTAGGTTAAGTGATATGTCATAACTTTACTGCTTATCATAGCAACAGGAACCTTCAGATCATTCAAAGTATAATGGAGCCAGAAAAATGATGTCCTAATTCTGTAAGTTGATGGAAATTAAGGAAGATAGACAAATTGAATAGTCAAAGTATTTTTTCCACAATGAATTTTATAATTTTATACCTTTTTATTGTATAAAATGTTATTTATTTTGTAAACTTCAACTTCCCTGTTCTTTAGTTTAACATAAAAAGATAACTAGAATTCCTTTTAAGCTTTGCAAGTTTTAAGATAATAAAGTAAAACTAGACAAAATTCTATTCATTTGGCATTATCAAATCAGGAATCACTTTGGATAAATTTGCTGACAAATTTAGAGTCTTCTTCTGTTTGGTAGCTGGCTCTTAGAAGGCATATAATTGAACAAGCTTCTACCTGTATTGTTAGTGCTTATCCCAACTCAGAATATGATTCAGTCTATCTGTGCATGTAAAACAAGTTTTAGTGCCTTGTTAAGTAATCATCACACAGAGTGGTTCTCACTATGAATTGACAAAACATTTGCTGATCCACAATAATGAAAGTCATTAGAAGATACCAGGAAGTGGATGTTTCAAGCTCATCTTCTCATACGGTGTTGAGAGCATTGTTTAGAACCCCAAGGACACAATCCCACAGTCTGTTTTTTACAATAATAATCTATGCCATAAAATCATCTTCATAAGAGATCTCAAAGGGATTCTGCAAACACTAACGTCACCTTTTCCTGAGGTATGTAGAAATAGTAATTCCAGAGGACCAGGCAAAGGGCTAGAGAATAATCTTGACTTGTTCAACTCCTGAGTGAACGGGAGGCTGAAAGTGAACCAGCCCTAGGAATGGCAGGCATGACACCGTCCAGGACTGAACTTCTTCTCAACTATTGTCCTGAGAGAGTTACAGAAGGCCTCTTTTGTTTGGAATTTTCTCAGAAACCCAAGTGAATTTAGGTGGAAATGAGTCCCTTATGAAAAGGAGAACATTTCTTGAGTGGAAGTTGATATAAGATGATACTTTCTCATACGATGCATACAGACAGGGGCCGTGAGAGTTACAAACAAAAGATGAAGTGACTTGATCATGTCCTTAAGTTACAGTGCTCCTAGCTAGAACCTCCCAGGGGCCTTTAGTTATGATGATCAGAGGTCCAGGTATTCCCAGTCTCAGGCTACACCTTTTGTTGGAAGAAAATTACAACATTGGTCTCTGTCACTCTCAAAAGTGTTCTGGACTGGGTGAGAATATATAAGATCACCTTAAGTGAAGTGCATAGTTCTACACTTAGAGACTTCTTTAAAAGGAAGAAAATAACCACAGTGGGTGAAGAGGAAATGTTCCTCTTATCCTCAGGTTTCTCATAGAGAATACAGACAATGACATTCACTTCACAGTGTTGTTATGAGGATTAGATGCAGTGATGCATGGAAGGTCTCCAACTCCCACTCTTCAAAAAGTGCCTGGAATGTGGTAAACTCTGAAGAAGTTCAAATCTCTATCCATTCATTTTCCTTCTCCCTTTAACACAGTGAAAGAAAATTCTAACACGAGTTGCGCCAAAGAAATGTAAGAGAGTTAAAGATTCTTCTTAATCCTAGCATCATCAGTGACACAGGGATTTTCAAGAAATTCCAGAAAGCCTCAAGGACACTAGCATCCCTTTTTTGGAGGATATAAGATGAGAAGATGGGAGCTTGGCTCCTCCTGACAAGATGTCAGGTTGTAGGATCATCCTATGGTTTGCAGGTGGTAGAAGCCCAACTACCAGATGGGGTTAAAACTTTTGGTTCAGCTTAATCTCAATTAAACACAAAAAGAACCTTCTGGTTAAACTACCTAAGAGAGCATGAGGGACCTCACCAGGTACTAAGTTTTTTGCCATTGGTCAGGTCAAATATGAGTGAGTTAATCACTGGTTACAGGAAGTTTCCATTTCGGATGGATGGTTAGTCTAGTACCAGGCCTTTTTTCTGCCTATATCTGTCCCTCATTCTGGTATTGTAGACTTCTGACATTTTTCAGGAAAACAGACCTCACTTATTTTTTTTCCTTTTCTGGACTTCTAATGAAAACTAATAAAAAGAATAGTTTTGGTGTTTTCTGATGGTGTTATGTACGTTTATTCAAAGGGACCACACCCTACACTCATTTTGACTATTCCACAATTCTTATTCAAATGCTGAGCATACAGTGGGTGCCTAATAAGTACTTAGTAACTAGAAATGCAGACATGTTCCTATAGATTTTCCCATGCCAATCATTAATACAAACTTGGCACTATAGTCAGCATCACCTGTGGCCATACAATGTATATTATTCATGTCGTCACATGATGCCAAAAACATGACATTCAGCAAACACTAAAATACATTGGTTCTCAGATTGTGACTCAAACTTTTGACTACAGGGACTGAAATTACAAAAGGTTATGTCAATTTGACTGGTATTAATAAAAACATAATATACTTAAACATTACAGTAAATAATGCAAATGAAGCCTGATCAACCATTAAAACATACAGATACATTAAAAACAACTATAATTGTTTTTCAGAACATAAGACATCTTGTGGTATTCTTGGTGTCTGAATGTTTGAAAATGTTTAACATGGTTAGATCAAGTATAAACCAAAATTAAGACTATAGATAACGTGGAATGAAAGTGACAGAATCTGGCAAGAAGATTGTTCATTTTAAATCAGCTGGAAGTTTTTGTTAAAATACTGTAATTAACCAATAAGATAAAAATCTTTTTCAATTGAAGAAAAACTTATCTAAAGTACTATTAGAACTTAAAAATATATGAATAATGAATTTAGATTATTTAGGAAGCTTTTTCCAGAATTATTGGTATTTTGAACTTGAAATACAGTATTTAGTCCATAAGAAATTGAAGTATGCAAGTATCTATATTTGTACAAAACCACAAATGCAAAATATAGTAATAACTATTGAGATTTACTCTCTTCCCTATTGCGCTTCTCTTGGCTTAATCCTACATTTTCTAAAAGGTATTTGTTGTTGTTGTCTTTGCTTCTTATTTATCCAGCGAATAACTAGATAAAATTGCTTCTGCCACCCTCCTCTTCCTAACAAGTGCACTACACAAGAAAGGCAAATAATGTGAATTTTCCATAAACAGTATGTGAAACCACGGCATCTTGAATCTTTGTTTATTTAAAATTTTTGGTTCCAAGTTACAGAAACTCAGTCTGAACTAACTGCAACCAGAAAGAAAAACTTACTGATTTACAGAAGCAAAGAATTGCAGGGAGGGGACAGGAGGCTTACTGGATGCTGTGGAAGGGACACCAACACTGCCAGGGACTTCTCTGGCCCTCTTTCTATCCCTCTATTCACCTTCAGTATCTTCTACAGAAGATGAAGTTGTGCTTTCATTAGCAGAGAAGTGAAACTTTTTTCTTTTTAATGGCCATTTTAAGTAATTTCAAGAAAACTTTGTGCAGCCATTTTTGAGTCATGTGTCTATCCCTGTGACTCAATGAAATTTTTATGATTAAGATGTCCCTCTAAAAATATGAGGTTAAAAGGAAAGGAGGATGGATTCTTAGAGGAAGGTCAGTGCTGCCTCCAGGAAAACAAAAGAGCATTAAGGAGAGAAAATTCCGCTTGTCCACTATGACTAATAAATGTCCTTGGGGACCAAGGTTTTGGGCTCTGGCCTAATAGCGATATAAAAAAGTAACATGATCAGAAATATCTTTTCTCAGACTTTTAATTATGTTGCACAATGAAGTGATGAGCAGGGACATAATTAGGAGGAGAAAGGAAAGAGTCTTGGGATACTGGTGTTTATAAAATCCTACGTGAAATGTACCCCCTATATATCAAACTTAGCCTGTGATTTTGTGTTATACCCATTAGGCAATAGTTGCCATTTGATCAAAAACATGGACCAAGAAAAGATGCTGTGGTCTCTGTCTTATTATGTTATTTATGGACACGAAGCAACAACGGAGATCTTCATACTATTACTTTAAAAAAATGTAGCTTCCATTAATTCTTATTGGTCATTTATTCTTTATTCTGGGTTTAATCAAACACTAAGTTTTTATTTTCAAATATTTCAACAGTTATTTTGGTCATAGAGTCAGTTGTAAATTCCTACATAAAAAGTAAATGAATGGCTGGGCACGGTGGCTCACACCTAAAATTTCAGCATTTTGGGAGGCTAAAGTGGGTGGATTTCTTGAGCTCAGGAGTTCAGGACCAGCCTGAGCAACATGGTGAAACTCCATCTCTACAAAAATATACAAAAATTAGCCAAGCATGGTGGCACACTCCTGTGGTCCCAGCTACTCAGGAGGCTGAGGTGGGAAGATCACTTGAACTGGAGAGGTGGAGGTTGCAGTGAACCAAGATAGCACCACTGCACTCCAGTCTGGGTGACAGAGTGAAACCCTGTCTCAGAAAGGAAGAAAAAAAATGCAAATGAGCAGGCCTTTTCATATCAGAAATTCAGAGGCTCTCTTACATATGCCATAAATAAAATAGTGACAACAGAGAGCCTGTACAGACACAGCTTGAATGGAAAATTACTGAAGTTTCTCCAAGCTAAAATTTATGTTTGCATACTTTACGTAGCTGGGTACATCCTTTAGCTAGGCACTTTAGCCTACTTTCTATCCAGCCATCGTGGAAAGTAAACATGTGCCTATTTAACACCCAGTGTTTCTCAAACATTGATCCATACTTACTATGTCAGAAATACCTGAAGAGTTATTTTGTTTTGTTTACTTTAGTTTAGTTTTTGGTTTTTTTTTTTTTTTTTTTTTTTCTGAGATGGAGTTTCCCTCTCGTTGCCCAGGCTGGAGTGCAATGGTGCAATCTCAGCTCACTGCAACTCCCACCTCCTAGGTTCAAGCAATTCTCCTGCCTTAGCCTCCTGAGTAACTGGGATTACAGGTGCCCACCACCACACCCAGCTGATTTTTGTATTTTTAGTAGAGACGGTGTTTCACCATGTTGGCCAGGCTGGCCTCAAACTCCTGATCTCAGGTGATCCACCTGCCTCAGCCTCCCAAAAATTACAGGCATGAGCCACCGTACCCAGCTGAGTTTTTTAAGTATATTAATTATTGGGTCCAACCTTAACAAATTCTGAGTCAGGTAAGTCTGTGTTGGATCCTTTAACTGTTGCATTTTGTTAATTTTTAAAAAAATTTCCTGGGTGATTGAGATACACAGCCATGTTAGGAAACCGTGACTTTAAACCCAAATGCCTAATCTTTTTTGCAGATTTCATTAGCAATAATTCACAAAGCATATTCATCTTCTACAGCTCATGAAATAACTCTGTTCTTGAAAATCAGAGTACATGTAGAGGAGAAGGGGTTTTTGTTCTGACTATATAATACTGTCCAATGCTACCTGATTGGTAGATAAGGCCTCCATATGCTCATCTATAAATGTGGGATTTAGATGAGGTGATTTTTTAAGTTCACTGAAGCCATAAATGTATTTAATCTATGTAACCTACAGAATTAGATGTGAAATAGAAATGTTAATTATGATTTTCATCAAAAGCACATGGGCTATATAAATTGCTAGGAAAACATGGAACAAATTAAAAAGCCATAAATAAATGAGCTTAATCCTTGAATTAAAAAAGCAAACAAAAAAGCAACCACACTCACAGCCGAATCTATCTGAAAGGCCAGGCTTAGTCATATAATGATTTAACCCTTGCTTTGGTCAGCATTTTTATATAATTTCCTTGCCATCCCAGAATGAGGATGGTGACATGTCTGGAACGTAGTTTTCAGTGTGCTGAGCTTGAACAAAGAACAGTTTCCAGGGTGGGTGGGGTGAACCTTATTTTTCAGTAAGATGTCACTCCTGTCTGATTAGGACGCTGTGAATCACTGTATATTTGGCACACTGTCAACTGAAACGTACCTTTGCTTTTCTCCCTTTGGTCTCTCCCTCACTTATTATCATGGGAAAAGATAAAATTCACAAGCTATAGATCAAGATTTTACTTCTCAAAAGAAACATCTCATTTTAGAAGCACATTCTAACTTCCCAGAATCACACGTCGATTAGATTGTCTTCAATCTAAACTATTATTTGCGATAAAAGCTCTAAATTATTGCATTCCTTTCTAATTTTATTATCCTTAAACTATACCTTAAGTATGTTCACTTTTTGTACAATTGGAAAATAGTTGTATGTTAAGTATTCATCAGTCATTACTAGAATTTCAGGGAGCAAAATTACAAATCATTCTTTAAACTTTCAAAATCATCTTTGTCTGTAATCTCTCTTGTACCCTGAAAGACCCACAGTAATACCATACTTTCTTTCCTCTCCTACTTAATGTTATCATACAGCTATTGAAACCACAATGGAGAATAACAGAAGAGAAATAGCCATGTGTTTCATTTAAGATAAATAATTTCATCTAAGTAATTTCTACAAGACATTGCTCTGTTGTCTTTAAATTTCATTTACTTCAATGAGAATCATAGGCACTTCTTTGTGAGTTATTCAGCACAAATCAGATTCCTTTTTGGAAATTTAACTTTGGACCTTGGCAATAAACTGCCTTCAATAAGACAGTAACAGTGAAAAATGTTTTTTCCCATCCATTGATTCTGCTGTACAGATCTAACGTTTCCTCTCCCGATGTCAGAATAGCTCTGATATCACCCCCTCCTCCTTTCCTCTCTGGAGTGGTTATTCTTCAAGTCCAAATATCTTTGTGCTCTGAAGAGCTCGGAAATCTGACACTGATTCTTACGAGCAGATAAAACTTGATTTTCTTCCAACCCTCCAACTGATTTTTTACATTCTTTTTATCGATGATCAACTTCATTTCAAAGCTTGCGATGAGGTGACAACGCCAGGGCTTCCACACCAGAGAAATAGGCCACCTTTGTCATCTGGCAAAAAACATTCTGTTGGCACCTTCAAACCCATCTTTAGATATAAAGCTAGTCGTTTGGTGAAAATAAAAGTGAACCTTTACTAAATATACCTTGAATTGCAAGGCCCTTCCAAAACCAAAACATTTAGACCATAGGAAAGCTAAAATGTCTGACAGTTGTATGAAGTGCAAGATTTAGGTGTGTGACGAACAATGATGTGAAAGGATGCATGTTGCATTTCTAGCCTGCAAACGATGACCATTTTCTGAAGAGTGAAGCAGCAAGCAGGGTGTCACCACAGCCTCCAGGTCTCTCCCAAGTGTCCTGCTAGTGATGGTTTCTGTGCACCCATCTGTAAAATTCTCCACCCTGGTATCCAAGCCCATAGCTCCTCCTTGTTGAGACTTGTCCCATTAGTCTTCGGAGGCTAAAACAAACCGAGGCGAGAAAGTCTAGATTGCTGGCTGAGATAATCAGGAGTAAGTTGATTCTATTTCGCAACTTCTCAGCTGGGCGGTGGAGGTGGTTTCGACATGGTAATTGAGGAAGTCCATAATGCCTTCCTAGAGATCGGTATCCAAATCAAAAACCTTCATGTTTACCTTGATGCTACTAGCTTTGTCTTGGAAGTTTAAACCCTGCCAACTTCAGGAAATCTCTTATCATGTAAGTTTGACAGCTCTGTTTACTTTAGCCCTGACCTATAGTTAAACAGCGAAAAGTTTGGAGGAAACAAACCTAATAGGAGAATGCTTGACATTATTAAAATGCAAAGTACACAGGAAGAGAAGCTAGTGTGAAAGCTGTCTCCATTTGTGACTCACTCCTTGAAGAAATTTCTGACCTTTATGCCATGCATGCTCTGTGTCTTAGAAGTAAGCATCCTGTTAAAAGAGTACACGATAGATACCCTTTTTTTTTAGTTTAAGATGAAAATTAAAAAGAAAATGAAATCTTTGTATCACTTCTACTTCAGAGAATTTTGTTGTTGTTTTTATTTTAAATTTGCAGTTTCTCTAGCTTATAAATATCACGGTAATTAATTTTACTTTACCTGAGCTGTCTTCATTCAGGTAGTTACTATAACATATTTTGAAAACTTAAATGAAGAAAGATTTGCAGCCCTGGGACAGGGGAAACAGAAAGCAATGGCTAGACTTCTCCCAGGTGGAAAGGCAAAGTCAATGGAACCAGGAGTCAATACACATTCTCTTTTTTTTTCTTTTTGAAGACAATTGAGGAAATTATTTTTTAATTTTTAATTGACAAAAATTGTATAATGTACAACATGAGGTTTTGATATAGAAATACATAGTGGAATGACTAAATCAAGCTATTTAACTTCACATACTTTGTGGTGACAGCACTTAAAATCTATTCTTAGCAATTTTCTTTTTTTTTTTTTTTTTTTTTTTTTTTGAGATAAAGTCTCATTCTGTCACCCAGGCTAGAGTGCAGTGGTACAATCTCAGCTCAGCACAAACTCTGCCTCCCAGGTTCAAGAGATTCTTCTGCCTCAGCCTTCCGAGGTACTGGAATTACAGGGACCTGCCACCACGCTGGGCTAATTTTTGTATTTTTATTTATTTATTTATTTTTTTTTTTGAGACAGAGTCTCACTCTGTCGCCCGGGCTGGAGTGCAGTGGCCTGATCTCAGCTCACTGCAAGCTCTGCCTCCCGGGTTTACGCCATTCTCCTGCCTCAGCCTCCCGAATAGCTGGGACGACAGGCGCCCGCCACCTCGCCCGGCTAGTTTTTTGTATTTTTAGTAGAGACGGGGTTTCACCGTGTTAGCCAGGATGGTCTCGAACTCCTGACCTCGTGATCCGTCCGTCTCGGCCTCCCAAAGTGCTGGGATTACAGGCTTGAGCCACCGTGCCCAGCCATAATTTTTGTATTTTTAGTAGAGATGAGGTTTCACCGTGTTGACCAGGCAGTCCTTGAACTCCTGACCTCAGGCAATCCTCCCGCCTCGGCCTCTCAAAGTGCTGGGATTACAGGTGTTAGCCACTGCGCTCAGCCACTGCGCTTAGCCACAATTTTCAAGTATATTCAATATATTATTAACTGTAATCATCGTGAGTCACAACAGGTCTCTTGAACTTATTCCTTCTTTCTAACTGAAATTTTATATCCTTGACTAAAATCTGTCCAATCTCTGCAGCTCCTGGTAACCACCACTCTACTCTCTACTTCAATGAGTTCAACTTTTTTACACTCCACATATTAGTGAGATCAGTATTTGTCTTTCTATGCATGGCTTATTTCACTTAACATAACGCCTGCCAGGTTCATCCACATTGTCATAAAAAACAAGGTGTTTTTTTCTTTTTAAAGACTGAATAGTATTTCATTGTGTATATATAGCACATTTTCTTTCTTCATTCATCCACTGATGGATATTTAGGCTAATTCCATATCTTGGCTATTGTGGATAATACCGCAATGAACATGGGAGTACAGATGCTCTTCAACATATGGATTTCATTTCCTTTGGATATACACCCAATAGTGAGATTGCTTGATCATATGGTAGTTCTATTTTTAATTGTTTGAGGAACTTTCATACTGTTTTCCATAATGGCTGTGCTAATTCATCAGTCCATCATCAGTCTGCAAGGTTTTTCTTTTCTCTACATCTTCACCAACACTTACCTTTTGTCTTTTCTATATCTGTTCTAACATGTATGAGGTGATATCTCATTGTAGTTTTAATTTGCATTTCCCTAATGATTGGTGATGTTGAACATTTTTTTCGTGTACCTGTTAGCCATTTGTATGTCTTCTTTTGAGGAATGTCTATTTGCTCACTTTTAATTGGATTATTTATTTTCTTAATATTGAATTTTTTGAGTTTGGCTACTAATCCCTTATCAGATGTATAGTTTTCAAATATACTGTCCAATTCCCAGGCTTTCTCTTCATTTTGTTGTTTTGCTGGCTGTGTAGAAGCTTTTTAGTTTGATGTAATTCCATTTGTTTATTTTTGCTTTTTGTTGCCTATGCTTTTGGGGCCACATCCAGTAAAATATTTTTCTAAATCAATGTCGTAGAGCTCTTCCCCTACATTTTTTCCTGGTAGTTTTACAGTTTCTGGTTTTACATTTAAGTCTTTAATTCATTTTAAGTTGATTTTTGTATATGGTGCGAGATAAGGGTCTAATTTCATTCTTCTGCATGCAAATATTGTTTCCCTGGCACAGTTAACTAAAGAGGCTGTTCTTTCTCATTGCGTGTTCTTGGCATATTTGTTGGAAATCAATTGAGAGTAAATGCATGGATTTCTTTCTAGTATTTCTATCCTGTTCCATTGGTCTAAGTGTCATTCATTCTTTTACTAGCATCAGCTGCCAACCATTTTGGAATCCGAAAATGTGGTTTAGAAAGGCATGGCATAATTTAGTTTTAAAATGAAGAGCAAACTTGCCCAGTCTTTTCACCTTATTGACGGCAACACTAAACATTGAATTACAAAATATTACCTTCCTTAAAAATGGAATTAGATTACACTTACTTAAAATTTTCAACTTTGCACATTCCAGAATAAACTGAGTTTTGCTGATGCCACAGGACAGAGGGGAAGTGTCGTCTTTGTGCTTGTCTGCCTTAATTATGTGTTCCCACATAAAATAAAATTTCTTTGAATAGTTGTAATTAAACTCAAATAAGATTATATATAAAGTTTTATTGAGAGGGATGGAAAGATAGGCCTAACTTTTACCTTTAAATTCCCTAAAGAGCATCAAAACATAGCAAAATATTTTTGATAGACATGTAATCTTGAATTAATATCTGTACATCTTAGTCATAGAATTAAGATTGTCAAAGCATGAACAATTAAAAGACCAGATAGTTTAAGTAAGATTAGATAAAATTTATTTTTGCTTGATTTTATTTTTTTAAGTAATCAAAAGTGAAAGAAAATAAGAAGATAATACAAAATACTACAGTTGTACACATTGTATTAACCTTCCTACTCCAAGTGAAAATGTGCATAGAAACTATAAATACAGCAAACGTGTTTATGTATATTTTACAGATTCTAAAGTGTTGATAACCAACTAATGATTCTGAATCAAGGGCTCAGATGTTTTAGAGTTACATTTTATGTAATTTAGTTTATTGCACATGTAAATGTATATTATTTCTTTATTTCTTCAATAAAACATTATTTTAATGCAATTATATTAAATCATTAATAATGGATAGATAAAATATTGATCAAGCTTTATATTAAAAAGTCTGATTTGGGAGGTGCATTTACTATGTGCTCAATACTGAGTTAAGAAATTTACATACATTATGGTATTTCATCCTCAGAAGAATCCAATGAGTTCGTTAATACCTATTTAATGTAATGAGGAACTTGAAAAGGTTGGTTAAAAAGCTGGCTCATGAGAGCACACCATTGCACTCCAGCCTGGGCAACAAGAGCAAAACTCCATCTCAAAAAAAAAAAAAAAAAAGAAGAAGCCGGCTCAATTCACACAGCTAGTAGAACATGGAGCTACAATTCAAACCCATATATTTTGCTCCCAGAAATACTCTGTTCTGATTAATGTTGCTTATATTGCTAAAAGTTATTCGAATGGGGCAGATATAGTCTGTTGTGTGGAATCGTCAGCTGAGGCTCAAAAGCCTGGGTTCAGTAGATATGAAGGCAATTTCTGTACCATACCCTCAGTGTGTTACGAAGAGCATGAGTGCTTAGGCCATTGGTGAAATGGTCTAGGGTCAATGAAGCAGTCTCATTGTCAGAGGTGTTATCCGAGCTCTTGGTCTCACAACCAAGGAAATTAAGGAGCATGGACACCAAGGATGAGGTTGGAGCAAAAGTTAATAAGCAACAGAAGAAAGCTCTCCACAGCAGAGAGAAGTCCCAAGAGGGTTTCCATTTTTACAGTAGAATGCAAAAGTTTCCATAAGAAATTTGCTTTATCTGTGTAGCTGTGTAACTTCCCTTATCTATGTAGCTGCCTGTGTAACTTCCCTTTTCTGTGCAGCTATGGGTGTGTCTTAGGCAAGCTCAGGGCTTAACTTCTCTTGTCTGAGCGACTGCAGGCGTGTTTTAGGCAAGCCCCCCACCCCATGTAAGTTCCCACGGAGCCCACCACGCACATGTCCATGAAAGGAAAAGAAACTTTTTTCCAGGCACCCACTGATGACACAAAGAATAAAGGTGTTTCTGTGTTGAGCTTTGCCCCCTTATCTGTGCAGCTGCAGCTTGATTTTCCAGTTTGTTTCTCTGTTTAAAAGAATTCTGTCGAGGACTTGCCTTAACTGTGTGTTTTTTTTCTTTTTTTTTTTTTTTTCTTCCTTTCTATTCTTTCATAAGGATGGCCACAAATTCACTCTGTGGTCTGGAGCGAGATGCTTACCTGCTCTGCATTTTGGTGTTCTTTTCTATAACGCGGAATATAAGCAGAGCACCCTATGCAGGGTTGCTGAAAGTATAAAATGAGTATGGAAACACCTTGGACATAGTCACTCTGTCAAACATGCTTATATTCCTCCTTTCTGATGTGCTGAACACCTCTGGTTGCTGAGTTGTAAGAGAGAAACGAGACTAAACACCTGCTTAACTTCACTAAACACCTGCTTAAGTTAACTAAATACCTGCTTAACTAAACACCTGCTTAACAAACCTCAGATATTGCAAGAACTTAATATTTCAGAAACATTCACTTAGAAATACGCTTTTATGAAGTAAAATTATCTACAAATAAGTAAAATTATGTGTACCTTGGGAAAAAGTGTATTTCATAACCAGAAAAATCACTTCCCGTAAGTTTATCTGCCTCATACTTTACCAGTTTCATGTCATAAAAATTATTTCCACATGTAAGCATACATGGATTAAATATGACATTCAATTTATTATATTTAGAAAATGATTGTATTCTCTTTCTCTTTGTTGAAGGCAAACTCATTCCCTTCACTTCCCACATTTTTTTTTTAAACAGAAGTTTCCAATCAAGCCATTTATTTCTAGAATGTTACCGGCATCATTTATAAAGAGGAGCCATCTACTGTCATGTTTAATATTGCTTGGGTTTCATAAATTGCTTGTATTTCATTACTGCTTGCATTTCATAAATTGGTGCAGATACTCAGAACTTGCAAAAATAATTACTATTCAAAACCAAGAAATAAAGAAATAATGATATGCTTATTTGTAGTATTATGACTGAATAAAAATGTACTGGAAAGCTCTGCTTCCGCCTCCCGGGTTTACGCCATTCTCCTGCCTCAGCCTCCGGAGTAGCTGGGACTACAGGCGCCCGCCATCTCGCCCGGCTAGTTTTTTGTATTTTTTTGGTAGAGACGGGGTTTCACCGTGTTAGCCAGGATGGTCTCGATCTCCTGACCTCGTGATCCGCCCGTCTCGGCCTCCCAAAGTGCTGGGATTACAGGCTTGAGCCACCGCGCCCGGCCTTAAACTCCACTTTCTTCCTGAGAAGCTGGCTTCACAAATTGGAAAAGCATACTTTTATGCATATATTTTCTTATTCAACTAATATTTGTGGAAAGCCTGCCCTGCTGTGTGTCAGGCACTGTGTTAGGCCTGATACAATGGTGAACAGGAGAGGGGATACAATAATGAATAGGAGAGTTGTTACCTCTGCCTTCAGGAACAGGTTACTTGTGGTGCAGACAGGTAAGTAAACACTGTGGTGTGTGAGGAGCGCCAGGGAAGGGAAAGGGGGAATGTGCACTGAGAGCACACACCAGGAACCCCAGAGCCACACTTCATGGTTGCAGGTAGGGAAGGTTAGCTGGTGGGAATGATCGTTAAGCTACTCTCTAAAGGATAAGGATTACCAAGTAAAGGGGGAGATTGGAGTGGCGGGAAAGGATAGAGAGTGTTTCCAAAAGAGGAAACAGCATCCATGAATGTATACAGGAGAGAGACAATGGTATGTTTAAGAAACTGAGAGAAGGTTCATTTGGCATGAAGCCAGCATGGAGTTCAAGGTGGAGAGTACCAAGAGGTAAGAATAAAGAACTAAAGAAGATCCAGCTTGTACAGAGTTTTGCTAGCAGTACTTAAAAATTGGGCTTGGCCGGGCGCGGTGGCTCAAGCCTGTAATCCCAGCACTTTGGGAGGCCGAGACGGGTGGATCACGAGGTCAGGAGATCGAGACCATCCTGGTCTACACGGTGAAACCCCGTCTCTACTAAAAAAATACAAAAAACTAGCCGGGCGAGATGGCGGGCGCCTGTAGTCCCAGCTACTCGGGAGGCTGAGGCAGGAGAATGGCGTAAACCCGGGAGGCGGAGCTTGCAGTGAGCCGAGATCGCGCCACTGCACTCCAGCCTGGGCGACAGAGCGAGACTCTGTCTCAAAAAAAAAAAAAAAAAAAAAAAAAATTGGGCTTTTATCTAAGGACAATGGGTTCCAACAAGGATAGTAACATAACAGGTTAGGGAGGTTCATTTAGAAACCATTGATATCCACTAGAATATGCACAGGCTTCCTAAAACTGTCTGGCATTCTTCCCTGCTGGAACTCTTTGTTAGAATACATGGATATGGTCACTGCAGCCATATAACAGGTTAAAATGAAAAGCACCTTTGTCGACATTTCTTTTTCCAAACAAATATTGACTTCAGCAAAAGCGGTTTCATCACCTTCCGCCCACCTGTGTCTTCTCCCACTATTGCACATCTTTGGCCACATCTATCAGCCACCTGTCTCCCGAGGCACTCTCCTCTCTGCAAGGGAAGCAGGGGAATTGTCCTGGAAGGTCAGTGCTATAGGGTTGAGAGGAACTATAAAACATGTCTCACCGGGTACGATGGCACGTGCCTGCAATCACAGCTGCTCAGAAGTCTGAGACTGGAGAATGGCTCGAGCCCAGGAGTTCAAGACCAGCCTGGGCAACATAGTGAACAAACAAATAAATAAATATTAAAATAAATTTTTAAAAATTACTCTAATATTCAAAAAAAAGTTTATCAAGCCAAAAGGAGAGCCCCCAATCCAGCCTCCATCACATCATTTCATAAAGGTAGAATACGTGGTGCTTTACACATTGCTTTGTAAAATAAAGCACTAGACTGAAGAAATACGGAATGGTGGCCTTGATTACTACCTCATTGTGCGTTTGCACAAGTGGAAAGGCTAGGCTTGGAAGTCAAAAGACTTTAATGTTAGCTCTGCTGGCTATAAACTGTATGATCCCAGCAAATAACATAACCACTGTTGCCTCATTTCCTCCCTCTGTGAAACTGGAATTATACTCCTGCCTCTATGACTTTGAAAAGATATGGGAGGTAACCGCATAAGAGAAAGCACCTCATGTAAAACCTAAAAAGCAATAACAGCTGTCCTGTAGGAAGTATCTACTGTGTGCTGGCTACATTACATATTTCGTTTAATCCTTATGACACCCCATTTGATACTTTTCACTCCCTACAGGTGAGGAAAACAAGGCCTAAATGGGTTAAGTAACTTCCCTGAAGCCCCACGGCTTTGCCATTTAGCCAAGATTTGAACCCAGTTCTATCTCAGACCAAGGCCATGCAAGCTTTTTGCTCTAATGCCTTTTCCCCTTCCTTTCTGTTTTTGGCACACCGACCACAGACTGCAGTAAGTTTTAATTTAAAATACTTAACAAAAACATACTTTTATCAGAAAAAAACTAAATACATACTTATATATGTATCATGCACATGATTTCATAAGCAACACATATTTGCAATATAATTAATTCAAGTAATAATTCCGTCCCACCCTCATATTATGTATGTCCCATTTCCGATACCATCTTCTGTGTTCCAGAGATGAGCAACCTGGCTTGTGCTTGCTCAAGCAAAACACAGTCAACTGCTCCGATGCCACTCACTCCTCAAGTGGCCTGAAGCCGTCCAGCGGTCTCGGTGAGTAATGCAGTGACTAAAGCCCACACAATAAGGAAGCAGTGCCCTTTTAATAGAGCCACAATATAAAGGAAAACACTCAAGCCAGTTCTAGCTACTGTGAATGATTTATTGGGTGAGCCCCGCCCGACTAGGCCCAGCAATTTCCCATTTGTTGCGTCCCAATCCTGCCCCTCCCACGTCTCCACCCTCCTGCTGCCTGCCCTTCCCAGGCACCTCCCTCTTTTTATGGTGATTGCAACTCTGCAGCTAACAGCTCACACACCACACCCTGACTCCTGCACTGGCTCAGGCTCCCTGGGATCTCTCTGCCCAACCCTCAATCCCCCTCTTCTATCTGAATGAAGCCTCTCATTAAGGTGCCTTCCTTGACTCCACTACAGACACCTCCGACTTAGACTCCTCAGCCTGTCTTCTTTCATCTCCTTTTTCATTTTATAAATTCTTTCCAAATTACTTCAAATCACAAGCAAGTCAGATTAATTGAGTAAACCTCTTGAAAGACTGTCCTCATAGAGCACTCTGATGACAATCTTCCTCGAAGGGACAGCTAGACACTCAGGTCAACTCCTTAGGTCTTGCGGCGACGCCTCATGTAAAAGCTGCATGATGTCCATTCGAGTGCAGGCAATTGCCAATTACTGGTTAATAATTAGCATGGCACTCATTTCTTTAGGTAGTCATAATAATCAAAATAATAATGATAACTTCCATTTATTGGTCTAGAAATCACTGTGTGGCCGGTGCTTTTCATGCAGTAGCTTACTCAATCCCATAAGAACCTTTTGAAGATAGGCATTTTTGGAGTAAGCAGATGTACAAATTAAGGCAAAAAGAAATTCAGACGCTTGTTACATGGAATTAAGTACCAGAGACAGATTTCAAACTCAATCTCTCTAAACACAAAACCTGCCCATGCTTCCTGATGGCTCCAACCACATCCACTCTTCCCTCCACTGTTACTGACATTTCCATTCATGATTTCTCCTTATTCATCACTCTCCTTAAAGAATTCCTTGAAAGAATTCTATAGATTCTATTTATAAAACACTTTTTCTGTCTATTTTCTTCCCTTCTCGCTGTAACCACCCTGGCTGAGGTCTTCATTACCTTCCTCCCAAACTATCCAATGACCATCTGACCAGTCATGCTGTGTCTTGTTTCTCCCTCCAAATCCAACAGGGTTTCATATTTTCTCCTACAAAAAAAAAAAAAAAAAAAAAGTAATATATTTCTACTGCCAATTAAGTCAGGGAAAGTTCTCATTCTAGCATTAAATTTTTTTTAAAAAAAACTCTTTGTAAAATAAGATCTAGTTTGTGTGTTGCCATATTTACTTTAAGTGGCCATAGAATATTGCAGGAGAGACTGGGAAACAGAGATCAGTCACAGAAACAGATTTAGGCTCAGGCCTAAAAGGTTTAGAAGAACTCTGACATCAGAAGAGGAGACACTGGGCAGGAAACCAAGGTGGGGCTTCATGGAAAAAGTCCTTAGTCTTGAGAATACAAGCTTTGGTGCTGAGATGACCTGATACACTAAGGAGATGAATTTAGCAATATAAATTTTACCTTAATCATCTAAAAATTATCTCTTTAAATGTTGATTCTAAAGATTAAATCCCATATTCTGTATTAAAAGAAAACTGTGTTATGCTTCAAACAGTAAGAAATTCATTGGTATATTTAGGATCCCTTTTTGTAGTTTACTTCTATGATTTCCTTTGACTTTAAATAGTAGCTAGAGAGACCCTCTCAAGTTTACTGTTACTATTAATATATTATACATTGGGGGAATAAAAGAGATGACTTCACCTCAAGTTCTTGCTGTTTGCCTTCTTCACACCTTAAATTGAAATTATACATTAATACCTCTGCATTGATGAACTTAAGTTAGTGATTAAGAATATTTTAATGTTATTAATCAATGACAGGAGGGTAACTCTATTTATAAGTAATGAATACTAAAATGAATACTTGTTAAAAAAGAAAAAAGTAGCTTCAACAGTGCTTACAATTCCCATAGTTTATTCATTCTTTTCGTGTATGTACATTATTTAAATAATTGAGGAAGTACATCAAAGTTTTAGAAATGCAAATAAAGTTTATTGTAATTGTAAATTGCCATCATTATTCTTTTGGATACCTGGGCAATGTAAATTGAATAGCTAAGGCATATAATTATGAAATTATTTAGTGGTGGTGGGGGATAGTCACTTGGAATCTACTTAGGTAAAGACAGCCTGCCTCCAGTGCACCTCGCGGTTCTTTAGCACACCCACGAGCATGCTTTAGTGGATGAACAATCTGATGCCTGGTAAGATCATGGAGATAGAGTGACAAAGGGTGTTTGTGAGGAAGAAGAAAAGGACTAAGTTAACCAAAATGTTAAGTAGCTAAGAAACAAACAACTCTTAAATTAGTAAATGTTATAGTGCATGTTATTTTGAATCAGGCTGGGACACAGAACAATACGGAAGCTCATTCAAGTTCTAATTTAGTGTTCTCCATAAGAGAGGACCATCTGAGAAAGTACGGTCTTGTGATTTCACCCTGGAATCATTCAGACATTTGAAGGAGTAAAAACAAATTTGAATTGAATTGAATTTAAAATAGGTTTGCTAAATGTCCCCAGCTCTAAAAACTCTCCAATTCCAAACTCTGTGTATAACAACACATTTATTTAAATGTCTTTTTAAATATATGGACAGTAAAATTTACTTTCTGTGGTGTTGAGTTCTAAGCATTGTGACAAACACATCAAATCACATATCCGTCATCAAAATTATCTTTGGGAATAGTTCCATCATCTCTCAAAATTTGCTTATGCTACTCCTTTCTGGTAATCTTCTCCTTCCATTCCTAACCCCTGTCACCCACTCATGAGTTCTACAGCTCTATAGTTTTGCTTTTTCAGAATGTCATAGAAATGAAATTCCATAATATGTAATTTGCGGATTTGGCTTCTTTCACTTAACAAATGCTTTTGAGATTTAACAGTGTTGCTTATACATATCAAGTCTGTTCCTTTTTATGGCTGAGTAGTATTTCAATGTCTAGATGTACCATAGTTTATTTATTTACTATTCAAGTATTTTTTCCAGTTTTTAACAATTATGAACAAAGCTGTTAGAGATATTTACATACAGGTTTTTGTGTGAGCATACATTTTTATTTCTCTTGAGTATTTACTCAGAGTGGTATTTCTGGATCATATGGTAAGTATATACTTAATCCTATAAAAAAGAACCAAACTGTTTTCCAAAGTGGTTGTAGCATTTTGCCTTCTCATTAACAACAAATAAGAAATATAGTTTGGATATATTTGTGCTGCAGTTTGGGTAATGTCTATTGACTTATCTTCAAATTGACTAACTCTTTCCTCAGTCTGTGAAGTCTTCTAATGAGCCTTTGAATGTTCTTCATCTCTGTTACTGTGCTTTTTATTTCTAACATTTTCATGCTATTCCATGATATAGCATTCCTCTCTCTGCTGAAATTGCCTTATCTGTCTGTTTTTTGTATGTTGTCAGTTTTTTCTTTAGTAATCGTCAACCTATTAGTTGTAGTTGTTTTAAATTCTCTTTCTGATAGTTCTGTCATCTCTGTCATATCTGAATTTGGCTCCATTGATTGCTTTTCTCTTGGTAGTTTATTGCTTTTTCTTGCCTCTTTGTATGCCTTATAATTTTTTGTTGAAAGTTGTATATCTGTGTAGGAATAGAAACTGAGGCAAACAGTTTCTGTATTTGCACATGTGCATATCTGTCGTTATATTAGATCTTTATTTTGGGGAGGTGAACCAATCTAGGAAAGTGTTGAGTTGGGTTGGTTTCTTGTTGCTGTGCTGGCAATCAGTGTATACCATAGCATTCAGATTCTTCCAGAGATAACTTGTGTTTCAGATGGAGACAGATTTGCAGTTTTTCTCACTATGTGCTTTATCTTTAGCTTGAGGTCTTCCCTTCCTGTTATGCCTCTGAAAGGGTCTCTCTTTCTTTCTCTCGGAACTCTTGCAACTCTCCCAACATCATTGCACTGTTAGAAATTACTCAATGCTTGTAAGCCTGCTCAGAGGGAGGCAGCCTCTGTTATTCTGGTGAAGCCTTGGTCTTGCGTAGGTTCTATATGCCTGGATCTTTAGGAATGGCCTTCTTAGTGCTCCTGACCCACCCACCACCTATGGTTGTGAGCCCACACATGTTCCTGCCCTTTCTCCAAGGCTAGAGAGTTTTTTTTCTGTTCCCCATAGAGAACTAGAATGGCTTTTCCCAGTGTGATAAGTGCAGCAGTGCTTGTTGCCCCTCTGCCTGCGTTTAAGACTTTTATTACACGGGGAAGACAAGCCCATGCAGGGTTTCATGCCTTCCCTGCAGGGCTTACTATTTCTTTCCCTAAACCCTGCCCTATTAAGTATGCTTTCTTGGACTTTCACTAATCTTGTGTGTGTGTGTGTGTGTGTGTGTAAGCCTGTAATGTCCCTGGAAAAGAACCTGCAAAAGAATATTTCCCTTACGTTTATGACCCCTAGGAACTCCACACTCTCATCAGCTCACACTTGGCTTCTGCCAACTCCTTAACTGAATT
Source organism: Piliocolobus tephrosceles (assembly GCF_002776525.5). Taxonomy (NCBI): domain Eukaryota; kingdom Metazoa; phylum Chordata; class Mammalia; order Primates; family Cercopithecidae; genus Piliocolobus; species Piliocolobus tephrosceles. The sequence continues at coordinate 51,083,380 of NC_045451.1, read as the reverse complement.
CCTCAGCCAAATTCTTTTTTTTTTTTTTTTTTTTTTGAGAAGGAGTTTTTGCTCTGCCGCCCAGGCTGGAGTGCAGTGGCCGGATCTCAGCTCACTGCAAGCTCCGCCTCCCGGGTTTATGCCATTCTCCTGCCTCAGCCTCCCTAAATTCTTATTGGTACCTGGTTGTATCTCCCCCAGGTAAACAAATGCTCACATCCCTCTCTCCCTGCAGGTATTTTTTTCTACTTATGTTTCAGATTGCTTAGTTGCCATGTGACCTCACCTTTCCGATGAATTCAAGAAAAGCCACTAATTTGTAGTTTGTCTGGCTCTGTGTCACTGCTGTAAGGGTGAGAGTGATGTTCTTTCCAGCTGTCAGCATCCCAAAAGAAAACTGAAAGTCTTCATACCTTTTTGGAGCCATTACAGCCTTTGTTCTCCAATATATTCGCTTTAAACCACAGATTGGCCTTAAACACTTGTTTTGTTTATAAAATGTAGATAAAACTTCACTTGTATGTCCAAAAGTTCCTCCCTGTCACATCCAGTTTATCCCTGTGGAATCTCAAATACACTTGTACATATCTAGGTTTCTTGGTTACAACAGCAGTACACTAAATTGGAAATCAGAAGAATGGGTTTATCTAATCTCTTACTAACAGTATGACTTTGAAAGTTGTTACACTGTCCTTTGATTTCAGCTTTCTCATCTACTCTAATTAGGAAGTTAGAGTAGATTGCCTATATAATTCTTTCTTGTCTAGTAATTTTTAGATAGTCTTACTTTTACTTTTCTTGTTGTTAAGAATGCAATTATGTCACATTATTTTTAGTTATTACTTTGGAGTTTCCCCAGAGTAATGAGTCTACAGTACGGTGGTTAAGCCAGCAAGCTCAGGAGGGAAACTGCTTACATTCAAATTCTTAGTTCAGCACTTTGGCGCTCTGTATATCTTGGGCAAATTACTTTTCTAGGTCTCAGCCCCTATATTTAAACTTCAAATGATAAAATAATATGTAATTGTTTTTAAAATAAAAATATAAATTCTCTAGTATAGTCTATAAAAGTTCAATAGACATAAAATTGTTTGAAAACATTGGCTGATAATCAAACCAAGGGCAAGCATATGACTGCTCTCTAATTGAAGATAGCAGTGGAAGAAGGTTGACTGACATTTGAACATGTCACAGTTTAACATCTGGAAGCTTAATATCTGGGAAGTTTTAAGAATTCACGTAATGGAAAAAAAAAAAAAAACAACCAAGACTACACCTTGATACCAGTGTTTTGGAAAGGGATTGCACTTACCAAGAAAAAGTGTATTGAACCTGGTATTCTTGGATCAATAATTTAAAGTTGCTGGCTAAAGAAAATTGGCCACAAGTCCTAAATGACAGTTCATATTTTCCTCCTTTTTATATCTCAGTTTTTATAACCTTTGCTGAATAGAACATTTATTTCTGCTTGATGAAGTGTGCTTTAGTCTGATTGTAAAGAGAATAATAAAAGAATTGAGAAAAGGAAAAAGGAGTGACATTGATAAATTTTAGCCAATTTAAAAACTAGAAAGTGTATGGTCACAGAGCATTCTTATTTATTTGATCAGCTATGCCCCAAAAATATGAATTTAATGTACTCCCTAGATTACTCTAGTATGTTTTCAGGTTTAAAAACTACTGCTAGATTATGCATGCAGGTTATAACCATGTTCTAAAGACTAATTGAAATGTAGTTTTGAAAATGTCTGTAGTTGATTATTACGAAGTTGAACGTAATAGGAATACAAAGTTCACAGAAGCCAGCAAATACGCTCCCAAAGTTCAGAATGATGAAGTGTGGCTAAAACTAGAATGAATCTTAATGTAGTCTCAGATCCACTGTGTTAGATGAGGAATTATTTCTAGACTTTTTTATCCTCCCTCACAGTTAAGAACTCATAAGTCTCCTAACTCCTAGGCTTCTTCCAGTCCCCCAGGCAACTTTTAACCTAACACTGCAGGATTAATGATACTTCCTTCAGTAGCAATTCTGATTTTGATCCTAAACCGAGGTTCTGATAATACCTCCTGCCCTTTCCATTAAGGTCCCAGCCACTCTAGAATTGATGACATGGTTTCATTCATGCCGGTTCCTACCCTTGCCCATTAAAACCTCAAAAACTCATACTAAATCCCAGCCCAGTGGATGGCTCTAGCTTCCTAGAGGCAGATTGCATTGACATTGGCAGTCAACTTGCCTGCATGCTCTCCATATCATCAACTGCTCCTGGATCCCATGACTGAGCTTTCCAGTCCAACAACTTGATTCAATTCCCAGTCTCCACATTTGCAGACTCATGATTCTGACCAAGTTGTTTTTAACTCTATGAGCTCCAGGTTCCTCAACTAAAAAATATTAATAGCAATAATTTTATCACAAGCAATAAAGATTAAATATGATTATATATTAACTGAAATGATAAGTATGGTAGCAGGTGCATAAATGCTACTAATTCATTCTCTAACAGAAAACATATATTGAAACATTGTGCTTCCTTAATTAATACACCACTCTACCTTCCTTTGGCTCTATTCTTCTCTGCTCAAAATTACTTTATTAAAATATGATTATTATAATCTTTTGGATCTGTTTCCTACTCTTTTTCATATCATGGCACATACCTAAAGTGATTATATTTAAACAGAAAAATAGGACAAGTGAATGAAATTGAAATTGCTGAATAAGAGATATAATCATCACAGAATCTCCAGCCTTCTCAAGCCTGTCCCGGAGGCCTGAGAGCTACATTAATCATTTATCAACCTATCTGTAATTTATCATTTATCCCAGTTAGGAAACTTTGCTTTGTTCGACATGTTTTGCCAATAGACAAATGTATTAATCCATTTTCATGCTGCTGATAAAGACATACCCAAGACCATGGAGAAAAAGAGATTTAATTGGACTTACAGTTCCAATGGCTGGGAAGGCCTCAGGATGATGGTGGGAGGCGAAAGGCACTTCTTACATGGTGATGGCAAGAGAAAAATGAGGAAGATGCAAAAGCAGAAACCCCTGATAAAACCATGAGATCTCATGAGACTTATTCACTACCACAAGAACAGTATGGAGGAAACCACTCCCATGAATCAAATTATCTCCCACTGGATCCCTCTCACAACACATGGGAATTATGGGAATCCAATTCAAGATGAGATTTGGGTGAGGACACAACCAAACCATATCATTTCATCCCTGGCCCCTCCAAATCTCATCTCCTCATATTTCAAAGCCAACCATGTCTTCCCAATAGTACTCTAAAGTCATTTCAGCATTAAAAGTCCACAATTCAAAGTCTCATCTGAGACAAGGCAAGTCCCTTCTGCCTATGAGCCTGTATAATCAAAAGCAAGCTAGTTACTTCCTAGATACAATGGGGGTATTTGGGTAAATACAGACATTCCAAATAGGAGAAATTGGCCAAAACAAAGGGGTTACAGGGCAAGTCTGAAATCCAGTGGGACAGTCAAATTCTAAAGCTCCAAAATGATTTCCTTTGACTTTATGTCTCACATCCAGGTCATGCTGATGCAAGAGGTAGATTGCTATAGTCTTGGGCAGCTTCTACCCTGTGGCTTTGCAGGGTATAGCCCCCTCCTGGCTGCTTTCACAGGCTGGCGTTGAGTGTCGGTGGCTTTTCTGGGTGCACGGTGCAAGCTGTTGGTGGATCTACCATTCTGGGGTCTGGAGGACGGTGGCCCTCTTCTCAAAGCTCCAACAAGCAGTGCCCCAGTAGGGACTCTGTGTGGGGGCTCTGACCCCACATTTCCCTTCTGCACTGCCCGAGCAGAGGTTCTCCATGAGGGCCCCACCCCTGCAGCAAACTTTTGCCTGGGCATCCAGGCATTTTGATACATCTTCTGAAATGTAAGTGGAGGTTCCCAAACCTCAATTCTTGACTTCTGTGCACCCGCAGCCTCAACACCATGTGGAAACTGCCAATGTTTGGGGCTTGTGCCCTCTGAAATCATGGTCTAAGCTGTACCTTGGCCCCTTATAGCAATGGCTGGAGTGGCTAGGATGCAGGGCACCAAGTCCCTAGGCTGCACACAACATGGGGACTCTGGGCCGGGTCCATGAAACAAAACCATTCTTTCCTCCTAGGTTTCCCAGTCTGTGCTGCCATGAATACCTATGACATGCCCTAGAGACATTTTCCCCATTGTCTTCAGCTCCTTGTTACTTATGCAGATTTATGCACCCAGCTTGAATTTCCCCATAAAAAAATGTTTTTTTCTTTTCTACTGCATTGTCAGGCTGCAAATTTTCTGAACTTCTATGCTCTGTTTCCCTTTTAAAATAGAATGTTTTTAACGGTAACCAAGTCACCTTTTGAATGCTTTGCTGCTTAGAAATTTATTCTGCCAGATACCTTAAACCACCTCTCTCAAGTTCAAAGTTCCACAAATCTCTAGGGCAGGAGCCAAATGCCGCTAGTCTCTTTGCTAAAACGTTAATAACAAGAGTCACCTTTACTCCAGTTCCCAAAAAGATCCTCATCTCCTTCTGAGACCGCCTCAGCCTGGACTTTATTGTTCATATCACTATCAGCATTTTTGTCAAAGCCATTCAACAAGTCTTTCGGAGGTTCCAAAGTTTCCCATATTTTCCTGTCTTCTTCTGAGCCCTCCAAAGTGTTCCAACCTCTGCCTGATACCCAGTTCCAAAGTCGTTTCCACATTTTTGACTATCTTTCAGTAACACCCCACTCTACTAGTACCAATTTACTGTATTACTATTTTCATGCTGCTGATAAAGACATACCCAAGCCTGGGATGAAAAAGAAGTTTAATTGGACTTACAGTTCCAATGACTGGGAAGGCCAGAGAATCATGGCGGGAGGTGAAAGTTCCTTCTTACATGGTGGCAGTAGGAGAAAAATGAGGAAGATGCAGAAGCAGAAACCCCTGATAAATCCATCAGATCTCGTGAGACTTATTAACTACCATGAGAACAGGATGAGGGAAACCACCCCAACGATTCAAATTATCTCCCACCAGGTCCCTCCTACAACACGTGGGAATTATGCGACTACAATTCAAGATGAGATTCAGGTGGGGACACAGAGCCAAACCAAATCAAGAGACTTTCTTCCAGTACCTACAAGTATGTCTTTTTCCTAGTGTCTGCCATACTCAAGAAGATTGCTCTCTTTCCTGACTATTCCCGTTGGTCCATTATAGATGAATAAAAATTTCTCAAGAGAAGACTCTTTAAATAAGACATCAGTTCTTTACCAATCACACTGCTTTGTGTATCATAAATAGAGAGTATTTTTTAAAAACTTAGCCTTAGAAAAAGGAAAATAATAATCAATATCGCTTGTATACTAATGCCCTGCATAAAGGAGTGACATTAGGAAGATGATAACTTAAAAGCCCTGAGCTCTCCTTTCCCCTGTAAACATTTGAGTGAATAGCAATTCTCATCAATTCCCTTTGTAAGAAACCAAGTAAGAGGTTTCTGCACACTAGACAAGTACAAAACTAGCCACATCAAAACTGGTAAGAAATTTCAAGTCACCCTGTCACCATAATCCTTCCCCCAGGCACAATGCCATCAAATTGGTATGAAACACCCAGTTCCTAGCTTGTCCCTGGGAAGGAAGAGAAATGACTAGACTGGATGTCCAATATTCTGATTTTTGGGGAGCTGTCCAAGTGGCTGCTTTTATCTTATCTGTCTCAGAGTACTGATAGGACCCAGCACACTCTGGATGGTTGAGGGCTGCTTAGAGCAATGACAACAGAGAAAGCACTCACCATACCTTTTCCTCAAGCACAGCACAGATGAAGCAGGAAAAAAAAACAAACAAAAAAAACACTATATCTCAGTTTCTCACTGGCGAAAAATGGATAAAATCATATATTCAAAATTCCAACTTCTCTGAGGTCCTCTGAGGGACAGACTTGCCCATCTTAGGGCATTAACCAGCCCAAGCAACCTCTAGATGCCTAGAGGCCTTTGAGGACAAAGATGGAAGTTTGAACTAGCATGTAAGTTAGAGAAGTGAAGGTTTAAGATGCCCCCAGAACCTCCGGACAGGATGATTGGTGAGGGTCTCCTTCTAAACAAGGCCAGTGGATGAAGATTGAGAGAAAGGCTGCTTTTTCTAATGTGCAGCTGCCAGCACAAAGAGTTAAGCAAAATGAAGAAACAAGGATGCACGGCCCAAAGAAAAGAAGATAAAGTTCCAGAAATCAAACCTAAGGAAACAGAGTTATATGAACTGCTCAACAGAGAATTTCAAATAACCATCATAAAGATTCTAAATGAGCTCAGGAGAACAATACATGAAGAAAGTGAGAATTTCAGCAAAGCAGTAGGAAATATACAGAAGAATCAAGAAGAACCGGAACTGAAGAACATAACTGAACTGAAAAATTCAATACAAGGGTTCAACAGTAAACTAGATTAAGCAGAAGAAAGAATCCGTGTACTCAACTACAGATCATTTGATATTATCAAGTCAAAGGGGCAAAAAAAAAAAAAAAAAAAAAAAAGAATAAAAAAGAGTAAAGGAAGTTTGAGGGACTTATGGGACAGTATCAAGCAGATAAACATATGCATTAAGGGAGCTTCAGAATAACAAGAGAAAAAAAGGGTCAGAAAGCACATTCAAAAAAATGATAGCTGAAAGCTTCCCAAATCTGGTGAAAGAAAAGAAATTCAATTCCAGGAATCCCAACAAATCTCAAATATGATGAGCCCAAAGATTTATATACTAAGACACATTATAATAAAATACTCAAAAGTAAAAGACAGAAAGAAACTTTTGAAAGTAGCAATATAAAAGCAATTTGCCATGTACAAGGTACCACCACCACCACCCCCACAATAAAGACTATCAGTGGATTGCTCAGCGGAAGTCCTGCAGGCCAGAACGGGGTGAAATAATACATTCAAAATTTGGAGGAGTAACAAAACTGACACCAAAAGTACTATACCAGGCAAAGCTGTCCTTTAAAAATGAAGGAAAAATACAAGAATTTCTAAATAAATAAAAGTTGAGAGAGTTATACACCATTAGACCTGCCTAATAAGACATTCTAAAGAGAATTTTCAAAGTTGAAATGAAAAGGCACTAAACGGCAATACAAAAGCATATAAAAGTATAATATTCACTGTTAAAGGTAAATATATAAACAAATATAGAATACTATAATACTGTAGCAGTGGCATAAATCACTTTTAATTCTAGTATAAAAGTTAAATGAAAGTATTAAAATAACTATAACAATATGTTAATGAATACACAGCACAAAAAAATGTGACATCAATCATGTAAAATGTTAGAGCAGAGAAATAAAGGTATGGTGTTTTTCTATGGGATTAAAGTTAAATTGTTATTAGCTTAAATAAACTGTTATAAGTATGTGATGTTTTGTATAAGTCCCATGGTAACACACACAAAAAAAATTTATAGAAGATACACAAAAAAGGGCCGGGAGCAGTGGCTCACACCTGTAATACCAGCACTTTGAGAGGTCTAGGAAGGCAGATTACCTGAGACCAGGAGTTCGAGACCAGCCTGGTCAACATGGCAAAACCCTGTCTCTACTAAAAATACAAACATTAGCCTGGCGTGGTGGCAGTTGCCTGTAATCCCAGCTACCCCAGAGGCTGAGGCAGAAAAATCACTTGAACCCAGGAGGTGAAGGTTGCAGTGAGTTGAGATCATGCCACTGTACTCTAGCCTGGGTGACAAGAGTGAAACTCCATCCCCCCCAAAAAAAAAAAGAAAAGAAGAAGAAGACAATACACAAAAGAAAAAGATAAATGACTATAAAAATCAATAAGCTACAAAGAAAGATAGCAAGAGAAGAAAACGGGGAAAAAACCCTAGAAGACAGAAAATAATTAACAAAATGACAATAGTTAAGTCCTTTATTATCAATAATTTCTTTAAATGTAAACAAATTCCCAATGAAAAGGCATAGAGTGATTGAGCAGATAAAAAACAAAATAAATTATCTGCCATCTACAAGAGACTTGCCTTATGTTTTTAAAACACACATGAGCTAAAAGTGAAGAGTAGAAAAGCATATTTCATGAAAATTGTAACCAAAAGAAAGCTGGGTTGGCTATACTTATATAAGACAAAGTAGACTGTAAGTCAAAAACTGTCACAGAGACAAAAAGAGAGATACAATTATGAATATATATGCACTCAACATCAGAGAACCCAAATATATAATGCTAACTCTGACAGAACTTAACAGAGAAATGGGCAGCAATACAATAATAGTAATAGACTTAAATACCCCACTGTCAATAATGGAGAGAACATCTAGACAAAAAAAAAAAAATCAACAAAGAAACAACAAACTTGTACAGCACCATACACCAAAAAGACCTAAGAGATATATATGGAACATTCTATCCAATATCAGCAGAATACACATTTTTAGCAGTGCACACAGAACCTTCTCTTGGATAGATCACATATTAGATTACAATATGAGTCTTGATAAATATAAGATTGAAATCACACCAAATATTTTTTCTGACCACAATGGAATAAAACTAGAAATCAATAGCAGGAGAAAAACTGAAAAAATTACAAGTATGTGTAAATTACACAACACTTTGAACCAATGGGTCAAGGAATTCAAAAGGGAAATTGGAAAATATCTTAAGAAAAGCAAAAACGAATGCATAGCTTACTAAAACTATGGAATACTAAAAACAGTATTAAGAGGGAAGTTTACAGTGATAAATGCCTACATTTTAAAAAAAAAGAAAAATCTTCAACAACCTAACAATAACTATACATTTCCAAGAAACAATAAAAAGAAAAACAAACCAAGAAAAAAGTTTAGAGCAGAAATAAATGAAATGGAAAAAAGAGAAATAATAGAAAAAAATTAATGAAATTTAAAATTTTTTTTAAAGATTTAAAAATTGACCCTTTATCTTGCAAAACTAAAAAAACAGAGAAGACTCAAATAAAATTAGAAATAAAGTGGCCGGGCACGGTGGCTCAAGCCTGTAATGCCAGCACTTTGGGAGGCCGAGATGGGCGGATCACGAGGTCAGGAGATCGAGACCACCCTGGCTAACATGGTGAAACCCCGTCTCTACTTAAAAAAAAAAAAAATACAAAAAACTAGCCGGGCGAGGTGGCAGGCGCCTGTAGTTCCAGCTACTCGGGAGGCTGAGGCAGGAGAATGGCGTAAACCCGGGAGGCGGAGCTTGCAGTGAGCTGAGATCTGGCCACTGCACCCCAGCCCGGGCAACAGAGCGAGACTCCGTCTCAAAAAAAAAAAAAAAAAAAAAAAAAAAGAAATAAAGGAGAAGACATTACAACTGATGCCACAAAAATAAAAGGAACCTTAAGAGATTCCTATGAATAATTAGATGTCAATAAATTGGATAACATAGAAGAAATGCATGAATTTCTAAAATTATACAACCTACCAAGACTAATTCATGAAGAACTAAAAAATCTGAAAAGACCTAAAACTTGAAAGGACGTTAAATCAGGAATCAGAAACCTCCTAACAATTAAAAGCTCAAGACCAGATGACTTCACTTGTGTAAAACATTTAAAGAATTAATGCCAGTTGTTCTCAAACTTTTTCAAAAAAGTGAAGAGGAGGAAACACTTTCAAACTCATTTTATGAGACCAGGACTGCCTGACACCAAAGCCAGTCAAAGACACCACAAGAAAAGAGAACTACTGGCCGATATCCCTAATGAACGTAGATGCAAAAGTCCTCAACAAAATTCAAGCAAACTAAATTCAACATGCATTAAAAGGATCATACCCATGACCAAGTGGGATTCATCTCTGGGATGCAAGAAAGACTCAACATTTGAAAATTAATAAAGATTATACACCACATTAACAGAATAAAGAATACAAATTGCATTTATCTTAATAGATGCAGAAAAGGCATTTTTCATAATTCAACATGTTTTCATGTTTAAAAAAAACCCTCAACAAATTAGATATAGAAAGCACCTCAAAATAACAAAGGCCACATATGAAAAGCTCACAGCTAACATCATCCTCAATGGTGAAAAACTGTATCTCTTTCTTCTAAGATCAAGAGCACAGTGAGAATGCCCACTTGTATATCACTTCTATTCAACATAGCACTGGAGGTCCTGGCCAAAGAAATTAGGCAAGAAAAAGAAATAAAAGGTAACTGAATTAGTAAAGAAGGAGTAAAATTATCTGTTTACAAATGTTATGATCTTATGTATAAAAAAACTCTCAGGACGCAAAAAAGAAATGGCTGTTAAAACTAAATCAGCATATAAAAATTAGTGGTATTTCTATACACTAACAATGAACCATCCAAAAAATTTAAGAACACAATTCCATTTATGATAGCATCAAAGAGAATAAAATGCTTAGGAATAAGCATAACCAAAGAGGCAAAAATCTTGTACACTGAAAACTATAAAACACTGATGGCAAGAATTAAAGAAGATACAAATGGAAAGATACTGCATGTCCATTAGTTGGAAGACTTAATATGTTAAAAATGTTCATACTACTGAAAGTGATCTACAGATTCAATGCAATCTCTATTAAAACTTCAATGGCATTTTTTATATAAATATTAAGAAGTCTAAAACTTACATGGAACCACAAATGATTCAAATAGCAAAAGCAATCTTTTTTTTTTTTTTTTTGGAGACGGAGTCTTGCTCTGTCGCCCAGTCTGGAGTGCAGTGGCGTGATCTCTGCTCACTGCAACCTCTGCCTCCTGGGTTCAAGCGATTCTCCTGCCTCAGCCTCACAAGTAGCTGGGACTACAGGCACGTGCCACCAAGCCTGGCTAATTTTTGTATTTTTAGTAGAAACAGGGTATCACCATGTTGGCCAGGATGGTCTCAATCTCTTGACCTTGTGATCTGCCCACCTCAACCTCCCAAAGTGCTGGGATTACAGATATGAGCCACTGTACCTGGCCAGCAAAAAGAATCTTGAGAAAGAAGAGCAGAGCTGAGGCACCACTCTTCCTGAGTTCAAAATATATTACAAATGTATATAAATGAAAGCAGTATGGTGCTGGCATAAATGCAGACACAGACAATATAGATCAATGAAACAAAATAGTGAGGCTAGCAATTAACCCACTCAGGTATGGTTAACTAATCTCTGACAAGTGTGTAAGAAAGGCAAAGAGTCACAATGGGGAAAGGATAGTCACCTCAACAAATGGCATTGAGAAAACTGAGTCGCCACATGCAAAAGAATAAAAATGGACATTTATACCATACACAAAAATCAACTCAAAGTGTATGAAAGACTTAAACATAAGAATGGAAGCTTAAAAACTCCTAAAAAAAAAAAAAAAAAAAAATAGGGGGAAGCTTCATTACATAGATATTGGCAATGATTTCTTATATATGACCCCAAAAGCACAGGCAACAAAAGTAAATATAGATGAACAGAATGACATCAAACTACAAATCTTCACAGCAAAGGAAACAATCAACAAAATAAAAAAGCAACCTACAGACTGGAAGAAAATATTTGCAAACCGTATATCTGATAAGTCGTCAATATCCAGAACATATAAGGAAGTCCTACAACTCAAAAGTAAACAAACAATCCGATTTTAAAATGGGTAAAGGACTTGAACAGACAAAGAAGACACGCGAATAGCCAATATGTACATTAAAAAGTGATTAACATCACTAATCATCAGGGAAACGCAAAAGTACAATGAAAGGATGAGGAGAGGAAATGGCGGATAGGAGAAAGGACTAATGTGCAGCTTCCACTTGGACATGCAGAACAGCATGTGAAAACTAACACTATGAACTTCTACTCCAAGAGCCACAGCACAAACGTGCCAGGAAGACTGAAAGGGTTCACAGATCCTTTGGAAAAAGCGGCTCACTATGCACTATGAGTCGCCACATGCAAAAGAATAAAAATGAACATTTATACCATACCCAAAAATCAACTCAAAGTGTATGAAAGACTTAAACATAAGACTGGAAACTTAAAAACTCCTAAAAAAAAAAAAAAAAAAACATAGGGGGACACTTCATTACATAGATATTGGCAATGATTTCTTATATATGACCCCAAAAGCACAGGCAACAAAAGTGAATATTGTTTTCAGCTGTGAGACAGCTGAAAAACTCTGAGATTTCAAAGTGTGAGAGGGGAAACTTGCCTTTGAACACACATCCCCACTGGAGAACCTATGGAAGAAGCAGTGGAAAGAGTCCTGTAGGCATTCCCAGTCCCCAGTTTGAGCCCAGGGAGGCCATCCCTTACTTTATCTCACAGAGAGGGTCCTTGGGGAAAACAGCCAGCCAAACTAGGGAGGGGGTCACAGGGTGAAAGAAGCTTCCCACTGAATTTTGTAATTTCAGCCAAGCATGAATTTTCGTGAGCAGCGTATGGGGGTGAACAAGAATTGCTGCAGGTACCAGCGCAGGAAACATGGCTGATGGTGTGGGCAGGTGGGAAGGGGCAAGGCCTGAAAGCCGAGCTTACTTTCTCAGTGGGGAGGCTTTTAGCCTGGGACAAGGTCTGAGTCCTGCATGCAGGATGCTGGACATAAACGCTGTTGGTGAGGCACAGCAGGAACAAGACTAGTCTCACTGGCTGTGTGGAAGGTGGGTGAAGCCTGTCACTGCCAGCTTTCTGCCACTTCCCTGATGACTTATATGATGCAGCAGAGGCAACCATAATCCCCCTGGGAACATAACTCCATTGGCCTGAGAACCACCTCCCCATTCCCCATCGTGGCTGCAGTAAGCCCCACCCAAGGAGATTCTGAGCTCAGACCCACCTAACTGCCCTCACCTGATGGTTTTTCTCTACCCACCCTGGTAGCCAAACACAAAAGATATAAACTCTTGGGAGCTTTACGGCCCCTCTCATTACCTGAGAAACTCAAATACTTATTCTGGCCAACTTAAAGCAAGCTTATATCCCCCCTCTAATAATGCAGCTGGTGCTGTCTTGAAAGCACCACCTCTTGACTGGAAGCCAAACAACTCAAGCCATTGCAGCAACTCGTGACAAAATAACCCTGCTCCAAGGAAGTAGAAAAAAGCGGTGAATTCCTCTGCCTGCAACATTCTGGCTAACCAGAGGTTCTGAGTCTGTCCACGTGACAACTTCACTTCTAGCACAATCAGCATTCAAGAAAACCAGCACACTAAACGGAACTATAGCCAAGGACTTTCACAGTCTACTTCACTCTCCTGCCACCTCCACCAGAGCAGATGCTGGTATCCATGGCTGGGAGACCTGAAGACAGATCACATCACAGGACTCTTTGCAGACATTCTGCAGTACCAGCCCAGAACCTGGTACCCCACTGGGTGGCTAGACCCAGAAGAGCAACAGTAATCACAGTAGTCCAGCTTTCCAGAAGCCCCATCCCTAGGGGAAGGAGAGCACCACATCAAGGAATCACCCTGTGGAACAAAAGAATCTGAACAGAAGCCCTTGAATTCCAGATCTTTCCACTGAAATGGTCTACCCAAATAAGAAGAAACAAACAAAAAAAAAGTAATTCTAGTAATATGACAAAACAAGGTCCTGTAACACCCCATACAGATCTCACTAGCTGCTCCCCAGCAATGAATCCAGACCAAGAAGAAATCTTTGAATTGCCATATAAATAATTCAAAAGGTTGATTATTAAGCTACTCTGGGAGGTACCAGAGAAAAGTTAAACCCAATTTAAAGAAATTTAAAAAAAACAATGCAGAGTACGGATAAAACATTTTCCAGAGAAATAGATATCATAAAGAAAAAAACAATCACAACTTCTAAAAATGGAAGACACACTTAGAGAAATACAAAATACACTGGAAAGTTTCAACAATAGACCAGAACAAGTGGAAGAAAAAACTTCAGAGCATGAAGACAGGGCTTTCAAATTAATCCAATCTGACAAAGACAAAGAAAAAAGAATAATTTTTTTAAAAAGCCTCCAAGAAATTGGGGATTATGTTAAATGACCAAACCTAGAATAATTGGTGTTCATGAGGAAGAAGATAAATCTACAAGTTTGGAAAACTTATTTGAAGGAATAATTGAGGAAAACTTTTCTAGCCCTAGACATCCAAATACAAGAAACTTAGGCTACTCTGCCTGTGGAGTAGCCATTCTGTATTCTTTTACTCTCTTATTAAACTTGCTTTCACTTTAAAAAGAAAAGAAGAAGAGGAGGAGGAAGGAGGAGAAGGAGGGAGGAGGACGAGAAGGGAGGAGGAGGAGAAAAGAGGAGGAGGAAGAGGAAGCTCAAAGAACACCTGGAAAATTTATCACAAAAAGATTATCACCTAGGCCCACAGTCATCAGGTTATCTAAATTCAAGATGAAGGAAACAGTCTTAAGAACTGTGAGGCAAATGTATCAGGTAACCTATAATGAAAAACTTATCAGATTAATGGCAGATTTCTCAGCAGAAACCTTACAAGCCTGAAGGGATTGGGGTCCTATTTTTAGCCTCCTATAACAAAATAATTATCAGCCAAAAATTCTGTATTCAGCAAAACTAAACTTCATAAGTGAAGGGCAGATACAGTCTTTTTTTCAGACAAACAGATGCTGAGAGAATTTGCCACTGAGCCAGCACTACAAGAACTGCTAACAGGAGCTCTAAATCTTAAAACAAAAACTTCAAATACATCAAAATAGAACCTATTAAAGTATAAGTCTCACAGACCCTATTAAAAAATAACACAATGAAAAAAAAATAAGGTATTTAGGCAATAACTAGATGGATGAATAGAATAGTACCTCACATCTCAATGCGAATGGTGAATGTAAATGACCTAAATGCCCCACTTACAAGATACAGAATGGCAGAGTGGATAAAAATCCACCAACCAAGTACCTTCTGTCTTCAAGAGACTCACCTAACTCATAAGGACTCACAAGAACTTAAAGTGAAGGGGTAAAAAAAAGATATTCTATGCAAATGGAAACCAAAAGTCAGCAGGAGTAGCTATTCTTATATCAGACAAAACAGACTTTAAAGCAACAACAGTCTAAAAAGGCAAAGAAGAACATTACATAATGATAAAAGGATTAGGCCAACAGGAAGATATTACAATCCTAAATATAGGTGCACCTAACACAGGAGCTCCCAAATTTATGGAACAATTACTACTAGACCTAAAAAATGAGATAGATGACAACATAATAATAGTGAGGGACTTCAATACTCCACTGACAGCAATGAATAGGTCATCAAGACAGAAAGTCAACAAAGAAACAATGGATTTAAACTATACCCTAGAACAAATGAACTTAACAGATATTTACAGAACATTCTACCCAACAACTGCAGAATATACATTCTTTTCACCAGCACGTGGAACATTCTTCAAGATAGACCATGTGATAGACCACAAATCTCAGTAAATTTAAGAAATTTGAAATCATATCAAGTATCCTCTCAGACCACAGTGCAGATAAATTCCTGGAAATATACAACCCTCTTAGATTAAACCATGAAGAAATAGAAACTCTGAACTGACCAATAACAAATGACAAGATTGAAAAAATAATAAAAAAAGAATGCCAACATAAAAATAAATGTCCAGGACCAGATAGATTCACAGCTGAATTCTATCAGACATTCAAAGAATTGGTACCAATCCTACAGAAACTATTCCAAAAGATAAAGAAAGAGAGAATCTTTCCTAAATAATTCTATGAAGCCAGTATCATCTTGATACCAAAACCAGGAAAGGACATAACGACAACAAAAAAAACTACAGACCAATATCTCTGATGAACCAAGATGCATTAATCTTCAATAAAATACTAGCTAACCAAATCCAACAGCATATCAAAAACATAATACATCATGATCAACTGGGTTTCACACCAGGGATGCAGGGATAGTTTAACACACACAAGTCAATAAATGTGAGATCGCATAAACGGAACTAAATACAAAAAGCTTATGATTATCTCAATAGACAGAGTAAAAGCATTTGAGAAAGTCCAGCATCACTTTATGATTAAAACCCTCAACAAAATCAGCATAGAAGGCACATACCTCAGGATAATAAAAACCATCTATGACAAATCTACAGCCAACATTATACTGAATGGGGAAAAATTGAAAGTATTCCCACTGAGAAATGGAACAAGACAAGGATACCCACTTTCACCACTTCTATTCAACACAGTACTGGAAGCCCTAGCCAGAACAATCAGAAAGAAATAAAGCACATCCAAATGGGTAAAGATGAAGTCAAACTGTCGCTGTTCACCAGCAATATGATGGTATACTTAGAAAATTCCAAAGCGGCCAGGCATGGGGGCTCACGCCTGCAATCCCAGCACTTTGGGAGGCCGAGGAGGGTAGATCACCTGAGGTCAGGAGCTTGAGGCCAGCCTGGCTGACATGAGGAAACCCCGTTTCTACTAAAAATACAAAGTTAGCTGGGTGTGGTGGCACATGCCTGTAATCCCAGCTACTAGGGAGGCTGAGGCAGGAGAATCACTTGAACCCATGAGATGGAGGTAGCAGTGAGCCAAGATCGTGCCATTGCACACCAACTTGGCAATAAGAGAGAAACTCCATCTCAAAACAAAAACAAAAAGCAAACAAAAAAACCCCGAAGATTCATCCAAGAAGCTCCTAGATCTGATAAATATGCCGTAAAGTTTCAAGATAGAAAATCAATGTACACAAATCAGTAGCACTGCTATACACCAATATTGACCAAGCTGAGAGTCAAATCAAGAATTCAACCCCTTTTACAATAGCTGCAAAGAATAAAAAATATTTAGAAATATGCCTTACCAAGGAGGTGAAAGATCTCTACAAGGAAAACTAAATGCCACTGCTGAAAGAAATCAGACAACACAAACAAATGGAAACATATCCCATGCTCCTGGATGGGTAGAATCAATATTGTGAAAATGACCATACTGCCAAAAGCAATCTATAAATTCAGTGCAATTTCCAACAAAATACTACCAACATTCTTCACAGGGCTAGAAAGAAAATCCTAAAATTCATATAGAACCAAACAAGAGCCTGCATAGCCAAAGCAGGACTAAACAAAACAGAACAAATCTGGAGACATCACATTCCCCAAATTCAAACTATTGTACAAGGCTATGGTTACCAAAACAGCATGGTACTGGTATAAAAATAGGCATGTAGACCAATGGAAGATAATACAGAACCCAGAAATAAATCCAAATACTTACAGCCAACTGATCTTTGACAAAGCAAATAAAAACATAAAGTGGGAAAAGGACAGCCTATTCAACAAATGACGCTGGAATAACTGGCAAACCACATGTAGAAGAATGAAACTGAATCCTCATCTCTCACCTTACACAAAAATCAACTCAAAATGGATTACATACTTAAATCTAAGACCTGAAACCATAAAAATTCTAGAAGATAACATCAGAAAAACTCTTCTAGACATTGGCTTCGGCAAAGAGTTCATGGTCAGGAACCCAAAAGCAAATGCAACAAAAGCAAATGCAACAAAAGCAAAGATAAATAGACGGGAACTACACATCTAACAAAGGACTAATATCCAGAATCTACAAGGAACTCAAACAAATCAGCAAGAAAAAAAGAAACAATTCTATCAAAGAGTGAACGAAGGACATGAATAGACAGTTCTCAAAAGAAGATATACAAATGGCCAACAAACATATGAAAAATGTTCGACATCACTAAATACCAGAGAAATGCAAATTGAAACCACCATGCTATATCACATTACTCCTGCAAGAATGACCATCATTTAAAAAAAAAAAAAAAAAAAAAAATACATGTTAGCATGGATGTGGTGAAAAGGAAACACTTTTACACAGCTGGTGGAAACAGCAGTGTACAATTGTATACAATAGAAGCCCCAGTGCCCTGGCCACAGATGGGTACTGGTCTGTGGCCTGTTAGGAACTCGACCACACAGCAGGAGGTGAGCAGCAGGCAAACAAGTGAAGCTTCATTTGTATTTACAGCCTTTCCCCATCACTCGTATTACCACCTGAACTTGGCCTCCTGTCAGATCAGCAGCAACACTGGATTCTCATAGCGGCTCGAACCCTACTGTGAACTGTGCATGTGAGGGATCTAGGTGGCATGTTCCTTTTGAGAGTCTACTGCCTGATGATCTGTCACTGTCTCCCATCACCCCAGATGGGACCATCTAGTTGCAGAGAAACAAGCTCAGAGCTCCTACTGATTCTACATTATAGTAAGTTGTATAATTTTTTCATTATATGTTAAAATTACAATGTAATAATAATAGAAATAAAGTGCACAATACATGTAACACACTTGAATCATCCCCAAACCATCCCCACCACCCACCACCCCATCGTTGGAAAAACCGTCTTCCACAAAACTGGTCCTTGGTGCCGAAAAGTTTGTAGACCCTTGATTTAAATCATAAATTGTCCAGGTTGTACACATTCTCTAAAAGGTATTACAAATACATTATTTAAACCTCTTTGCCGGCCAGGCGTGGTGGCTCACACCTGTAATCTCAGCACTTTGAGAGGCCGAGGTAGGTGGATCACTTGAGATCAGGAGTTCGAGACCAGCCTGGCCAACATGGTGAAACCCTGTCTCTACTCAAAATACAAAAATTAGTTGGGCATGGTGGTGGGCGCCTGTAATCCCAGCTACTTGGGAGGCTGAGGCATGAGAAACACTTGAACCTGGAAGGCAAAGGTTGCAGAGAGCCAAGATTGTGCCACTGCACTCCAGCCTGGATGATAGAGAGAGACTCAGTCTCAAAAAACAAAAACAAAAACAAAAAACCTCCTTGCCTATATTTGCTTATTCCTATAGCATATTTATGTATACAAGTTTATTGCTTTTTGATGCTCAGTAGTATTCACTTATATAGAATTGAATACTACTGAGCATCAAAAAGGAATAAACTTGTATATAATTGAATATGTGTATATGTGTGTGTATACAGCATATTTTGCTTAGTCACTCACTACTTGTTGGATAATTGAATTGCTTCCAGTTTTTTGAATATTACAAAAAATGCATTTAGAGATATTTTCATATTTTTCTTTTTTTTTTTTTCTTTTTGAGACAAGGTATTGCTCTGTCGCTCAGGTTGGATTGCAGTGGTTTGATCTCGGCTCACTGCAACCTCGGTCTCCAGGCTCAAGCAATCTCCCCACCTCAGCATCCCTACTAGCTGAGTAGCTGGGACTACAGGTGCATCCCACCACACTGGGCTAATTTTAGTATTTTTTGTAGAGACAGAGTTTGTCATGTTGCCCAGGCTGGTCTCGAACTCCTGGACCCAAGCAATCTGCCTGCCTTAGCCTCCCAAAGTGCTGGGATAACAGGTGTGAGCCACCGCACCCAGCCAATATTTACATATTTTTTAACTCCAGAATTTCCACTTTGTTTTTTCTAGTGGATTATTTTTCTTTATTAATAGTTCCCCCTTTTTAGCAATTGCCACCACATTTCCCTTAGTTCTTTGAACATGTGTATACTGATCTATTAAGTTCTTCGAAGATATTTATCATATCTAATTAGAAATTTTTGTCTGCTAAATCCAACATTTAGACCCACTCAGAGACAGTTTTCATTGGCTGTTTTTTTACACTAAGTACAGTTTACATTGTCCTATTTGTGTTTTCTTGCATGTTTTATACCGTTTTGTAGAAAACTAGAGAATTCAGATAATCTATTGTAGCAACTCTGGATTATCACTTTCTTTTTCTCTGAGGGTTTTTTTTTTTTGGTGGGGGGGTGGCTTTTGTTGTTGTTTAGCTACTTGTTGTTTTGAAGTAACATATCTGAATCAAATCTGAGGAGTGTAGAAGCCCCATGATGTGCAGCTCTTGATGCCTCTGCTTAACTGTTTTATTGTTTTTATTTTTTAACCTGGTCTCTTAGAAGTGACCCCTGGTTTTGCATAATTAAATGGTTTGTCAATGGTTGAACAAAAGTTGTGTTCAAAAACAGTGGGCCTATAAGGCTTCCACCCTCTGCTGGTGGATCTGTGTTTAGTTTGGGCAGTTTTCAAGTCAGCGTGGCCTTTTGTTGTTATTGTTGGCCCTCATGCCTCCACCATTCATGCGCACAGGCTCCCAGGCAGCCAGGCATGCGTGGAATGTTTATCAAGTCCCTCAATTGCTATCTCCCTGCTAATATCTTGCTAGTCTTACATTCTGTTACTTGCCCTAACCAGGACCATAACGTCATGCTGCGGGCTTTTCGTGTTCACTGCTGGGTGAGATTTTTCCATCCTCCACTCCAAATAAAATCAGCCCCCTCCAGCAGCGAATGTGCTGGTTTTCATGGCCAGCTGGCCCTGGTTGAACTACTGCATCATCTGAGCTGGGGCAGGGCCAGTGGACAACTTCAGGCAAGAATGCCACAGACTTCCACTGTTTTCCCTAAAATTCAGTAGTTTTTTTGGGAATATTTATCTCTTAATTTGTTATTTGCCTTTTATAGATTTCTCCAGGGCCTTTTTTCTGTTTTCTTTTTTTTTTTTTTTCTTTTTTTTTTTTTTACTATTTTTGTCAGTTTCATAGTTGTTTTTTGGAGAGATGATTTGTCGATCTCTTCAGTCCTATATAGCTAGCAGTCCTACCTATTTTCCCACCTTTCACAACACTTACATGCATATATATATTCAACCTTTCAGGGTACTCAGCAGAATAAAGGGTGAATAGAGGGCAATTTATTTAACAGGATCCAACTTTCATAAAAGGTAGTTGGGGACCAGGCACCGTGGCTCACACCTGTGATCCCTGCACTTTGGGAGCCTGAGGCGGGTGAATCTCTTGAGCTCAGGGGTTTGAAACCAGCCTGGCAACATGGCAAAACCCCATTTCTAATATATATATGTGTGTGTGTGTGAGAGAGAGAGAGCCAGGGAGGTCGAGGCTACAGTGAGCTATGTTCACACCACTGCACTCCAGCCTGGGTGACAGAGCAAGATCCTGTCTCAAAAAAAAAAAAAAAAAAAAAAAGGCAATTAGGATTTTAAAATAGTATCTTTTTTTCTTTTCTAATAACAGTAGCCCTATAAGCATTTCTGGTATAGAAAAGCCAAGTAGACTTGGCTATATGAGACATATTTTTTCCTTTTTATTTATAAATAATGAAAGAACAACAACACATACAACAGCTCAGATCCACGGCAGCATTTTATCTAGTCCATCATTACCTCCTCCCAGACACAATTTCTTAACTTCCAAAATACTTCTTCTTCTGTGACTTCACTATTCTTTCTCTCCTCCTGGCCTCTGATATGTGCACACTACCAGTAAGTACTGGGCTCTCTTCTATTTATTTTCTACACACAGACATATTTGGTGATCACATCTCATCTCTCAGATTTAAACACCATCTTTAAACTAATGAGGGCCATTTATGCAACCGCTTACTTGACACCTCTACTCGGATCTCCGATAGACAAAATTTAAAATATCTAAAACAAAACTCGTGGTTTAAGACTACACTCCAGATTTTCTCCTCTCCCAATCTTCCCATTCATCCAATTTTTCCGGCCAAAAACCTAGAATTCACCTGAGTTGACTCTGCTCCCTTTCACTCTACGGCTAATTCATGGGCATGTCCTAAGGGGCTCATAATTCAAATGTATCCAGAATATGAGCTCCCCTCACTGCCACCATTCTAGACTAAGCCACCTTCATCACTCACCTGGGCTCTTGCAATAGCCTCCGAAGTGTTCTTTCTGCTCCAACATAGTCAATCTCTTTCTGAAAATGTAAACGAAATCTTATGATTACTTGGCTCAATTGTTTCTTGCAGAATAAAATTCAAGCTTTACACTATGTACTGGTCTGACCTGTGCTCTCTGGCTTATTTCACTCCAGTCATCTTGTTTCTTTCGCATTCCACATCTTTCAACCTCAGGCCCTTTGCCTTTTACTTATCTTTGAAACAAGTGAGGCAGAAATTGTAACCAGTCACTTGGCTCACATTGCATTGGCAAGAATGCCATCACATCACATTATCATCTGCAAAGGACTCAGAGAAATGTAACGTCTGCCAAGGAAGTCATATGATCAACTTAAATTCTGTTACTACAGCACAGGAGAGAATGGAATTTGGTGGACAGTTAGCAGTTTCTCACACAATATTTGGCTGTAGTCAACCAACTGTTTACATGCAAATTTCCTTCCACAAATAGAACATACTTGTTCCCTTTCCAAAGAAGGCAAGCCAAAGTCTAATTCAGTTATTTCATCCAGCTCAAAGTTCAGGATCACTAATTGAAACACCGTCCTCTCCATCAGATCAATATGTTATCTCCCTCCAGTCCCCATCCCCCAAATAAACAGTAGCAGAGCAGGAATAGGATAAATGCAATATAAGGCACGATTTGGAAAAGGAAAGCATGAGAAGCACACTAGAGAGAACGATCTAGAGCAGTTATCACCGTGCTGGGCAGGAGTCATTCATCTGTCAGCTCTGGGAGGGGAGTGGGTTCTTGGTTGACCCATCTGACCGTCCCTGGTTCTACTCTCTGAGTAGAGAGGAACTCCTTTGTCTATGGTTGTTGTGGCCTCTGGCCTTGCCTTCTGGGCACCTACTTTATGTCTTTTACATGAATATCAGAGAGTATGCATTCCCTGAAGACTACTTCATGTCTCACAATTTTGCTTTTTCAAATTATGCTATTGGCTAATTTGGTAACACAATCCATTGAAAACACAGCAACTGCAGGGTTTTTTTTTTTTTTTTCCCTATAATCAATTGCATGTTTCAATAACCATACTCCATTTTTTTTTTAATTTAGTTTTAAGTGTTTCTGTTTTCTGACTTCTATACTGTAACTATCTGTGTTAGGCTGTTCTTGCATTGCTATAAAGAAATACTCAGCTGGGTGCGGTGGCTCACACCTATAATCCCAGCACTTTGGGAGGCCAAGGTGGGTGGATCACTTGAGGTCAGGAGTTCAAGACCAGTCTGGCCAACATGGTGAAACCCCGTCTCTACAAAAATATGAAAATTAGCCAGGTGTGGTAGTACATGCCTGTAATGCCAGCTACTTGGAGGCTGAGGCACAAGAATCACTTGAACCCGGGAGGTGGAGGTTGCAGTGAGCCGAGATGGTGCCACTGCACTCTGGCCTGGGTGACAGAGTGAGGCTCTGCCTCAAAAAAAAAAAAAAAGAAAAAAAAAAAAAAGAAAAAGAAATACCTGAAACTGGGTAATTTATAAAGAAAAGAGGTTTAATTGACTCGTGGTTCTGCAGACTATATAGGAAGCATGGTGCTGGGCATCAGCTTGGCATCTGGTAGGGCCTCAGGGGTCTTTTACTCATGGTGAAAGGCAAATTGGAAGCAGCAGTGAGACATGGGGGTTGGTACCACACACTTTTAAGCAATTAGATCTCACGAGAACTCACTATCAGGAAGACAGCACCAACTCATGAGGGATCCACCTCCATGATCCAAACACCCCCGCTAGAGCCCACCTTCAGCATTGGGGATTACATTTCAACATGAGACTTAGAGGGAACAACATCCAAACTGTATCACCATCTTCTCACACTGTCTTTCTGGAAATTTCTAATCACTTCACCTAGAGGAACAAGCTCAGTGGGAAATGTGCTTGTCTTGCAAATCATCACATGTAATATTTTTACCAAATGTTTTCAACACATGACTGAAGGTAACCATATTTCCAGCCTACTATATTTTGTCTCTGCTGTATGTTACTTCATTTTCAAGCCAAAACCACATCATTTCTGTTTTTCATGATGTCTATCTACGTCCCACTTTCAATACCAATTTCTTCAACACTATGTCAAAAAGCTAAGCTTCAGTAATAAAGAGATCCCAAAATATAGTCACTTCACAAAATAAACATTTATTTGTTTCACATATAACCTAATAGTCCCCAGATGAGCAGTTCAGGGTTCCAAGGTTACTCTGCTCCACATAGCCATCCAGGAATCCAGATCCCTTCCCCCCCCACTTTTTTTTTTTCAACATCTCAGACTTTCTTCTTAACTTTATGGTCAAAGCTGGTCAGTGAACATATTTGTGTTCAGCTTGAAGAATAGGAAAATCAAGGCCGGCAATTTTCCTTTAAATTGTGGCAGAAATTTTATGTATCACTGCTGCTCATACTGTACTGGTGAGAACTTCATCTCATGGCCCCAACCAGACAGTCTCTAACTTCGTGTGTGCAGAACATTATTCCTAGCATGTAAGCGGACTGTGATAACATTTTATTGGTGATAAGTGATTACAACAATACCACAAGGTAGATTATGTTGCATTTGAGGTATTCTAATAAAGGTATCTTATGTCAAATATGCCTATTATATTTATATAATTACAGGACAAGAGTGAGTGGCTAGTTTCCTTTTGACTCAGTTGTGTCTTATAGGTTTATAGGTTTTTTTTTTTTTTTTTTTTTGCTTTTTTTACAGTAGAGTCTATCTATTTACCTGTTTGGACAGTTACATATGAGAACTTTTATGAGCATAAAGAATCCCCCTTTTAAGAATTTCCCGGAATAAGATAAAAAGTATTATGGTATCTCTATAGGCCAAAGAGAAAATGAAACTTGGAAATGTATAAAAAATAATAATAACAAAGAGGCGTAGAAAAGAATTCTAGCCCAAGTTCCTTAACTGAAATCTACAGTTTGACTGTGAGATAAAGCTACCTCCGAATGTTAATTCACTTCCCCAACATTACAAAACACCATACTGCTTATAAGCTTGTGAGAATTAAGATACTCTTGCAGTGGAGTCCACAATAAATAACAATTCGTTGCATGAAATATGGAATATTATGTACTTTTTTGATCATTGTGAAATTGTTATCAATTCTGCTTTATTTTTAACTTCTTTTAGATTTTTGGTTATACAATGACCCCATGCTATAATTCCCAAGTATGACTCAGTCATGAGTCCATAGTAAAAAAAAAAAAAAAAAAAAAAGGCAGGATAATCATCCAGGTAGCCTCCTGTTTCAACCAAGTAGAATTAACAATGCTTTGTTTAAACAAGTCTCATTTTCAGTAGTGAAAGACGGTCTTTTCTGCTCAGTGAGTCATACCCAACCAAAGACATGCCAGAATGACGCAGTGACTACATAGAAATAATACAAGCTCTGTCTTACCTCTCTGGGCAACCTATGTTGGTTAAATAAGTTTTTGATTAGGTGAGATATTCAATTGCCAAATGAATACAGATTTCTTCAAAATACATTTAATAGTTTATTTTCTAATTACATATGTGGCCTTATTCTGTTGAGTTCAATTTGATAGAATGTCAAATTCAGAGAGATTCACAAGTTTATAGTTCTTACGAAATGTCAGATTACAAGTAGGGTTGTTTTAAAACTCAAGGGAAGTAACACATTTTTTAAAAGAATTGAGCCTACTGATCTCTTAAGTGACTCAATTTTTAAAAACTTTCATATATCAGAATCTCGGCCAGGCATGGTGGTTCGCGCATATAATCCCAGCACTTTGAGAGGCAGAAGCGGGCAAATCACCTGAGGTCAGGAGTTCAAGACCAGCCTGGCCAACATGGCAAAACCCCGTCTCTACTAAAAACACAAAAAAATGAACCGGACATGGTAGTATGCGCCTGTAGTCCCAGCTACTCAGGAGGCAGAGGCACAGCTTGAACCTAGGAGGTAGAGGTTGCAGTGAACTGAAATCATGCCACTGCACTCCAGCCTGGGTGACAGAGTGAGACTCTGTCTTAAAACAAAGCAAAACAAACAAAAAACTTCACCTAACAAGAGTTGGCAAAAAGATCAGTAACGAAGTAAAATGTATCTGACCTGTTAAGTCAATGTCATGAAATCAACAAACTTAAAGCTCATGCAATTCATGCTTCGGATTTTATATCTTCCTTCAGAAACTGTTTACTTTCAGTTTTCACACTTTTAAGTGTTTTGTTAAATCACTTTCTAATCCAGTGATGATTAGAAACAGCGGAATAGGAAAGAGAGTTAAGCACATTGCATATAAATAAAATGATGATTATTCATAATGTTGATCCTGAATTATTAACAAAAGGAGAAATTATATTAAGAGAATGCAATGTACCTTTTCAAGATTTTCATCTAATATTTTTTATTTTAGTTTTTGATTTCTATCTGAAAATTGAGCCTGACTGAAACCTCCTCTTTTCATATACCGTATCCCTGTATGTTAAAATTCTCTCTTGCAAATAATCAAATTGTCAAAAAATGTAACTAAAAAAACATTCTTTTCCATTATATTCATGCAATAAATTTAAAAACTGAAACCTAGAATATTAGCCTGTGAACCTAAGGTTGTATAATGAAACTATTACCTTATGGAATAAAAATGTATAATTAGGTGTTTAACAATGGGTGTTATGGCCGTATTATTAACACCAATCATAGTCTTTCTATTTCACTGTTATTTCCACAAGACTCTGTTAGCCAATTTAATCTTTATTCCTACTAGAAAAAAAAAAAAAAAAAACACACATTGAAGATTAAAAGACAGAACAAAGGTAGTCTGCAAACTGCCTGCTCTCTAGACCCTATCTTTTATGCCAAGTTATGAGGGCAAGGAAGGGGGTACTGGGAACAATCCACATAGATTAGGTCTCTGTCTTTGGCTTACATTAAAATCATCTGGAGAGTTGATTAAACTAGACCACTGAGCCAAAACTCCAGAGTGTCTGGGTCCCAGGCCTGAGAAGTCTGTATCCTAAGCAGCAATGCTCCCCACACACCATAGCACTGGATGGCTGGGTAGCAGAGGTCTCCTGAGCCTGTGCACAGTGCACCAGGGTCACATATGCCTGGGATGATATGTAGCCAGGATGCACAAGCCAGCCAACCCAGTCTTCTCCAGCTGATGGCCATCTGATTGCTCAGTGCCCATGTCAAATGGGTTGCTAAATATTTTTTATATCACCCCGTGCTTACTCTGAATGCTTCAGTGAGAAAACTATTAAAATTTGCAACATCCAGGGAAACAAATAAAAATTAGCTACTAGATGGAGGATAGCAGCCTTATAGATTTCTTTTTCATGGAGAGGGGTAGAATTTATAGCAGATAGGTTAATAAAACTTCAACATGAGTAAAATATCTGTTTATCATGTAAAGTAGTTTCAAGCTACCTCAAAAAATATATGCTTTTAAGTGGAAGTAATATCCTTGCTGTAATCCACATCCCCTAGGTCTATTTCCCTATAAGATTCTATTCCAGCTCTTCCTGTGTAGATGCTCTGTCACTGCCCTTGTAGAGAGCGGTCAGGCCTGGGTCTCTGACAGGAAGAGTTGTCTTAATGAAAGTCAGCGTGTAGAGACCCTGCTGAAAATCATGCAACTGGCTGGCCTCAGTGGCTCACGCCTATAATCCCAGCCCTTTGGGAAGCCGAGACAGGTGGATCATTTGAGCCCAGGAGTTCCAAACCAGCCTGGGCAACATGGCAAAACCTCATCTCTACAAAAAATACAAAAAAAAGAAAAAAAAATAGCCAGGTGTGGTGGTGCATGTCTGTAGTCCCAGCTGAAGTAGGAAGATCATCTGAGCTTGAGAGTTCAAGGTTGCTCTTAGCTGTGATTATGCCACTGCAGTCCATCATGGGTGCGAGAGTGAGACTCTATTACAAAAAAAAAAAAAAAAAAGCAAGTAAATGAATGAGTTGCAGATTACACCAATAAAAGCAGTTAAATTTGTGGAAGCAATGAACAAATAAACAGCAAACTAGAATTACAAATGTTGCATGTTTTATTTTCATTTCGTTTTATTTAGTTCATCTAGTAACAATTTTAAAATCAAGCAGAGATTTCAGCACTTATTCATATTCTTCATGTATTGCTACGAGAACATCTTTTTTTCTCATTAATAATCTTCTCCTTAAAAATATTCTATCTACTTTCAGAGAGAACATAAACTTGAGACTGCAATTACTAGAAAACGCTGCTATATTTTGCATGGCTACTTTTTGCCCCATGAATGTTATACTTACTGCTTATTCTGAATATGGCAAAAAAAAATGACATAATGAGCAGTAAGATGAACATTTTCCAGTGTGGGCCAGATTGGACAAAGACTGGGGTAATAAATAACCTGTGAAACAGCAGAGGGAAGTCATGGAGATTGGGTTGGAATTTGGCATGGGAATAAAGAGGAAAAGCTTCACATAAGAGGAGCACTTGGCAAGGCTTGGAAACACAGCAGAAAAGAAACAAGAGATCAAAATGATTTCAAGTTTCATGCATGCACAGCTGGAAGAGCTGTGAGGTCACTGAGATGGCTATCTGCGGCCATCCCACGTGAATGTGCTAGGTGCTGTCTGTGACCAGAGGAGTTGGGAGGTACGAGTGCAGTTTTTTTCTTCTGAGTGTGATTGACCTTGTATTGGGACAGAGTGTGCTGGAGTGACAACATCACCACCAATAGAAAGATGCAAACACAAGAATAGTAGCAAGATAAGAGGGCATGATAGAAAATGTTTTTGTGAATCTTTGGCACAGAAGTGAAAGTTGATACCACAAGCTTGAATGACAATCCCAGAAGTGAAAGAAAAGGTGAACAAAAGAGCAGGGACTGAGTCAATGGGACTGACTATCAACATGACAAATCTCATTTGGCTTTGTTTTAAATTGCTCTGCAATCCCATATGGATTTTTTAAAGGAAGGATGAGTTGCTTTTGACCAAAGTCATACAGTACAATTTGTAAATATGGGCTTTTTATAGATAGAAAGGTAAATTGGGTTAGAACTAACACTTTTTTGGGTTTCAGTATTTTCATCTCATTACTAAATATTCAAAAGTCATTAAAACAATTTAAAAGAAAGCTTTGGACAAAAGTTTAGGCATTAAATTCCCTCAGAATGAGTATCTTGTAGTTCACATAAATATTTGCAAAAGAATTTTTGTCATTTCTTGGTCTTCAGTAAGCATCTCTGGTTTTAAAATATCCAGAATGAACATTTCTATCTCAATATACTTCAAAGAAGGTATTTTGTTAAAAAAAAATGGGAATGATTATTAGGGAGAAAATAGATATTCTCAATAGCAATACAAGAAGAATATGAGTGAGAGCTAAACTCTCTGCTTGATTTTAAAATTGTTTCTAGATGAACTAAATTATGGTCAATAAC
Source organism: Piliocolobus tephrosceles (assembly GCF_002776525.5). Lineage (NCBI taxonomy): Eukaryota > Metazoa > Chordata > Mammalia > Primates > Cercopithecidae > Piliocolobus > Piliocolobus tephrosceles. The sequence goes on along the minus strand of NC_045451.1, from coordinate 51,054,290 downwards.
ACAATGAAAATATAATATGCAGCTTTTGAAATTCCAGTTTGCTGTTTATTTGTTCATTGCTTCCACAGGCATAACTGTTTTCACCTGTGCAATTGGTAACTCATCCCTTTACCTGCACATTCAACAATATTATTAAGGGCCTAAGATGTGCACCAGACACTTTCAGTCACTGTTTCAGGGAGCCTACATTGTTAGAAATGTAAGTGTGAGCAAACTCGTTAGGTAAATTCAGATGATTTAAGTAGATTGGTCAAACTATGAAAATATCTACATGACAGAACAAAGTATAAGTATCTGTTCCTTTTTAAAAATATTTTCTTATACTAATTAACATACCTTAGAATTTAAATTAGGCACTTCTATGTGTCCTTTATTAATTTCAGAATTACGTGTTATTGATAGTGAATACATTTGAGAACTGCACTCAAACACTTGTGTCTATCAAACTTCTGAAACTACTGCAAAAATATGTGCTGCATCTCACTGTCATCAAAATAAAAAAAAAGAGTAGCCCTTCTCTGAAAGAAGTTTCATGACCTAATAGTTTGTTCCACCTCCAATGTTTCCCACTGTGCTTACCTCAGAAAACCTCGTTTTGATCACATCTTTTTCAGTGTCTATGAAGTTCACTATTTGTTGGTGTGTGTGTCCCTTGGTATTTTTAAAAATCATTTTGAATGATAAGTCTTTTTGTTCCTCCATATTATTCTATATTCTAAAGTCATTTTGTAGTTGTAGCACTTCAACCATCTTTGGCAAGAGAACTCTTGGGGAGGGAGTTAAGGAATAGATAAAATTATGTATGTTTTTTCTGAAAAGAGTATTCAATAGTTGATGAATAATACAAATTACTTTGGCATCTAATATACCTTTGTTTGTAAGAAAAATAGAATGTGATAATATTTGATAATGGTTTAACTCAGAATAGTCACATTATTTTTGAGGAGCATGAAATATGTATTCAGACACACATACATTACACACACACTCTCTACTCTCCTCCCTTGAAAACACCAGTCTATGTTTTTTTCATTTTTGTTTACCAATCTGTGGTGAGAGAATATAAACTAATAGAATATTGGCATAAATAAGCTTGATTTAGGATGTAAAATCTGCCACAATGTTGTGCACCAATGTCATCTAGTAATGACTTTCGTGTTCACCATCTTCTTCCAGTAGTGGAAATAGTGACGTGTTGGCGTACATGGCAGGAAGAGCATCATTACTTGGGTGCCTAAGCAATGAAACAGCATGAATAACACACTTGACAATCAGAGAGACAGCAAAAATAAATAAATCATTAAATTCCAAACTAGCAGCGGCACTTTAAACAATATACTTGGTATGGTATGACAAAATTATTCTACTGAAACACACTTTAACTGTTGTTCATGAGCTATAAATATCACATTTAAATGGGATAGGTAGGTAGAGCATCCGGCCCATTTAGTGTTTGCAAGGACTAGGAAGCATACCTTACAGATTTGACTGGACGTTACAAAATCTTCAGCTGAGCACCAGGATGTTCCCATGGCTCCCTCTTCTTTTTGAGTCTTTTCACTCCAGGCCAGGGACCTTTCTGGCATACTTAGATGAAGAAATAGATGAGAGATATTTTTGTGTTTTCTATGTGTTCAAAAATTCACATTTGTTTTACTATTGGGAGCCTCTATTAAGGTCAACTGCAATTATCTCTGGGCACTAATTCTCTGAGTGTAATTTACCTTTCATTAGAATTTCCCAATTAGACTGGGCGCGGTGGCTCACACCTGTAATCCCAGCACTTTGAGAGGCTGAGGCATCGGATCACCTGAAGTCAGGAGTTTGAGACCAGCCTGGCCAACATAGTGAAACCCTGGCTCTAATAAAAATACAAAAATTAGCCAGGTGTGGTGGCGGGCACCTGTAATTCCAGCTACTAGGGAGGCTGAGGTAGGAGAATCCCTTGAACCGGGAGCCAGAGGTTGCAATGAGCTGAGATTGTGCTGCTGCACTCCAGCCTGGGTGGCAGAGCAGAAAGAAAAGGAAAGAAAGAGAGAAAGAAAGAAAGGAAGAGAGGGAGGGAGGGAGGGAGGGGAAAGAGAAGGAAGGAAGGAAGGAAGGAAGGAAGGAAGGAAGGAAGGAAGGAAGGAAGGAAGGAAGGAAGGAAGGAAGGAAAGAAAGAAAGGAGGGAGGGAGGGAGGGAGGGAAAGAAAGAGAGAGAGAAAAAAGAAATTTACCAGTCAGCATCCGTTTGGCATGGGTATATTTCAGCTTAACTGTGTAGACAAAGTGTTCTATTTTCTCTCTGTTTCTGAAGAGCCGTGCAGCAACCAAGTAAATTACCAGTTACTGTGTGCAGAAAAAGCCTGTAAGGTTGAAAAGTGATTCCAATTTCATCAACTTCCTAATTACTTCCAAAATTAACTCTTCATGTTTGCCACCATATTTGTGTTAGGAATTTGTACATATCTCATGTTAAACTCTGGATTTTAAGAGAAGTAGGAACATAGAAAGACTGTAACCTAGAAGAATTAACTAGACTGTGAAATAAAGATTAGTTGGAACCTCAAAATTCATTTCTTGGGGGAAAAAAAATGTAACTGAGCACTTGCTACATGCTGGACACTACACTAAGCATACTATATGGATCATCCTCTTTATTTTTATTTTGTTTTATTTTATTTTATTTTATTTTGAGACAGGGTCTCACTCTGTTGCTCAGACTGGAGTGCAGCCCCATCACCACTTGCTACAGCCTCAATCTCCTGGGTTTGAGTGATCTTCCCGCTTCAGCCTCCCCAGAAGCTGGGACTATAGGTGCAAGCCATCACACTTGGCTCATTTTAAAGAAGAATTTTTTTGGGTCAGGTGCAGTGGCTCACGCCGTAATCCCAGCACTTTGCGAGGCCGAGGCGGATGGATTACAAGGTCAGGAGTTTGAGACCTGCCTAGCCAACATGGTGAAACCCTGTCTCTACTAAAAATACAAAAAATTAGCTGGGTGTGGAGGTGTACACCTGTAGTCCCAGCTACTCTGGAGGCTGAGGCAGGAGAATAGTTTGAACCCAGGAGGTGGAGGTTGCAGTGAGCCAAGATCGTGCCATTGCACTCCAGCCTGAGCGACTGGAAGAGACTCCATCTCAAAATTTTTTTTTTTTTTTTAGAGACGAGTTCTCACTATGTCGCCCAGGCTGGTCACAAACTCCTGGGCTCAAGTGATCCTCCCAAAGTGCTGGGATTACAGGCGTGAACCATCGTGCCCAGCCAGGCTTAAGGAGGACCAAAGAGGACTTTGGTCTTCACAACAGTCTTATGAATTAGGTAAAATTATTACTTCACATTTCAGCTGTGGTACTTGAGACTTGGCTACACTGAGTAACTTTCTTGAAGTCATACAGCAAGTAAGTGGTAGAGGCTTATTTGAACCCAGGCAGACTCTCTTTCCAGAGTTGGTGTTCTTAACCAGTGATAGGCTGCCTTCAAGGACATCCATTATTGAGACATATGCAACACTTTGGAATCCTTAGAGAAAGGCAGACTAATAGTGATAGGAAGGGAGTCAAATTTGTTAACATTTGGCATCTATATTTAGTTACTATATTATGAATTGCTCTTCAGAAGCGAAGCACTTACTGAGTAATGGTAGGCATTTACAACTGCTTTTTCATAAAGAGATGAGCATGAAAGAAACCTAAGCATTATGTTATACCCCATGAGCCTGCTGAATGAGTAGGTGGGCCTGCCTTTCTCATTCCCAGAACGCAAGTTACTGGTGTTGAAGAAGTAGGGCTATATTTGTCTTTGCAGAGAAAATTCTAGTCCTCTGTCCCAAGCTTGACATTTTTTACACTCATCCTCTTCTTAATCATCATTTACATTCTCATGGAAACATGAAAAATCAGACAAAATGAATTTTAAATAAGCAAAGATATAGTTGCTTAAGTTAACCAATATAAACTAGAAATAATTTCCCAAGTAAGGATGCATACAGTATCTCTTCATAACTTAAGGATGTACTGCTCTGTTTTACATTATTTTTATTTTTATTTTACTTTAAGTTCTGGGATACATGTGGAGAACATGCAGGTTTGTTACATAGGTATACATGTGCCATGGTGGTTTGCTGCACCTATTAACCCGTCATCTAGGTTTTAAGCCCCACATGCATTATTTGTCCTAATGCTCTCCCGCCCCCCAACTCCCAATCCAACAGGCACCCCAGTAGGCCCCAGTGTGCGATGTTCCCCTCTCTGTGTCCATGTGTTGTCATTGTTCAACTCTCACTTACGAGTGAGAACATGTGGTGTTTGATTTTCTGTTCCTGTGTTAGTTTGCTGAGAATGATGCCTTCCAGCTTTATCCATGACCCCGCAAAGGACATGAACTCATTCTTTTTTTATGGCTACAGAGTATTCCATGGTGTATATGTGTCACATTTTCTTTATCCAGTCTATCATTCATGGGCATTTGGGTTGGTTCCAAGTCATTGCTATTGTAAATAGTGCCTCAATAAACACATGTGTGCATGTGTCTTTATAGTAGAATGATTTACAATCCTTTGGGTATATACCCAGTAATGGGACTGCTGGATCAAATGGTATTTCTAGTTCTAGATCCTTGATGGATTGCCACACTGTCTTCCACAACGGTTAAACTAATTTACACTCCCACCAACAGTGTAAAAGCGTTCCTATTTCTCCATAGCCTCGCCAGCATCTGTTTTTTCCTGACTTTTTAATAATCGCCATTCTGACTGGCATGAGACGGTATCTCATCGTGGTTTTGATTTGCATTTCTCTAATGACCAGTGATTACTGAAACCAAATATATCCAAGTTCTAAGAAAAAGCCTTTACCATCCTTTTTTCCCTCAGTGTTTTCTTTCTTTCTCACAAGATTCCCTGCTTAACTTCAACATAACATAAATGCATTCAGCACCTTGAAACCTTTGCAAAGCATCATTATAGTGGCCCAAATTTCTACTCTTACCTTCTTCTTTAAAATCATCCACTCTTTTTTCTTTTCTTCAAAACTCCCTTTTCTCAGGGAGATTGATACATCATACAATCTCTGACTTAGAATGTTTTGACTTAGGTTTTTCCAGTGTTAAGACAACAGAAAGCAATATGCATTCTGTAGAAACTGTACTTCAAGTATCCATACAAAAATTTTGTTTTTCACTTTCAGTATAGTATTCATTAATCACATAGATATTCAACACTCTATTACAAAATAGGCTCTTTGTTAGGTGATTTTTGCCCAGCTGTAGGCTAATTAAGTGTTCTGAACATGTTTAACGTAGATTAGGTTAAGATATGATATTCAGCAGGCCAGGTATAATCAATGTATTTTCAACTTATGATATTTTCAACTCAGGATGGGTTTATTGGAACATAACCCCACTGCAAATTGAGGAGCATCTGTATGTGGTAGAAAACAGGTCTTAATAAAATAATTCATACTAAGGTGTGAATGAAATAATTCACACTAAGCTCTGAATAATAAAAATGCTACTAGCTATATTTAAAGGGCACTGCCTTTAAAGTCAGACAGACTCAACTTAGAACCCCGTCTTTTCTCCCATTTACTAACTAGGAGGTTTCTCTAAGTCTCAGTTTCTTCATCTCTGTGGAATGGTAGGAATAACACCTCTTAGGTTTGTTGCAACAATTAAATGTGACCATATTTATGCAAAGTATAGTGCCTGGACACCATGGATTACAAATACATGCCATTTATCTTTTTACTTGAGTCTACGACAATATTTAAACATAGTAAGGAAGGAAGTTGCTTGCACACCTCAATCTCAAATTGGTAGTGTTTGGGGTTTTGTGTTTGTTTTGGTTGTTGTTGTTGTTTTGAGACAAGATCTCACTTTGTTGACCCAGCTGAAGTGCAGTGGTGCCATCATGGCTCACTGCAGCCTAGACCTCCTGGGTTCAAGTCATCCTCCCGCCTCAGCCTCCTGAGTAGCTGGGACAATAGGTGCGCCCCACCATGCCTGGCTAATTTTTTTATTTTTTGCAGGGACCAGGTCTCACCACATTGCCCAGGCTGGTCTTAAACTGAGCTCAAGCGGTCCGCTCACTTCACCCCCACAAAGTGCTGGAATTACAGACAAGAACCATGACACTTGCTTGGCTCAAATTGGTAGTGTTTTAGTGTCAAGTGTTGAGCTCATTATTGGTTCACTCAAATTATTCTACTTCAGTCTACCACAGGCTTTACAGCTGTTATTTGGTAGTATGGATATTCATATAACACAAGCTATAAAGAAAATAGCTTTAGAGTTAGTTAGCAATCCATGCAACAAACCATTGGCTGGATCACTTCTTGCTTCAGGCACCATGCTGCAGCCCTTGCTACAGATAAAGACACCACAAGCTGTAGAGACAAGTAAAGGAAGCATCCAATCCAATCCTGTTGGAGAGGGGCTAAGTCAAGAGTCTTTAAAATCATGTCAAAATTTTAATGTAGATGTTTTCTGTTTTCTTTATTTATTTTTATTTGTAAAAGACAGGGTCTTACTATGTTGCTCAGGTTGGAGTGCAGTGGCATGGTCCTAGCTCACTGCAGTCTCAAATCTTTGAGCTCAAGTGATCTTCCCACTTCAGCCTCCCGAATAGCTAGATGTATTTTTTTAATTACACCTCTCCTTTTAAGATTTAGGTAAAAGATACATGAAGGCACAGAATTCCTGCCAAATGAAAGTTCACAGAAAACCATGTGAAATGAGGGTTGTAAAAGGATTTATTTCTTAGCTCTTTTTTTGTCTAAGCAAATTGTATTCAAGGAAGAATAATACTTAAGAAATCAAGTATGCATATGCTTTGATTTTTACAATATAAGGAAGGTTGTTGATGGTGTGCATGTGCCCACACCTGTGTGTACAGTCTCCAAACAGGGCTTTATTGAGTAATATTTTGTCATGATTTTCCCACAGTAACAAATGGCATATTTCCAACTTATTTGCATTTATTCAGAGTTTAATAGCACCACATACAGAGAAAACTTTAAATCTACCTTTTGAATGTGATGTTTGAGGAAAAGTTATGTCATGTTCTTCAGTTCAGTTGTTAAGGATGAAAATTAAAAGAAATCCCATTTACTTTGTCAGGGTATAAATTGTCTTTTCACTGTCCTCTGTACGTATAATTTTATGTAAAGTAAAATTCTGTCTTCAAATGTGGCAATATCTCTTTAAAAGTCTTCACCAAACAGCCAGCAAACCAGCTTAGCAACTTTCCTGGGTGGATTCTCATGTGACTCATTAGCCGGGAGCAATGAAACTGTCCAGCAACACCTCCTCTTGAAAGCTTTGATCTGTCTAAGACTGCAGGAGTCACAAAAGAGGTGTTTGTTTCATGCGGCATCAGAATATTGACAGGGAAAAAGAAATTCTCTTTTGCTTCAATGCACCAGCCTTAGGCAGCCTGGCAGTGGTCTCTGCAATTGCACTGGGTGGAGGTGAAGATGCGGGATTCTCCATTCCCAGGGAGCTGCTGCTGTCTCACTATCTGCCAGTCAGGAAATCTTCTTTTCTGGTTTCTCAAACCCCACCTTCAAAGGCTGAAATTATGTGACTCATATTTATTTTGATACCATCAAAGTTTTGCTGACAACAGGAAATTTTTGCAGGCCCTGCATTAACACGTATATTCCTGAAGTCATTAGAAAGATTCAGGCCTTGGGTAAGCACCTATAAATGAAAACTTAATTTATTGTTTGTACCAGTTCCCTGCTTTTCCCCTCCTCAAGGTGGCTATTCAGGGATTAGCAAATTCTGTGACAAAAGATGGTCAAGTGTGGATACCTAGAAGAAGTCACATCCAGCAATTCCATCAAAAGAGCTCTCTAACCATGTTCCCATAGTAACATGTACCAATATCTCGAGTAACAGGCACATTGGTGGATTCATTTGGTAGTGTATTTTTTTTTTTTTTTTTTTTTTTTGAGACAGAGTCTCGCTGTGTTGCCTAGGCTGGAGTGCAGTGGCATAATCTCAGTTCACTGCAAACTCCACCTCCCGGGTTCATGCCATTTTCCTGTCTCAGCCTCCCGAGTAGCTGGGACTACAGGTACCCGCCACCACACCCAGCTAAATTTTTTTTGTATTTTTTAGTAGAGACAGGGTTTCACTGTGCTAGCCAGGATGGTCTCGATCTCCTGACCTCGTGATCTGCCTGCCTTGGCTTCCCAAAGTGTTGGGATTACAGGGGTAGTGGATTTTTATAGGCTGTACAATACACTTGACTCTTTAACAAAATATGAATGCCAAATTGCTGTGTCTTTGGTGAATATGCCAAAGATTCACTGGTTTTATTCACGTAGGAGGAGGAATGATTTGGGGGAGTAGTTTCAGTGGGCAGGTTTTATTATACTTACTAGATAATAAATTCTCTGAGGCAAGAAGAGTGTTATTGTACTTTTTGTATTTATCACAACACCTAATGAGGTCCCTGACTTACTGGCAATCGATTAATACTATCTAGACAAATGGACTTGCGCAGGTGACCACCTGAAACTAACTAGCACACAATAACCAACACTTGAGCTGCACAGAGACCCAGGTTCTTCTCCTGATTCATTCATTTATTGTGGTTTTGGACAATTTTTAAATCACTTAAATGTACAGGGTTTTAGTGTCTTTTAACATATGAAAGGTATGGTGGACAGAGGTGCTTTCTGAAGTCTTTTTTTTTTTTCATTCAACAAACTTTAGTGCAAAGTAAAAGAGACAATGTTTCTGCTTTCATGGAGTGCATACAATGAGTAAGGGGTTGGGAAGAAACAAGTAAGAAGCAAGGTGATTTCAGAGAGTATTAACTGCTATGCAGACCATACAACAGGGGAAAGAGATAAAGAGTTAAATCCTCTAAGATGGTCCTGGCTGTTTGTTGGCTTTATTTTTAATTTCTCCTTTTTCTCCAAATAGAAATCAACAGACTTTCTTGAAAAGAAAGTCAGAATCAACTGTGAGTGTTTTACAAATACAGGTTTTCAATGCTCTATAGATTTTACAGAGATCTAGAACCAGAACCCTCAAAGCTCTGGTGTCTTCACAACAGTTCACTTGAAAACATTGGTACCTGCTAGGGGAATGAACAGTTTACATATAAATAATTTATGTTTTAGTTGTCTCTAAGTGTGAGACTGTAGGAAATTCATTTTGAAAGCCACTCAAATGTTTCCTGATTTTCTTACTGTCCTTAGCCGATAATCTCTTAGACTGATTTGACTTCTAAAATACCTTCTAACTTGAATTCATTTGAAAAGCCCAAAGTGTTAAAACTCATGGATTGAGATAACTAACCTTCCAGTGCAGTCTAGCAGATTGGAAATGGGACTTGGTCTTTGATCTCAGAGAGGTACAGGTACTACAGATGGGTCATTGTGCTTGCCCAGACAGGACACGAGGTAAGACTTCCTTACTTAAACTTGGCACATACAGCGTGGTCAGGAACAGCAGATGGGGTCATTTGTTATCTTTAGCACTGTACACCGGCCAAAGTAGGGCATGACAGTGGGAATCTCATAAAACAGAGCCGGCTTTCATGCTAGGAGCAGTACTGTAGTCACCCAATCATACGGCACAAATAGGCCATGCTGCCTCCACAGTGGTGAGGTGCAGCAGCTTCCTTGGCAAATGCCTTCTGCATACTCTCCCCACATGGAGGAGGTTGGTCATGCAAAGTGTTTTCAGGGTACAGGAAAGTTTTCCAAGATTGCTTCTAGAAGCTATGGCAAATGTATTTTCAATTTAAATGTACCTTCATATTATCACATATTATCAGCACTTTAAATTTGCCATTTATCAGAAAGGGCCTTTTTCCTCTTTTCCTTCCTGAATTTGTTTTCTGTGTAGGTTTGCTTTTTTGTTTGTTTGTTTGTTTTGGCCTTTGAGGAATGTGACTTACTAAGGACACCCTGGAAAACAAAGAAGTAAAACAAAACACAAAAGAACTCCGTTTTCACTAAAATGGAGTCTGAAGATGTGGGTTCAGTCCTTCACCTGGCTGTCTCTGTGACCTGGGGATCATATTCATCTCACAGGGAAAGTTTTGCGAAGATCAAATAAGAAATAATTTGGATATGAAAATGCTCCACAAGGTTCAAAGACCTGCACATTTAGAATGCTTGGCAGCTCCTGGTCTTTTTGTGGGTGTTGCACTTGGGACACTTATCAGAATCTGAACACAGACTCAGTGATAGAAAAGAACTGGAACTAGGGATGATCAGAATAACCTCCTGAAGGCCTCCTGAAGGCCGTCCCAGTGGAAAAAGGAGTTAGTGTCCTGAGTTTTATGGTCCCACACCAGCTCTTGGCTAGTCTGCTGCTGAAGTATTCTGCCAGACCTGAAGAAAAATAGAGCGCAATAAGAATCAGTACTGACAAGCAGGCCCAGGCACCACATTCCTGAAGACCAACACCATAAACAATCTGCCTGGCAGGGGTGTAGTCTGTGGAGGCAGTAGTACCCAAAGAAAAACAACTAGAAAGTGGAACCTTTTGAGTAACAGACCATCTCACAGTAGAGTCCTTTAGACCAACAAAAACGAGTCTTGATCAGTATCTCTAACATACATTTAATTTCCTAGAAAAATTTAGCATCTCTTCATGATTTAGCTTCTCGTTTACAATGCAGCTGTCTTAAATGGAAAGGAAACTGCTGAGTCTCAGATTGCTGTGTAGCTTGTCAGACAATGACATTCTTCACTGCCAGCTTTGAGCACACTCCCTTTTTCACTCCATTTTGCCTGATGAAGCATAGCATTTTCTGCAGCCTTCTGAGTTGTTAAGAGAATATTTCAACTGCAAACACAAAGAAGAAATGTTTGAAGTGAAATGAACTATGGGCTAATTGGGAAGGGCTTGAATGAATGTCAAAATAAGAGCTCACCTATTGCACATTTTTAAAAAGAAGTCTGTGCTAATGGAGTCAAAACACTGGCTTCAGTGTTTTATCTTTATTGGTGAAAATTACCACGTTTGAAAAGTAAACACTATTTTATTTTATGTCTCATAGAAAATATATATGCTATGGTAGAAATTTTGAAAATACAGAAAAGCAAAATGATGAAATAAAAAAATTTTAACTTCCCACATTCAGGTGTGAAGCACTGCTTATATTTTGTCTTTATGGTATAAAAATAGTCTGTAATGCAAGCTGTCCTTCCCTTAGCAGTCTGACAAATGTATTAGATTGGTGTGAAAGTAATTGCGGTCTTTGTCTTTATTTTTAATGGCAAAAAACAATTATTTTTTCATCAACCTAATATATTTGGATGGAGTTAAAAAATATTTTTAAATGATTAAAAGTAAACATCAATCTAGCATATAGGACTTATAGCTTAAAAATATTAAATACACAAATTTTCTGTCCTCAGTAAGCTAACATCTTTGGTTTTGTATGACTTATACGAATGAAATGACAATGTGTTATTTTTGAAAGCTTATTAAAATAGTAGGAGAGGACATACGAAAACAAAATATGAGGTTTGGGGGCTTGACTCCTCCCTGAGAAAACGCAAGAAGCTCCTTCTCAGAGGAGTCATACCTAAATAGCCTATGTGGGTGTGGTTAGTGTTTTTATTTAAGTAGGCAGGGAATGGAAGCTTCTTTTGGTCTTGCTGAACATTTAGCTTGCATTTGTTTTATTTATATGGCTACCTAGTTTTTGCACTGATGGTATGAACCCTGACGTTTATTTCAAAGTGTTTTTATTTCCATTTTTTAATTTTAAAAAATCCCATAACTTCTTTAGTCTCAAGAGCCTATCCACGTCAACCTTATTAGTTCCTACTTGTTAATAGTTTTAGACGTTTGAATTTAGTTGGTACTTTGGATTAATATCCTAACATTAAATATTCTATTTTGTACCATGCTTGGAATTCGAAACTCTTATTCCAAAATGAAATCTGATGTTACTCCTAGTCCAGAGAACATCTCACCAGCAAACCTTGTGCCTTGTATTTATATTGTGGAATATCTTAGAAACCAGTCCACTGGTACTGCTCACTAATTATCTCAGGGCAAGTAGTTGCTATTGATTTGTTAACCACCACTGTCGTAAATTAAACTTGGGTAGTGATATATGGGTACCAGGTTAAATGTTCAGAGAAATGGTGCTTAGAAGACAGAATGAGCAGAATGGAAGTTGGAGGATCTATTAGAAATGTGTCTAGATAGGTCACAGAAAACAGGAAATGGAGATCAGATGCCCTCCCACCCTCCCCACAACCCCAGAAAAAGATGGCTTGGATAGAGTGAGTCTGGCTGATAGCTTTGGTCATTCAGCTGCCACAGTTTGGCCTATGTTTCCAGAAAACAGAAAGTAAAGCAGTCCTGACAACAGCCATAGACAAAAACCCACAAGAATTAGAAAAAAAGAGATGCTTGTTAGCCTAGGAGCTTAGCTGAGCAGATTTTCCTCCACGACTCACATATGCAGGAAAACTGGAAGACGGCTTGCAGGAATGAGCCTTGCCTGAAAGCCCTGGAAAGAAAGAAAGAGCCAGAGTTCTTGTGTGAAAGAAATAGACTTTTTTGGCTGGGCGTGGTGGCTCACACCTTAATCCCAGCACTTTGGGAGGCTGAGATGGGCAGATCACTTGAGCCCAGGAGTTTGAGACCAGCGTAGACAACATGGTGAAACTTCATCCCTACAATAAATACAAAAATTAGTTGGGTATGGTGGCATGCACCTGTAGTCCCAGCTACTCAGGAGGCTGAGGTGGGAGGATCACTTTAGCCCAGGAAGCACAGGTTGCAGTGAGCAGTGATTGTGCCACTGCACTCCAGCCTTGGCAATAGAGTGAGACCCTGTCTTAAAAAAAAAGAAAAAAGAAAGAAAAAAAGAAACAATTTTTTCAATTAAATTCCACAGAAATGATAAATCTTTGCAGTTGGTAACAATATATAAAATGTGCAGTTCATTAAGATTTTAAATATTTGTATGCTTTAAGCAGTGGTGAAAAACGAGAATTTAGCCACTTAGAAATAATCCACAGGACTAATTCCACCAAAAAATTTATGGACTACAGAATAGAGGGAATGCTTTAATAATGGACAATATAGTTTATTGTCCCTCTCCTGTGAGAGAGGTAGCTTTATTCTCAACTAATAATGTATTTAGCTACCTTTAAGAAAGTCAACGGAGGAACACTTCTTAGTTTTTCTTTCTTGCTCATGATAGAAAAAGTTTCCAAGAAATAAGCCTCTCTACTAAATACTAGTCAAATCCTAAAGGCCCAGTCACTGGTAAAACTAGCACCACAAGTCAGAGCTGCTAACTACCACTTGGGTACTAGAACCACCTCTTTCGTGAAGTGTTAATGGCTTCAGTCCAGCTCCTAGCAGACATCTGTCTACATCACACACGAAATAAATTTAAATTGGCAGTGTCTGCAGAGAAAATGACGTTTCATGGATGTGGAGATAAACAAACCCTTCAGGTAAGAAATGACCTCACATTCTTCACGGTGAGCTCTGAGAAACCAAACTTTTTCAACTCCTTTCTCACTATTTCCTCACCCATAAGGAACAGGCAAAACAAACTGCCCTCAGACCTCTTGCAATAAGAAACACATCAAATTCTATGAGCAATTAGAGCTATTGTGTAATAGTGGTGATGCACATTTCTAAACGTATTTCCACTTCTGTTTTAACTCAGTTAAACACTCATATATTCCCCTAGTCGTATGGGGTAAGGGGAACTGTGCAGGTGTCAAATATGATTATTGTTTTCTCTGTTTTTAGTCAGAGATATTTGCCCATCACCCCGGTGGAAGAAAACAGGGGTGACAAATAAACTGGGTAGCATTTTGATGTACTCTAAATATTCTCTATCAACATGACCAATACATTACAAATGAGCAACTACATTTTAAAAGTATTGATGGAACCTCCAAGAGTATCTTTGTTTCCATTTCAAATCATGCCACCTAAGATATAAGCACTATAGGTAATATTTATGAGAATAAACGATCCCGAAGCATCTTTCGCACATTATCCCATTTCAGCTTTCTCTTGGATGTTGTCGAGTAGTAGTGTAGATTATTCAAATTACCAATATGGGTGATGACTCATAAAAGTTTTTTCTTTTTTCTTTGTTTGTTTCTGTTTTATTTATTTATTATTTGTTTATTTTTGAGTCGGAGTCTTGCTCTGTTGCCCAGGGTGGAGTACAGTGACGCAATCTTGGCTCACTGGAACCTCTGTCTCCCAGGTTCAAGCGATTCTCCTGCTTCAGCCTCCTGAGTTGCTGGGATTACAGGTGCCTGCCATCATGCCTGGCTAATTTTGTTGTTGCTGCTGTTGTTGTTGTTGTATTTTTAATAGAGACGGGGTTTCACCATATTGGCTAGGCTGGTCTTAAACTCCTGACCTCAGATGATCCATCTGCCTTGGCCTCCCAAGATGCTGGAATTACAGGCGTGAGCCACTGCGCTTGGCCTCATAAAAGTTTTTAAGCAAAACTAATGGACCACAGAGTTATTCATTCTTGACTCTAAGCATCAAACTTATATACATACTTGAAGTTTGTATATGAACATGCGTGAGCCTGCAGGGGAATGCTATGGTGTTAGAAATAAAAGTCATGCTTGTTTGCCAGAAATGTATATCTGAAACTAAGTCACTTATATTAGTCAAGGAGTCTCCAGAGAAACAAAACCAAAAAGAGACTTAATATAAGGAATTAGCCCCACTCCATAATTGTGGGCAAGTCCCAAGTTCCGCAGGGTGAGTTGATGAGCTGGAGACCCAAGGAGCAGATGACATAATTCCAGTCTTAGCGCCAGCAGACTTGAGACCCAGGAAGAGCCAATGTTTCTGTTTGAGTCCAAGGCAGAAAAAAAAAAAAAAAAAAAAAAACTTGATGACCAAATTCAAAGGCTGTCAGGCAAAAGGAGTTCCCTCTTACTCCCGGAGAGTCTGCCTTTTTCAGGCCTTTGACTGCTTGGATAAGGTCCACTAACATTAGGGTAGGCAATCTGTTTTACTCAGTCAAACAGTTCAAATGTCAATCCCATTTGAAAACACCCTCACAGAAACACCCAGAATGATGTTTCACCAAATATCTGGGTGTTCCATAGCCCAATGAGGTGGAAACAAAGTTAGTCATTATACCAACACCAGTATCAGTACTGTTAGGATGATTCCTTTTCATCAGTAACAAGCCCAGAAATATGTTAAGATCTAGATCAAATAGAACATCATTCATCATAATGAAGAATCTATTGATGGAGTAAAACTTGTTTCCCCTTCCACTGATTGTATTATAGGTGGCATTTGGTGAGCTATTTCTGTCATTTAGTGCAAAAAAGAATTCAGATGATGTTGGGAAATTTTAATCACGACTGTTCTTTACATTGTAGGTACCATGATGGCAGTGAGGTTTGGAGTGAAATGTGTGGAGTGGGATTGAGGGAGTGGTTCCAGGAAGAGAGAAAGCAAGAATAATGATAATAATAAAATAATCAGGTTGCTTTATCATGGGAACAAAGCAGAAGTCCATTTTTTTTCTGCCTGAGCACAAGACAAACACCAAATAAACAGCAAAAGTTACTTAAAAGCCATTTCTTCAATTTCTCCCAAATAAGGCCAGAATAAGTTATAATCGAAACAGAAAAAATGTACAGATAGGGTTCCAGATATAACATCAGAATAATTAAAAATGATGGAATCCAGGCAATGTGTAAAAAATTTTTCAAAAGTTTAGGGGTCAACTGGTCAAAATTAGAATTCTGCATTGACAAGAAATTCTACAGTTCATAAATCTTAACAAAAACTGGTTCCCTTGTTTTCACCTGCTAGAAGGAAATCTGAGAAGTTTGACTTTAATTCCTTCAAAAATACAGAAAAATCATGATCTTCTCTACTCCTGTTTGTTCCCTAAGTTACAGGAATAGCTGTAGTCCCAGAATAGCTTCTGTCAGCTTTGGTGGTCTATTGCAGCAGCCAGCAGCAGGAAACTTGAGGAGCTATAATCTCAGTAATGAGGGGGCCACATCAATAAGGTAAAACTAAGGTCACTGAAGTCCCAGACCCTCATTTTGCCTATTTTTCTCACAAGAGATTATTAAAATACCATAAAAATTGAACCATTAAAAAATCACGAAATAAACGTTTGTATTGATCATTAATACTATTCCCTAGACACTAAATAAAATCCCACATACAGTAATCAAAGAAAATACTTTTTTCATTAGAATTCTAAGACAACACTTTCATCAACTTTCCTAAAATCTAAAATTTAATCATCCTTATTACTGACTTTTCACTAACTTATGTTTCCTACACTGATTTATAATTATTTATTCCATGTTCTATTATACTCACTAGATATAGACATTCGCTGCATCCTATTAATTCCAACATTGAATCTATCTTTACAGGTATTGTTACTCTTACTATTGGAATGGTTGAAAAAAAAGCAAAAAAAAAAAAAAACCAAGCAATATTTATAGTTACATTTTGGTTTTTCTTTCCTGTTGTGATATATAATGTTTTACTGTTTATTTTAGAAAAAAAAGTTTCTAGAATATAAATCAAAGAAACTATACTACATTTCAAGAGACCTGTAATGATATGGCTCTAAATGTTGGCTTTAAAAGCCTGGGAGTGGATAGAGGAAGAGAGAAGAAAGGGTGTCCCAGTTTTCCACATGCTGAATGATTCAGCAAAATACTGTTGTGAGCAAGTCAAGACTCTGGAAAATATTTTTAAATGACAAACAAAAGCCTAGAGGTAAATCTCTGCTACCTTGTCAGTTAGGTTCTTAGCATCCAGTTTGGTTTGTTGGACTTTAAAATGAATTGAAGAAATTATAAAGAGCACAGATAACTACAAATAATTCAAGGTTTGGGAAAATGAAATTGAATATAAAACTATAAAATGTTATAATAGCTATAAAATCCTATTCTTTTCAGTGTAGAAGAGTAAAGGTTAAAGAATGACAGAAACTGTCTTGAAATAGATAAAAGAACATAAATGTCACAATTATATCACTAGAGAAACTTTTAGATTTCTTTTCCCAATCCATATCCTGATTGTCTACCACCAGCCACCATTTGACAGCGGAAGACACTGAGGCCAGGCAGGTGAAGCTGTTTGTTCAAGAACCAGAGTTGTTTCATGGGAGATCTAGAGATTTGAGCCCAAGCATCCCAACTTGTGGGTCTCTTTCCATTTCTTAAGATACAACAATTAGGTAATTTTATGGATTTTTTTCCCACAAATGTACCAGGATCTACTATTTAAATGAGCATTTGCATCATTGTAACTGCTTCAGAAAGCTGGAATAATAGTTAGAACATTTTAAAGTACTTCTTTTGGAACTCTTTGTAGACCCAATTTAAAAGCCACAGAAAGAAACTCACTGCTCTATAATTTTTGTTCTAAACTGTTTGCTTATGATCTATAATGCATTACCCAGCTTAAATAATAGATGAATCCAGCAACTTGTTTCTGAGTGACTTTTGGTCACTGTTAAAAGTCAAATCCATCTTAGAGGACAGAGATTTGTCTCCAGAAACTCTGATGAAGGCTTTGAAATTCCAAGAAAGTCTTGAAATATTTTGAGATATGGCAACAATGTATAATGTGAATATTTTTCTTTTGAATATTTCTTTTAGTAATGCTATAGTATTAACACTGTTTTAAAAATAAATCTTGTTCTTTTACAGCCCATTCCATTTGACTTGAGATATTAAAATCTTATGACAGTCTATAAGCCAGACTAGTAGAAATGTGACAATCTCTTTATACTCTATAACTCTGTAACAGCATTACAATTACAGAGATTAGAGAACCATTAGGATGGTGATATTAATAAAAGCATAGGTTTTAACACTGTCATCTATCACTGCCATGTTCCTAACATATATAGATAAAGTATGTTTTTAAAAGGAATATAAAATACATTATTAATATGCTTTAAAATAAATAAATATAGTTGTGGCCAGAAATGGGAACACTGTTTATGGATAGCTAAGGTGTAGTAAAGTCATTGCTTTATTTTGGAGAAAGAAAAATACAAGATAACTATAGACTTGCTTACAAAAAAGATATACACACACACATTAAAATTCAAAGATAAACACTAAAATAAAATAATAGATAAATAACTCTTGCTTCTAGAAATGTCCCACGTGAGATGGAGTACTACAGCCTAGCCAATTGCTTAAAGCTGCAATTGGGGACACTGAAGCGGAAACACCCACCACCCTTGAAATGAGGTTTAAAAAGCTCAAATTAATTCTTGCTTATGGTGAAGGCTTATGCAAAGTCAATAGGGAAGCTAGAGAGAGCAGACACACTTTGCAGTCAGGAACTGACGCTGCACCTCCTAGCTTAGCAACGGGGTCAGCGTGTTGACAATAACAGCAGAGATGCTGTAAACCATGAATATAAGACCTACTTTGGGCTTGAAGCTCTCCAAGTCATCCCAAAAATGCAGAAGACAGAGAAGGATGAATAAGAAGAGAGGAAAAGAGAATAAATAAGCATGAAAATAAGCTTATAAATTAAAATTCCAAAAAGATGGCAGGAAGAAAGAAAATCAACAAATCAACAAAAAATCGGAAAGTAAATTGTTCCAGATAAAACGAACACGTACGAGCAATCTGAAAATGATTTGAAAATAAACATGATTAGGATACTCAAAGAAATAAAGAAGGAAATTTCTGACAGAGAAAGGAATTATGAAACCAAGCAAGACAGAAATGATACAAAAATAAAAACATATGAAAAAGAACACATTAGAAATCTTAAAAATCAAAATCTACTCATTGACAACATTTTTTAAAAATCAGCAGATGAGATATTCTCTAGACTTGACAGAGGGAGAGCGTTTAATAAATTAAAAGATAATATTGTACACTTCCACCCAAATGCAGCACAGAAGGATAAAAAGGTTTTAAAGATACATGACAGAACAGTTAAGAATTAAGGGGGGGAGCCTGAGAGGCTCCACCACTTCACTGGGGCTCCCAGTGAAGAAAGAGCTGAGAATCTTTCAGAACTGAAAAAAATAAGTAAATCTTCAGATCACTGGTGCTGATGGAATAAATGAAAATAAATCCACATATTGATTCTTGATTCCTAACTTGTTTTCAAGAAATAATGTAATAAATGTATAAATGTATTGAGAGAGAGAGAGGGTGCAAATAGGAGAATCAACTCTTCAATATTTATTCAATGCAAAGTTTTCTCCCCTTTTCCAATTAATGACTCTATAACTTCAGTTTTGCCTCTGAGAATAAGAGTGCTATTGGCTTCCTGTCTCTTTTCACTTTGTTTTGATATTTTAAATTTTTAATACAAATTATGTATATATGTATTACATATTTAATACAAAGTATCTATATATATTTAAGGTGTACAATGTGATGTTTCCACATATGTATACTACATAAACCTAGTGAACTGATTACTATAGTCAAGGTAATTTACATATCCATTTTTTTTTAACATAGTTACCTTTTTGTGGTGAAACTACTTAAGATACACTCTTAGTAAATTTCAAGTATACAACACAGCATTGCTAACTGTAGTCACTATGCTGTACATTAGACCTCTAGAATTTATTCATTTTATACAATTGAAACTTTGTAGCCTTCAACTGACATCTTCCCATTTTTCCCACCCACCCTTAACCCTGGCAACTAACATTCTCACTCTGCTTCTATGGGTTTGACTATTTTGGATTCCACGTATATGTGAGGTCATACAGTATTTGTCTTTCTGTGCCAGGCTCATTTCACTTAGCATAATGTATTTTAGTTTCATCCATGTTGTAAATGGCAGAATTTCCTTCTTTTTTAAGGTTGAATGATATCTTATTGTATGTAGTTGTGTATATACATTTCTTCAGCCATGCATCCGTTGACGGACATTTAGGTTATTTCTATAACTTTGCTATTGTGAATAATGCAGCAGTGGGTGTTAGGACCAGAGTGTCGTTGAGATATTGATTTTATTTCCTTTGGATATATATATCCACTGTGGGACTTCTGAAACATATGGTAGTTCTAGGCTTAAGGTTTTGAGGAACCTCCATATTGTTTTTTCAAGGGGCTGTGCCAATTTATATTCTCACCAACAATGTATGAGTGCTCCCGCTTTTCCACATCCTCATCACTTTATCTTTTGTTTTTTAAACCATAACCATCCTAACAGACATGAAGTGATCTCTTATTATGGTTCTAATTTGCATTTTCCTGATGATTAATGATGTTGAGCACCTTTTCATGCCCCTGTTGGCCATCTGTATGTCTTCTTTGAAAAAAATGTCTGTTCAAATCCTGTGCACATTTTTTTACATCAGGTAATTTACCACTATCAAGTTGGGAAAATTCCTCATCTATTTTTGATATTATCCCTTTTTCAGATACATGGTTTGCAAATATTTTCTACCAATCTTTAGGCTACATTTTCATTTTCTTGATAGTTTATTTGCCATGAGGAGCTTTTTAATTTGATGTAACCCCACTTGTGTATTTTTGCCTTTGATGCATGTACTTTTGGTGTCATATCTGGAAAATTATTGCCAAGATCAATGCCAAGGAGTTTTCTCCCTATGTTTCCTTCTAGTCTTATAGTTTCAGGTCGTATCTTATGTTTGTCTTTAATCCATTTTTAGTTGCTTTTTGCGTGCGTCGTAAGATAAGGGTCCAATTTCACTCTTTTGCATGTGGATATCCAGTTTTCCCAACACCATTTATTGAAGAGACTATCCTTTCTCCATTGTATGTTCTTGGTGACCTTGTCAAACATTAGTTTGGTGTGTATATGCATGAGTCTGGCTTCTGCTGTGATAGTCCTCATTTCTAAGGTATGTTTGCACCCCCATAGGGGATAAAAGCAGGGGAAGGAAGGTGAGGTGAGAACTTGTACTTGATTGGGTGGCTTCACACTCTCTAGTCCTGGCCATATTTCCCTAAATGCTTCTGACGAATGTATAGGGGCTCCCGCAGGCCCCTTTCACGACAATGCTCAGGGTACATGCAAAGGCCCAGCTTCACTGGTGATTGTCGCTACTCAGGAACACATGGTCGGAGTCCCTTCCCTCTTCCAGGGCTCCATTCCAGGTCCCTCTCTGTATGGTCCACACATGTCAACAGGAAACACACAGGTATCCCCCAGCTGAATAGATCTGAGCTGCTCCAGCACAGCCAACCTGACTCTCCCACCAAGCAGTAAGTCATCAGCTTTCCCTCGTGCTCCCTGCATCCTGGCTAAAGTCAGACCCCAGGAGTGGCATCAAAATAACAAAACAGAAACATCATTCAAGATGTATAAATCACCCTTATTAATCTGTCCAAAGGCATTGTCACTATGTCTAGCAATCCAGAAGAATAAGTATTTGTATATAAATGAGAACATATGTGTAAAATAAATTAATTTGGAATTTTTCAATCATCTTTGCTTCTCTCTGTCTCTGTCTCCTCTCTCTCTCAATTCTTTCTCAATTCTTGAGAATATCTATGTTCATCTAGACTGAGAATTCCTTGTATTTCAGAGCACAGCCTCACTCATCATAGTTGATTTGAATCAGAGAGTTGGACGATATAGTTAAGGCTCACAGAAACAGCAGGTTAGATCTTGCCTTCGGCCTACGGGCAATAGCATCCCTTGTTTTGCCAGTACTGCTGATTAAAAGTGGAACTTGCGGAACACACCCTTAGCTCTTAAAAACATTAGAATGAGCAATGGAGTATTATTTCATCAGTATCAGTCTGTGCTGTCTTAAATTTTGATTTTGGTTTCTTTTTTGCTCTTTATGATCATTACTTAAATGTTTTTTAGCCAAAAGTCCACTGGAAATGTTTACCCAATAGAAATATATAACTAACTTACTATGGAACAGTGATAGAGTGAGAATGGCAACACCAACACCGCCATCCCCACCTCCTTCTCGTAGTCACTATTTCACAGATGTCTTCTCCAGAGCTTGTCAACACTTGCTAATTACACTTTCAGGGGATGACCCATTTCTTTGAGTATTCACTTCTTTTCTTATTGTTTTAAGAAAAATCAGTCAAATCCTAGCTGTTATATCCTAGCAATAACCAGCTGTTACTCATAATGCATAAAATTATTTGCCTTTTCCCCAAAATTTTTATAAACTATGAATATCTCCAAATATAGAGAAGAAAGAGAAGAAGTAGGGTATGCATCATGAAAAGAACTCCATGGGGATTTTGAAGTGGGGTTGTCCCTGAGGTATACTCATCACCTTTTAACCATGTTAGTGATCATGTTTATTTGGATTTGCTTACTGAGGTATGAGAGAACACACTACACACCTTCAGAGCTTGTAGCTCAGATTCTGAGGTCCATCATGGAGGAGAGAAGAATTTATTTCATCACTCGCCATGAACTCCATTGAGAAAAAAAATGACTTTTCTTTAACTGTATGAAGTCCCAAAGTGGTGCAAAACATTTTCATTAAAAAATTTTAAGAGAAACCTCATCTTTGATTTCATTCACTTATTCATCCAACCAATGCGTGTTTTTGGAATACCTATACCTGGTACCTATATCTATAGACACTTGAAGAGGGGTTGAAGATACAATAGTGAACAAAACAGTCTCTGCTCTCATGAAGCCCACCGCCCATTGGGTTCACTCAATCCATTGTCTTTACTAAGCACTCACCATATGCCAGATGTTTCAAGGGCTGGGACACAGAAAAGAGCCAGACAAAACATAAACAATTTTTTTAAGTGTCATTTTAGAAACTAACATGTCCTATGAAGGAAATGAGACAGAAAATTTTTTTAAAATGATAGCTGGTGCTATTTTTAATAAATTAAGCAAAGAAGTGATGCTTGGGCAAAGACCTGAATGATTAAGACAGTAAGTCAACCAAATGTCTTGAGGAAGAGCATTTCAGGCAGAGAGAGCACAAAACAAGTTCTTGAATGAAGGAGGACCATGGATTGCTTCCCTTAAAGCTTTTGACAACACATTTAAGCTCATGTGAATAATTTCCAATTTTGCAATGTTCAATTTTAAACCAATTTGCCATTAGATATATCATACACAGCCAACTTTAACACATGCTTTTAATGTATGCTGAGTTTGAAGTTTGTGCAGCTTGACACTGCGTGCTTTTCTTTGCTTGCTTATTTGTTTGCTTAGATTTGTATATACTATCACCCCTGAAATTTCCAGAAGAAATACACATTATTCAAATATCTCAGTAGCTTATTATTTTTTCTTGGGGACAAATTTCCTACAGTCCTCTGTCTGCTGATCTGAATAGTTGTTCTTTAGGCTGGTTGTCCTCCTTGATCTTCCTTTAAGCAGCATCTTGATTATTTTCTTCTCTCTTGTGTTGGAATTCCTGATTTTTGATCCCATGTCAACCTCTTTTTAAAGATTATTTCTCATTTTGATGCATGACATCTTCTGCTAGCTTCCTACAAAAGGATACATGAGAGAAAAAATTGAGGACAAGGAATATCTGAAGATGTCTGTATTCTATCCTTTATCATCTATACTAAACTGATAGTTTGTCTAGGAATAGTATTTTAAGTCGGTAATCATTTTTTCTAAATATTTCAAAGACATTTATCTTTGGTTTCTAGTTTTCAGAGTTGCTGGGAAGTTTGATGCCAGTCATATTTAAGAATGAAGCAATGAAAAAACTGAATAGAAGCGCAGTGTATATGAACAGGGAGTGTCAACTTGTGGACTTTGTTACTGGGCAACCTATCTAGGATATTACATTTGAGTACTCCAGACGCTTTTCTACAAAACAATCTTTCATTTCTCTGCCTTGGAGAAATAATGCTGGCAGTCAACATCTCTGAGCTAATGAAGCAAAGTTGTCAGGATCTTACCATTCAAATACCTATATTTATTTAACCCATCTCACCATAGGAGGTAATTGCAAGCTCAGAGTCTTTCTAACTGAAATTTACTCAGTTACTCTCCAGAGAGTAACCTTTTAATCTTCTTGGGTAAAGGAGGGACATCCATCAACCGTGCAGAATTTGAAAGTGAGGGTACTAATTATTGCAATAATTGACTCTCGACCTTACTTTCCTCTCCCTTTGTATCTGTCTGCAATTCATAAGGCCTTTTAGGTTTTCAGATGTGAATACATCTACTTTCATTTCAACTCTCAGTCACCTACTGATTCAAATTCCACTTGTCCATCTGATTTCTAACTTCCAAAAGTCATCACAATTGTCTGCTTTCTCTCTATCTTTACCCTTGTACACAAACAATTGTATTAATCTCATTACCATCATTTAGGTTTGATTTCAGGTATATTCAGTCTGTGTTATCTCTGTTGTTTTCCTCCCATAGTCAAATTCCTTTTCACAAAGAATTTCTTATAAATGTAATTTTTTCTGTCTCATCTCATCTAATTTCATCATTGTTTAAAACTAACTGAAAGAAGCCTGGTTTCTTTTTTTTTTTTTTTTTTTTTTTTTTTTTTTTGAGACGGAGTCTCGCTCTGTCACCCAGGCTGGAGTGCAGTGACCGGATCTCAGCTCACTGCAAGCTCCGCCTCCCGGGTTTACGCCATTCTCCTGCCTCAGCCTCCCGAGTAGCTGGGACTACAGGCGCCCGCCATCTCGCCCGGCTAGTTTTTTGTATTTTTTATTAGAGACGGGGTTTCACCGTGTAGGCCAGGATGGTCTCGATCTCCTGACCTCGTGATCCACCCGTCTCGGCCTCCCAAAGTGCTGGGATTACAGGCTTGAGCCACCACGCCTGGCCAGAAGCCTGGTTTCATGTATGTACTATATTTGAGATACAGATAGAAATTACTAGGCTTGCCAAGAACTGTGCATCTTTAGGTTCATTCTGGTACTTAGGGGGTTTAAATCAGTTGCATATGTGAACAATTATAAGGTACATGAATGAGCTTAAAGGAAGTGTTTTCAATGCTGAAAATGTATTATTAAAAGTTATGTTTCATAGGTAGAGTATGATTAAGGATTTTACAAGAGAACTTTTTCTACAGCAAATAAGTTTATCACTAGTCTTTCAGAAATTTTAGTTTGGAAAGTTTCAATAATATCTGTTCAGAACTAAAGAACTTCTCATATAATTTTTAGGCCATCATCTTAAAATTAAGAAGCATAAAAACTAACTACTCAAACAGAACAGCGGTAAAATATTTTGGTAACTCAGAGATCTCTGTATATTTTCTGGAACTCTCTTGACCCATTAACTTTCTTTTTCAATTGTGCAATAATGCTCCAATATCAAAATTTGTTTTTAGGCTAGGCACGGTGGCTCACGCCTGTAATCCCAGCTCTTTGGGGGGCCAAGGCGGGCAGATCACCTGAGGTCAGAAGTTCAAGACCAGCCTGGCCAAGATGGTGAAACCCCATCTCTACTAAAAATTCAAAAGTTAACTGCGCATGGTGGCACACCCCTGTAATCCCAGCTATTTGGGAGGCTGAGGCAGGGGAATCATTTGAACCCAGGAGACGGAGGTTGCAATGAGCAGAAATTGCACCACTGTACTCCCACCTGGGCAACAAAGTGAGACTCCATCTCAAAAAAAAATTGTTTTTAAATAACAAAATTATTATTCATGTTAATAATGAGCTTCATGCCCACTGAAGCACAAATCAATGTGTTATGTCTTGGCCTTAACAAGCAATCAAGCATGTTTGAGCAGGTACGAAGTACTTGAGAAAACAAGAAATCAATGTAGTATAATTAAAAAGGTTAAACATTGGAGTTTGAACACAAGTATGTATTCTCGTTGACAAAATGCCACTAACTGACACAACTTTCTTTTTTAATATGTTTTTAAAATATTTTTAAGACTAAAGAAGGAAATTTTTTTTTAACTTTTATTTCAACAGTTTTGGTAGAAAAGGTGGTGTTTGGTTATGTGAATATGTTCTTTAGTGGTGATTTCTGTGATTGTGGTGCACACATCACGCCAGCGGTGTACACTGTTCCCAACGTATGGTCTTTTATCCTTCACCCTGCCCCCCGCCCTTTCCCCAGAAACCCCAAAGTCCATTATATCATTCTTATGCTTTGCATCCTCACAGCTTAGCTCCCATTAATAAGTGAGAACACACTATATTTGATTTTCCATTCCTGAATTACTTCAGTTGGAATAATGGTAAATATCACAGTCTTAGAAGTTAAAAGACAATGGGACAATAAATGTAAAATTCTGAGGGAAATTAATTTCTAGCTTAGACTTTGATATCTATCATACAATCAATGAAGCGTGAGAGTAAATAAAATCATTTTAATATATGTCAAGTTTCAAAATGATTACTTTCAAAGCACCTGTTCTCAGAAGCTGCTCTCTCACAACAAGGAAATAAGTCAAGAAAACAGAAATCATGAGACCTGAGAAGCAAGAGATCCAACAAAGGAGAGAGCAGCAGAAAAGTCTACATATGAAAGCCAGGCATGGTGGCTCATGCCTGTAATCCCAGCACACTGGGAGGCTGAAGCGAGTGGATCATTTGAGGTTAGGAGTTCAAGAACAGCCTAGCCAACATGGTGAAACCCCATCTCCACTAAAACACCAAAAAGAAGCAATTAGCGGGGTGTGGTGGCGTGCAGTTGAGGCAGGAGAATCGCTTGAACCTGGGAGGCAGAGGCTGCAGTGAGCCAAGATCACACCACTGCACTGCAGCCTGGATGACAGAGCAAGACTCTCTCTCTCTCTCACTCACACACACACACACACACACACACACCACGCACACAAAAGTCTAAGGATGAGAATGAAGGGAAGTCCTAAGACAAGTCTGATACGGAGAGCAAGCAGCCCAAACTGCAGCCCAGGTAGAATACTCCGGGAGAGAAACTTAAAAAACAAATCAGGCAAACTCACAATTAAACAAATTTTTAAAACGGAGGGAATGATTACCTAAGCTTTCAGAGTTCTGCAAATGTTGAGGATGACTTAATGAAAAATACGTGGAAATGTAAACATCAATTGTTAACTAATTCCAAGAGACATGAAGAATTACACAAAAAGAATATTACCTGGTTCAGCTGTAAACGATGCATATAAAGTCAGAATAATATAAGCACTGAATTGTCATCTTACTAAAAATTATGGAATAACTGAATTAGGCAGATGAGTTGAAAGACAAATGTCTATGTGAAACGAACTTTTCCACTTGTTGGTTTTAAAGAGAGCTAAATGATGGTCTCATTTTCTGTAGAAGGAATTTAATAGATTATCTCTCAAATTTTGAACCAAAGAGAAGTCAGCATAAGTACATTTAACAATATGAAAGAAATCCCAGAAGATCAGAATTGAAAGAGGTTGCCTCTGGTAGGTAGGAATCAGGGATAGGTGGGGACTGGACATCAGACTGCCAGTTTTTCTCATACACCTTGTCATTTTGACATTTTTATAACACTTTTTTTTTTTATGATTATGGACCAGCTGTTGGCAGATCCCTATTTAAGTCCAGTCTTGTTATTCAGGAGTCCAGACAGGTTTACTGGGTCCCTTGAACTCTATTCCCCAAATTCCAGGGCAGTTTCTAGAACAAAATAAGGAATCTCCAAATATTTGCTCCAAAACAACCTCAGGCATTTTTTGAGCATGTTTTCTAAACCCAGAAGCCCCAAATCCTTGACAAAGTCTAGCATAACCATATCCTGTTTCAAAACCACAGATTCTAAAGATTTGTGCTCAGCCAGACTCCTGCCCTCTGCAGCCCCATGTTAAACAGATTCAGCAGACTGAGAAACAGTAAGGCTCAAAGGGGCCCACCACTTTTAAGAGATTTCTCTGACAGGGTGGGGCATTTCCAAGGCATCTGAGGATTTCCTAAGCTTTCAGAGACCCTGCAGGTTCAGGTTTCCATATGAGTCCTTGAGACAATTCTGAATGACCAATAGAAGGCATGGTTCCACATGCCCAGAGCCAGGAGGACAGGAGGGCATGCTCCCTTATGGCATGGAGTGTCTATTGGGGTAAAGAAAGAGGACGGTGATTCATTCTTAACTCAAATATACATCTATGTACCCAACAAATATTTTCACAATAACTTTTAAAACCTTATCTATCACACTTTGAAAGACTGAATATGCCTGTTCATTTAATTATTTTTAAAACTGGTGTTTTTGGAAATTTGAATATAAATAAAATAAAAAGAGAAGATCGAAGCAAATGGTGTCTGGCATTGTGTCTTAAAGCACACATCTCTGGTTTTCTGTGTCTCATTATGGTTACTATTTACAAAGCAAATCACACCTCTTTAACATTTCTCGCTTAACTACAGATCCACATTCTTCCCTTATCAGGGTCTGGTTCCTCCTACTCAACTTAATATTAACTAAAGTAACTCATGCTTGTTTTACTTATTTGGAATGCTTTGCCGCCTATGAGAAAATAATTTGCATATTGAGCTGTACTGAGTGCACATTTTATTCAATTGTATATAGATACTTTATATTTATAAACATCCATAATTTTATAATGTTTCAGCCTATTTAACTTAATTGCAAATGGACATAGCAACTGTCTGCAAGTTGTATTACAGTTGTAAAGTAAGGATACATTGGAAGAGCTTCCAATTAACATGAATTACTTTTATAAAGCTGTTTTATATCAATACATAATGTCTTAAATTTTGAAAGCATTAGTTGTATCTTTTATTCACAACACCGTGATATTGGGGAAGATTTCAAATCAAAAGAATCCAAACCCAATTATTCCAGTAGAGGTGATAATTTCCCATTCTTCGACTGGTGACTGGATTTTTAATAACCTAAAACCTCGATGTAAATCTTTGACTGTAGCAACCTTCAGAGAGCTTTGTGGTTTGGATTTTGGGCTGCTATCCCTAGTTGCTATCAGTTAAGGATAGAGCCCTGAACCAACTAGAACCATGTGGAGGACTCTGACACCATGTTTACTATTCCATTACCTCCCCATATCAGAAAAAGAATAAACAGGAAAAAAAATGATGCAAATTACCTAGAGGAGAATGCACAAATCTTAATTGTACAGCTCAATGAATTTTGACATATGTCTATCCCCATATGTATAGCTCCAAATTTAACATATGTATATCCCCAGGTGACAAATATCCAGATCAAGAACACACTGATCACCCAAGAGAACTCCTCTAGGCCCCTTTCCACTCAGTGGCCCTCCCCTGCCCCAGAGATAAGTTATTTTCTGATTTCTATCACCATGAGTTAGTTTTGCATGATTTTCAAGTGAAGTTAATACAAATGAAATTATAGTCTATACTCTTTTGTGCCTGTTTTCTTTTGAAATTAATATAATGTTTTTGAGATATATATAAGATCTAAGTATGGAAAAAACAAAGTAACATTGACCTTGCTTCTAAGACAGATTGATAATGTATTTAAAAGTCCAAAAGCACTTGGAATAAAATGCCTATAAATAGCGAGATATTTAGCAAGGTCAAGGGATACAAGGTCACTACACAATAATCAATTATATTTCACTGTGTGTTTTGAATAACTTTATGGTTGATCCAATAATAAATTATTTGCTGAAATGAAAGTATTCTTAAATATACACCCAAGGACACATAGAAACATAACTCCAAAACAAACATGATTAATGAGGTGAAAAAAGACCTAACATACCCCTAATACTAGTAGACAATTAAGGTTTTGTTGTTGTTGTTGTTTTTGAGACGAAGTCTCGCTCTGTCTCCCAGGCTGAAGTGCAGTGGTGCAATGGACTCACTGCAACCTCTGCCTCCTGGGTTCAAGCAATTCGCATGCCTCAGCCCCTCAAGTAGCAGAGAGGACAGGCATGCACCACCACGCCTTGCTTATTTTTGTATTTTTAGTAGAGACTATTTCACCATCTTGCCCAGGCTGGTCTGGAACTCCTGGAATCAAGCAATCCACCCGCCTTGGCCTCCTGCAGTTTGAGGATTACAGGAATGAGCCCCTGCGCCCGGCCAAGATTTCTCTTTTTAAAAGAAAGTATTAGGCAATGCACAGAAGAAGATATTAGCTCTTATATTTATCATTTTATCCTTCCTTTGAGGAATTTTTAACATATGATATATAGTATATGTCTTATTATATATAATATACATAATATATAGTGTATCACATATAATATATCATATATATTATATATTTATTATATAATATAACAATATAATTTAAAATGTTATACATGATATTTTAAAATTATATTCAAATAGAAATAAGGATATATATCTCTCTCTCTTTGTTGCAAAGTATTTCATAGAGTATGAACACTGGAAATGGGACTTGGTGCTTCTATTCTCTGCTTTTAATAAAAGATCATCTTATGAGTAAAGAATAAAATGGAAAACATTTAGATTATCTTAAAAACTGAACTACCTCTATACACTCAGAGTGCATCTGTGTGGATGTGCGTGTGCACATGTTCTGTCTTTAGAAAGTATTAACACTCAAAAAAAAGAAATAGCCAAATGAAACAGGGGGAAGTCTTAAACACATGTAATCAAGTTAAGTCAAATGTAAGGGTTGGCTGAAGACTTCGTACAAAGCAAGGTTAGCAGACAACTTATTTTCTATAACTAGATAAATGAATATAGGTAGCCATAAACATCTTTCTTTTCAGTTTTCTATGTGCTAGACAGTATGCTAAAGATTTCACATTCCTCATCTCATTTAGCCTCAATAAAAATTGAAACAGGTATTATTTTCCTTATTTTATATATGAGAGTTGAGGGGTCACTTCCCCAAGATTACACAAGTAAGTTAAAGAAACCAAGATTCAAATCAAGAGCTCACTTCCAGGCCTGGACATCATCTTCTTTGCTGCTTTCCTAAACATGAGTAGTCTCCATTTCCTTTTTGAGCATCCTCTAAGTGTAGGGGTAAATTGTTATTTATAAGCAAATGTTCTTAAATGTCTCAACTGCAATGAAATAGATCCTCAAACTGTGTAAGAGCAATGTGATGGGGAGACTAGATTCTAATAAACGAGATCATAAAAACTGATGTAAAAAACTGTTATATGTTTGTTTAGCAAACATTGCCGTACAACAGTCACTTTCATGTGTGATTTTCATGTAAACGTCATAGCAACGACATGGAAAAGTAATTCCACGGTTTCACAAAGGTGCACACTTGGGCTCAGAGAGGGAAATGATTTCTACTCAAAAT
This sequence comes from Piliocolobus tephrosceles, assembly GCF_002776525.5. NCBI lineage: Eukaryota > Metazoa > Chordata > Mammalia > Primates > Cercopithecidae > Piliocolobus > Piliocolobus tephrosceles. The sequence continues at coordinate 51,023,186 of NC_045451.1, read as the reverse complement.
CACAACCACTGTTTATAACTGGACAGTCACAGAGCTCCTACAAATTGAGGCGCTCACTGAAAGGAAAATGCAAAAGGTCAATAAAATATTTTTAAAGCCTCAACTTTATTAAAATCGGAGAAATTAACATTTCAACTACAAATCATACAAAGCTTTAACCACCAAACTGACAAATGTAAAGAGTTCAAACTTTTCCATCGATGAAAGCATGTTCAGAGAAAGTCACTGCACAAAAATATGCTTAAAAGAGGTGTGAGGGAGAGGTTTAGAGGTGGAGTACAAATAAATAATTAACTTTGTGTAATTATTATGAAATTGCAGTGGTTAAAATAAAACATGTTCCTTTTGTGAAAGAAAAAAGGACTCTAATAAGCTAATACATTTTGTATAGATGTGTGTGTTTTGGAAGAATGTTAATTCAATGGAAACATAAAAATGTGACTATACATAGTAAGAAATGTAAAGAAATACTTTTTAATTATTATTTTTCTATGATATTAGTCTTCAGGGCATGATGAGAATTGAGGAAACTGAGGAGTTTATTGTCAATTCCAAAACTCTTTTTAAATCCTTAGTTTTGGGCAAATTTACATTTGTGATAAGCTATGACTTTGAACAGTACTATTTCAATGCAGTATTAAGTGAAAATTATTTTTGAAATAAAAGCATGATTTACTAGATCACATCTTATGGAATTAATTAAGCACAACTATATTAATTGCTACATAATTGAAAGCAAATTAATTGTAAGTAAATTACTTTATTGTTGAATCCCTTTTAAGCAAGAATATTATTTAATTATTGATCACTTGTAATGGTTAATATATTTTGCAAATTCAGGGATAATATTTAAAAGTATATAAAATTTGCATTATATATTTTTTAATGAAAAATGTTTTTTTCTCAATGGAATAACAAGGCACATTTCAAATGTGTTCCAAAATAGAATTTTTAAATATTAACAGTACTTTTCAATTCTCTCTCATCAGGTAAAAATAAAATTATAATTTGAGCACAGAGAATTTTCAATGCCCCTTAAACAGAAATGTCTTCCTTAATATCATAGATACAAATTATCATAAGGTAAAATTTCCTGAAGGTGGCAGCATCCTAAGCAAATCTGTCTCCAACCTTTGCAGCAGGCTGTTTTTATGTATGGAGTAATATTACATTTCCTAATAAAAGGTACTAACAACAATACTACTCATTAATAATTATGAAAACAATGTAATAGTACTCATCATGACATGATTTCTTGAAGACTTATAAAGTATAGTCTATACTTAGGAATACATAAGTTGAACTCAATATAAATATTTTTTCAAGGTTTTTCTGAAATCTGTGAAGATTTTTGTTGATCCTCTGATTGATTACATTAATTGTTTTTCTTGCTGAAACATTATTTAAGTAAGAAAGTGACAGGCATACATTTTAACGTTCTAACTTTCACTTTGAGTCACACTTTAGATAAAAATAATATTAATGCCAATTCTTTCTATGTATTTCTTGAAATGTGAGGAAAATAATGATAACGAATGCTATGACTATGATTTTTGAAACTAAGAGTGGTCCCATAAATTGGGAAATAAGTCTTAATTTAAACATCGGATTTTAAAGTACTTATTCAATTCACTTCACAGTTACTTTGAAATAAAACCCCATAAACTTTTCTTATCTGACAATAAAATATAGTTTAATGATTCACTTTTGAAACTATAATGCACTATACAGATGGTTATGGCTGTTATCATTATTTTTAAAAGCCAGGTTTCCAGATCTGTACTTTGTGATCAGGGACTCTAATAGCAAGAAATAGTTGTATCATTGGTCAACAGAGTTATTTTTCCTTTAAAATGAGATGTGTTTTCCCCCATCGTAATAATTTTGATTCCATCACTTCTTTGTTATTCCATGTCTAAAACTGAAGACAAACATCTAAATTCTACAGTGTTTGATCAGTAACCTCCCTATTTAGATTTTAGTGCCCATTCATCATCATGCATATACTAAATTAGATTGCCATATAATCAAGTGTTTCTCAGAAAAATAATAAAACCCTTTATTTCACAGGTTCAGAGACATGCTGCTTCTTTGCAAATGGTAACTTGCAGGCCAGCTAACCCACAGTTAAGCAAAGATAAAGTCCCTGGAAGGCAACAGATGTAATCTCAGCATTGTTTTTCCTTCAGACATTTCCCAACCAGAATTTTTGTCTCTATTCCTATTGCATTTTCATGTTTTCCTTCTTTCCGTTTCTTTCCTTCTCTTTTCTATACACTTCTGCATGTGATTATTTTCTTCCTCTTTTTTCTTTCTTTTTTTACCTCTGTTCTTCTCTCTGCAGTTTCTGACTCTGTGAACCTAGTAAATATTAAGGGACTTTCCTGGGATATTTCCCAGAGGTTGAAGAAAAGCACCAGGGCTGTGAAGTCCCAGAAGCAGCCACAACACAGACTCTGGGAGGGTGGGCGATGGCTGAAGTCGTGATTTAGCCAGATGTTACTGAGTACAGGAAAAATAGAAAATGAAGACCAGAAAAGTTCTATACACTTTACTGAAATTGAAACCCCAAAATTCTCAACATGTTCATCCAATAAATTTTTTATATAGATTTGGAATGAGTAAATTAAAATTGTATAAAAGATGTGTCTTAAATTCCTCAGCTAATATAGACAAAGTAGTACAACTGCGCAAGCACATCATAGATTCAGATGCAGGCATGGAGAGAAAAAACTGGGCTCCTCTATTATATATTTTGCCAAATAGAGCTTATGGAAGAGAATATTTAAGAAAAATAATGAAAAACCTATTTTAAACTAGATATGGGATAACTTAAGCATAAGTGATAGAAGAGAAGAGAGAAAAGTAAAAAAGGAGAAAACAGGCATGACTGACTAGTGTGGGAATGTGAAAGAAATAAGAAAGAAATGAAAGTAGAAATGCAAAAAGCAATGGAAGAGTTCATATAAGTAATCAATAATTGCATCAGAGTAAAATTAAGGGATATGGCCAATGGTGAAAAAAAGATAATCAGGAGATTATCTGATTATTATTATAAAAGATAATGTTTGGAATGAGAGAGAGAGAGCAAATGAAAGACAGACAGAGAGAGATGATCAAGAGACCTGGGGAAAAAAATCTTGTTGACTGAAGTAGTAAGGAGGAAATAAATTTGGAAAGTAACATGGAGGAAGAAGCAGTAAAATTTTGTCATGAATAAAAGGAGAGCTGGTCTGAGATCATCTGCCAAGTGGAGGAGATGCAGACTCCTGAGACAAAGGAGTTATCAGTGACTATTGAGCGAGGAGTTGGAGCTTTGCCATAAACCAAGTCAAGTGAAAACACTAGCTCTTGCCAGCAAGCTGACTCTCACATGAAAGGCAACAAACACATAATTTAATTATCATTGAAAGCAAAAATGACACCAACTGTGTTTTCAACTCTTCCTGATCTCATGGGGTGTGATAATAAGTGAATCACGGACAGCATCAAGCTTATTTCTGGTGCTTTACTAAAGTAACAATAAAAAAGTTAGCAGTCAGGAATTCATGTAATTATTCAGTATCGTCTTCCTGGAAAATTTTAGATACTTTGCAATTGAGATGCATTTACACGTTTCCTGATTCCTTCTTCAAAATAACGGTCCATATGCAGTTTTTTACCAAAGCTAACAGAGAACGGAGAGGCAGAGCAGAACTACCCCAAGCTAACCTCATTTGCCCATGGGTAGAACAGGCTTGTCACACTGAAAGTGCAAAACTCCCCGTTAGAATATTGACTCTCCTCTGTAAAGATCCAGTACAAGGAAATAAGAACACATGGATGCAATGTAAACTCTTAGTTTCTACAATTGGTAGATAAAAGCTGGTGTTAATTTTCCTCAAGCAGCCCAGGGTGCTTGACCTCCCTGAATCTACCTGTGGTGTCGGAGGAATTCATTGACATAAAGGTCCTCCAGCTCAGCAAGAGATAAGCTGGGGAAACACTGGAGTTTATGGCTGGGTTCTCCTGTGACTGTTAGAACACTAAACATTAGGGAAAGGACTATTTTTTTCTTCAAACTCCAGGGAAGCAGGCTTAGAATTAATTACCCTTCCAGACAGAGAAGAGAGAATGTGATGCCTCTGGACACAGCAATGTCTTGAACTTAGGACAAGGACATTACAGTGTATTTTTCTGGCTGCCTTCCTTTACTCAGTTCTAAAGGGATTCAAAAAGTTCTTTATAAAAGCAAATTTAGAAGAAGCTCGGTCCAAACTCATAAAGAAAGTTTAATTACTTCTGAAACTAACATAAAATATGGAAAAGTGCACCTGTTATAGGCATATGCCTCAATAAATGTTTAGCAGGTAACTAGACCCATGTAACCAGCTCCTTGATCATGATCTAGAACATTACTAGGCCAGTCATCACTAATTCTTCAAATGTCACCACTGGCATCAATACTGATAACAAAGTTTTGCCTGTTTTAGTTTTTTGGTTTTTGTTTGTTTACATTAAATAAATGAAATAATTGCTATATGCTCTCCTTTGTGACTAGCTTCTTCCCCTCAATAGTATGTTAGTCTGATTCATCCACATACTTTGGGATTGTTGTGAGTTGGTTATTCTCATTGCTCTATAGTATTCCATTATATGAATGTGCTATAATGTATTATTCAATCTATTATTGGTGGTATTAAAAGAAAAACTTCGGCCAAATTAAATGTAAAGGAGTTTAATTGAACAATGAACAATTTGTGAATCAAGAAGCCCTCAGAATCGCTGCAAATTCAGGGAGACTCCAGGGATGCCTCATGGTCAGAACATATTCATAGACAAGAAAAAGGGAAGTGATGTACAGAAATCCAAAGTGAGGTACAGAAACCGCTGAATTGGTTACAGGTCGACCTTTGCCTAATTTGAGCACAGTTTGAACACTCGACAGTGTATGAGTGGTTGAAGTACGGCTGCTGGGATTGGTCAAGATTCAGCTACTGTTATAGGCGCATACTCCTACGTTAGGTTATTGTTTATCCACGAGGACTCGAATATAGAAGTATGGAGCCCTTTTCAGGACATATTTTGCTTTAACAATGGACATTTGAATAGTTTCTAGTTTAGGGACACTATTAATAGTCCTGCTATAGATATGTTTATGTGTGTCTTTCAGTGCATATATTATTCATTTCCGAGAGGTATAGGTGGAATTGCTAAGCCATAGGTTATGTATATGTTCCTATGTTTTATACTAGATAGTGCCAAATAATTTTCCAAAGTATTTCTATCAATTTATATTTCAATTGTAATGTATGAGAGCTCCAACTGCTCTACATTTTTAGTAACTCTTGACATTTTCCATCTTTTTATTTTAGTTTTCTAATGAGTGAGCATATGGCTTTAGAGCTATACTCTAGCAGTAGTTGAAGAGTCTCAGACCAAATCCTGAAAATTCCAGTTGTAAACGATATATTTGGGTCTCACATCCTACTTAGGTATGTGATTTTGATAATTGAAAATAAACTGATTTCTAAAAAAATCTACCTAGCAAACAACTTTACTCATCAACAAAAACTGTGAAAAGCAGTTGTGGGACCAATTCTTCAATTCATTACATCAAGCTCTTGACATTTTCCATCTTTTTATTTTAGTTTTCTAATGGGTGAGCATATGGCTTTAGAGCTATACTCTAGCAATAGTTGAAGAGTCTCAGACCAAATCCTGAAAATTCCAGTTGTAAATGATATATTTGGGTCTCACATCCTACTTAGGTATGTGATTTTGGTGATTGAAAATAAATTGATTTCTAAAAAAATCTACCTAGCAAACAACTTTACTCATCAACAAAAACTGCGAAAAGCAGTTGTGGGACCAATTCTTCAATTCATTACATCTAACAAACCTCCAGTTTCAAGGATTATATTTTTTCTAGTAATTTCATTTTTCTTCCCAGTAGTTTTACTTTTAACCAGTCTAAGTATCTACTCTTTTATAGGTTTATCCAAAATGCTTTAGTTTTTTCAAAGCCATAAAAGAAATCATTAGAAGACTTGTTATATATTAAAATGTTGTTCATTAAGTTATTATTATATGCCATTAATCGTGATAATCAGGGATCCAAAGATGAATAAAATAGAGTCAATTTTTCAGTGATTTACAAACTAAGGAAAAGATAACAATAGCTAACATTCTTTAAGGGCTTACTATGTACATTTTACATGTATTATCTCATTTAATTCTTACAACAAATATACTAGTAGGTTCTACTATTGTCCCCTATTATAGATGAGGAAACTGAAGCACAGAGATGTAAAGAAACTTACCCAAGGTAGCAATGATGTTGAAATGTGATTCAAATCCGGGAAGTCTGATTTCAGAGTACACTCTAAACCATTACACCACCTTATGACTATAACAAAAGGTACACTAGAATGCGTGCTTTAAAATAGGGCTAAAAACAAAGTTATCGAGAAGCTATAAGTGGGAGAGCTGAGTTCAGACTGTGAGAGTTGGGAGCTTCATGGAAATGGCCAGGTCTTTAAAATTAGAAAAAATGAAGAGAAATGGAATTCATGTAGAGGAAATAATGCAGATTCTAAGCTCCTTGGGGGAAGGAAGTGTGCTTTTTGTTACTGTAAACTGATCGACTAGCAATAGGTCTGTGAGTCAGCTGATGTTGAATGAACATAGAGATTTGGGGCCTGTCAAGAACCATAGGCATCCTGTGGCCATATGCTGCAGTTCAATGTCGCTGAAGGAACATGCATGAACATGTGAGTGGGTGAAGATTGATGTTCAGAGCATATTTGGGAAAGCAGTACTTGTGGGTCAACATAACCAAAGAACAGGAACTTAGCATAAGGTGTAAAATTTCTCATTCTGTAAAATTTACTTTACACTGTCATGTTGGAATCTCTGATTGAAATGATTTCTTCCAAAATTCTATGAGTGGTTTTTCCAAAGAAGCATTAAATTTATTTGCATATAAACTAGGCCAAATTTTAAACTGTTCTCAGTAATGTTATTTTCATATAATAGCTTTTATATCTTAAGTACTTAAAGAAATTATTGACCCCAAATATTACTTCAGTGTTAAAGAGAAGAAATGAATATAAAATATGCTTCAAATAACAAATTTTGAGCAGATATAAAATAAGATGAATAAATAAACCAACAATGGCTAAGTAATTTTAAAATTGGGAACCTAATAGTAGTTGAAAAATATTTATCTTTGCCTATAACTTTTAAAATGTAAAATGTAAATTATAACAACCTTGAGATAATATGTTACACCTATAAGACTGACAGAAATATTTTCAATGGTAATGTTGGCTACGTTGTGATAAAATTGGCCAAACAAAACATTGTTAGTAACTTTATAAATTATAAAATCCTTTTGGAAACAGTATGTTTCAACAATCATGAAAAAATTCATATCACAGTTACATCATTTTTGGAAATTTGCTTATTTATTTACTTAACAGATTTTTATTGAGCACCTATGCTGGTGGCCTAGAACATAAATATCAGGGATATTTATCACCTTCCTTCAAAAAGCTAATATACTAATTGAAGGCTTGAAACAAGTCATAAAATACTTTGAGTTGAGTAATAGCTTTAATAAGGTATAATATGCATGGGAAAAAAAGAAAATCAAGAATAAATTATCCTTAGGAAGCCATTTTATTTAAACAGCAAAAGGTAGATTCATGAAGATGTCTCCAATAACAAAACAAAATAAAGGGATAAAAAACTCCTGAAGCCTAAAATATATTGACTTGATAAGATAGTTTAAAGCATTCAGATAAGACAGGGCAGAATATCACAATACTTTTATAATTGCAAAACCATAGTAAATAAAAAGATGATAAAATGGCATTTAATGTTATGTTTTTTTTCCAGTAAATTGTAAACTTTATTTATTTGATGGTTCTTGGAAAGTTGAAGAAAAATCTATTTGAATTATAAAATTATAGAGATTATGCTTAAATAAAACTGAAAACTCTGCTATGTTAAGTTGTGGAATGTTAAGGCAAATTTGTATCACATTTGCACCATAAAATTGCTCTAAATTATAAACACAATATTTCTTTCAAATAAGTGGGTATCGTTTGGTGGCTATCTCAATATTTTTCATGCAAGAAAAATGAAGCCGAGATTATTTAAAGGACGTGTCAGTTGTTTGATACAACAGGAGAGGTTCTTTATCTCAACTCAACAATGATTTCCAAAGAGTTCAGGAGCATCTAATCAGAAACTTTCGAAGTAACCTTTCCTTTATCTGCCAAACTTTGAATATGGAACACAGTGTGTTTTTTTAACCAGGTATTATATTATAGCACTATAAAGTCACTCTGGATGTCTAACTATGACACTTCTTTGTCCAAAGTTCACAGATATAAAATTTTGAAAAAAAAATTCAGCCGGTAAAATTTCCTCCAGAAGGCAAAATTCTGTGAGGTTTTGTTTTTAATATCTACATACACACAATTTTCATCATCAAAGCAAGTTAACAGTATTGCAAGAAAAATAACTCTCAGAATTATACTATAATTGGATAGACTTTTCAGCATTGATCCCTGCTGTTATTAGTGGAATACTACTTTAAGTATGGCTGCAAATGCTTGTACCTAATTGCACTCGTGAATTAAATAACAATGCTTGGATTGTGCCCTTTCCCGCCCCAAAGCTATTTGCAGTTGTACCAACAAGTTGATAGATATGCTTTGACCTCTTGCTCACAAGTTTGAAAACAAATGGCCCGTGCACATTTTAGACAATTATTTCTTTAGAAAAATTTATGTTGGTTCCAGCTTTTAAGTAAGCATTCTATAAAAGAAAGGTATTACGTAATGTGATGGTTCTACAGAAATCTTTAACTCTTTAAAAGTTGGAAAGAAAAGTTATGTCTTCAAATAAGTTATTTTCAATTTTTTAATGAAAATGCCTCATGAATATTTATTTGACTTTGCACAGTCTAAATTGAAAACTGAAACAAGTCTTTTTACTTAGAAAAAAAAGAATTGCCAATTATTTAAATAGATCTAGTAATATTGAATAGATCTAATATTTTAGAACTGTATCTATCTATGCTTTCACAAAGCCAAGTTTGTGAGATAGACACAACACTAATATTTCTCTTATTCTTTTAAAATGAGAAAAGTAATAAAGGTATTAGCCAAGTATGTTTCTTATTGCTCTCCTTATGTTCTCAGAGCACTTAGACATTTAGCTGTCCCTGATTTAGCCTCTGTTCTGCCTGCTTGCTTATCAACTCCCAAGTTCATATTTTAAGCAATTTCAATCAGGACAGATTAATAAATCCCAGCCTACTCCTGGGAACCAACTAATTCAGAATGAATCTTTCCTAATTGTTTTGTGTTCACATGGGTGTTCGCTCTGGCCCCTCTCCAAGTCTCCAGCCAAGGGAGAAAATTATCTCACCACACCCAACTAAAAACAGAGTCAAGGAATGATTCCTTTGGTGAAAGCGTCACTGAATAAGCAGTTTTAGCTTGGTGCGTGTGTGTGTTTTTTAAAAGGAGATCTGTTTGTAGATTGTCAACAAAGCAGTTTCCACATAGAAGAATACCAATCCCTGTTGTTGCTTTTTTCCTAGCAATAACATTCTGAAATTTGCAATCTTTAGCACCAAGCTTTTAAAATCCCAAATGACCTGTTGTTTTTTCCTGTATGAAAGTTTTCTTAAAAAGCAAATTATAATTATTTTCTCTGTCGTTTTCTTGTTGTTTTTCATCTCTACCCTTCTAAAATAACAGAATTTTCTGATACTTTCATCGTTTAAATTTTAAAAGCACGTTCTTGAGTCACCTCTTTCTTTTCAGAAGGCAAACATTAGTGCTCCAGTATAAAAAAAAAAAGATCCTGACACTATTACGGCACAGACCTTTTTACATAGTTTCTTACCCTTCTGCATATGAAAGTCCAGAATTCGTTATTATATGGTTGGACCTGGGAACTGTGTCTGAGCCCACCAGAGAAGCCTGGTCCAAGCTTCCCATATCAGGGATCTCTTAGCTTTTGGAGAACAATGCAGATTGGGTGCTTATAAAAAAATAAAAGAGAAATATGCCCATGAGCTGAAGTGATATTCTAGGAAAAATGGAGAGGCTTTCATAGAGAAATAAGGAAGTGCTAGTGAGGTTTTAGAGCCTCTGTTTCCTCTTCAAATCTACATCCAGGAAGTATCACCACCACTTTCCAAGGTGATGAATCAGACAGTCCACCCCTCTCAGGAGTGGTTTCTGCAGTGGTGGCTGGCAAAGCCCTTCGCTTGAGGGTTCATAAACACTTTTGGAAAATGGTGGTGATGACAGGTTCTGTGGTCTCTTGCTATAAGGCTTATGGGAGAAGGATTTTAGTCGTAGGATTTTAAATAAATGCCACTGATAAGAGCTCGATGAGATAAAAAATATGTGTGGATGTAAGAATACAAAAAGAAATTTGAAGGCATCATTGTCTTCCACAAGGTCGTAAGAATTTACTTTCGACCCAGAAAGTGAATGAATGACTTTCTTTCATGGTATGTTAACGCTGACTGAAGATAAAATATATAAACATCAAATAACTATGTCATGTGTGTGCTTTCAGAGTGTGGAGGAGGTGTCTGATCCTACAACATAAATGTTTTGGTGGTATTTACCAAGTAACTTCTCATTTGGAAAAATAAAAACTTACCTGTGTCTTATTTTCTAAAACTTCTCCCTATTTTATAATGTTATCCAGTTAAGAAAACTAGGTATCTTTAACTCCTTTAGGCGACACTAAGAGCCAAATCAAACTAGGTAAGTTTCTGCTTTATTTTTCACAGAATACAATAAACACAAATTTAAATATTGCCACGTCTCATAAACCACACCCTGTTTGTGAATGAATCTCAGGGAACATTTCAGAAACAGCAGAGGAGATCTTTTGATTTTCCTTATCCACTTTCTTTATTCTTCTCTTATTTCATATCCCTTTTTTGTACTTTCTTCGTTAAAAAGAGAAACATAAACATTCTGTTCTAACACCTCCAACCCAGTCTATATAAATGATGCTAACTAATTGCACGTCACAATACACAATACTTAGTAAACTGTGCACCCACATTGCTCTGTATTTATTTTTGTTTTCTTTTTATTTTTTATACTGTTTTTCTCTATTTGGGAAACAATCCACAAGCATTTACTAAGCACATTCCACCTATTTAGTTTCTAGTATTAATTTCTTCCTTCTTGGAAAACCTAAGTTACACTGTGAAGGGCTCTGTGAAAGATGAGAAGGTTCTAACCCCTTTCTCCTAGTAGCTCCACGTGTTTATAAAAGAGCAGGGCGAGTACATGAGGGATATATGTGAAAACGATCAACTGCACCTCAAGTCAGAATGAGGAAAGTGATCACAGTATTTTAGATGCATCTCTTCTGATTGTAAGACACATATCCACAAGGTCTGTGAAGCAGGCAGCTTGAGAGGAAGAAGATGGGCAGAGAATGCGGAGGAGGAGGAGGCGTTCTCGGCTGAGGCAGAGAAGTGATGGGCAAGCGCCCTGCGTGAGGGAGCTGAGCTGCCTGGATAGGTGATTTAGTGCATGCCTATTTGCCTTTATCTCTAGGAAATGGAATGTCTTCATGAGATGGCCTCTGATATGGCTTGGATATTTGTCCTCGCCGAATCTCATGTTCAACTGTAATCCTCAGTGTTGAAGGTGGGGCCTGATGGGAGGTAATTAGATTATGGCACTGGTTTCTCATGGTTTAACACCATCCCCTTTTGGTGCTGCCATCGAGATAGTGAGTTCTCATGAGATCTAATTGTTTAAAAGTGTGTGGCACCTCCTCCCTCTCTCTCTTGCTTGTACTACTTCCATGTGATGTGTGTGCTCCCCCTTTGCCTTCTGTCATGATTGTAAGTTTCCTGAGGTCTCCCCAGAAGCTGAGCAGATGCCAGCATCATGCTTACTGTATAGTCTGTGGAACCATGAACCAATTAAACCTCTTTATTTTCATATCTAAAACAGACTAAGGTATTTCTTTATAGCAATGCAAGAAGGAGCTAATACAACCTTGATGACCACGCAGGATGGTCAAGTCAATACACTGTAATATACACATCGTCCTGAATGAGTGGGTTTTCTTTCATCTCTGTCAGAATGTAGCGTCTCATTCAAACACTATTTTCTCTGTAGTCAAAAGTGTCCCATTGAGTTTATACCTTAGGGAGATAACGTTATGAACCTGGTTTGAGCCTTAAATTTCATGTGCTTTTAAATCTTCAGTTTTTTAAACAAAAAACCTTAAAGCTAAGAATACTCAACAATAAATTCAGGAAACGTAAGGTGATTTCCTAGGATTCTTTTTTAGGAGGCTGAGGGGAACCTGAAAGAGACTTCCTTGAACTTCGTCCCCCTGAAAGAGAGCTCCTTGAACTTCCTTTGTGGATTTACAATTTCACTTTCTCCTGATTTTCTGATCAGTTTTTTCTTAAAGGATTAAAGTTATTTGTTATTTCATCAATGTGTTCATTTACTCAGCATTTTATGATAGCGTATTGCATTCCAAGCAATGTGAGAACTCAAGGAGCTCAAAGAGTGTTTTTGGTTTGTCATTTTTTTCTTTTAGTTTGGTTTTTAGGCTGAAAATAAAAAAAATAAAATAAAATAAAATGAGATAAATGCTCCACCAGGAGAAGCCCAGAGCACCCAGGGAGGCTGGAGGAAGAATCTTTACTTCCTGTCCAGAGAAGTCAGGAAGAACTTCAGAGCTTAGTCCAAGCTGAGCCTTTATAGATTAAGAAGTGGTCAAGCATAGGGCACAGAATGTAAAAGTATATAAAGGCAAGAGGGAATATTAAAAGTGGTGGGAAACTGAGGAGGATAGAAAGGGCCAATCATAAAACAGGAAAAAATGCAGTAGGAGTGGCTGCTGATGCCACTCAACTGGGGGAAAGATGGCAAGTTAGAGGAAAGCAGGCTGAGTTTGTGCTTCCTGGGGCCACCCCTATTTACTCCCTGGACTCCCTATTTGAATACTGTCAGAGATGACTATAAGAGGACCAGGTGCAAATTCCATAGAAGGCATTCAAGGCCCTGCTATCCTATCTCCAGTGACAGCTTCCCAGCCTGACCTTTCACACTCCTGATCTCCCTGCTCTCAAGCACACCCTGCAAGCTCCAACTCTGAGCCTTTGCTTATCTAGGCTCAGCTGAGCTTTATGCTACTTGGTCAAGTCTGACTCATTCTGAAGGGTCCATTTAAATGTATCTTCTGTTTAAAGCACTCTGGGACTCCTTATAAGCCCTAAATCAAAATGAATAACTGTCTCCTGTATGCTGCCATGATACTGTACTCTTATCTTCTTCCGTTAAATGAGCACTTATAACATTGGACTCAGAGTAGCCAGTAAGTAGCTGTAGATACTATGTGCTATGTATAAGTTATTTCTTTAACTGTGCTAGCTCATTTAATATTCACAACTAATCTATGAGGAACATACTATTACCTTACTTTACAAATATGCAAGCTGAAACAGAGAAAATTGAACTAACCTGCCCAAGACCGTACAGCTAGCAAATAAGAAAGTCAGGATTCAACCCAGCCAGCCTGGCTCTAGGGTCCATACTCCTATGGTGGACTCTCCTATAATGAACTCCTGAAAACTAAGACTGGGTTTCACTCACCCTCGTATCCCCACTAGCTCTAGGGATGGAAACACTCCATGACCATTTGTTACATTATTATTTATGTTAAGACTTTTAAATGTCAGATGATAACTTTTAATAACTTCCTGTGATAATATCTTCTGGTCTCACTGCTGTATGATCAGGAAGCTATTTATAATATTTATCTTTAATCTTCCTTACTATGGTCAAAATGCATCCTCTCTGGTTCAATCATCAATGGACCCCTGAAAAACTCATCTGTCTTCGATTCAAAATGCAATTCTGTCTTAAATTTTAGAAAAAGCCTTCCCTCTCTACTGGATCCTCCCCATCAATGTACAAATGTACTTCTATTTCTCTCATCTTAAAATTTTTGTTAAAAAGTACCAAAAAGTCTGTTACTCCCACTTTTCTTCCCTGCTACCTCCCCATTTTTCTCACCTGTTAGAACAAAACTCTCAGCAAGAGTTGCACATACCCACTTTCACGTTTCCTCTCCTCTCATTCTCCCTTAAACCCATTCCAATCAGGCTTTCATCCCCACTGTTTCTCAGGAACTGGACACAACTAATGGTCATTTTCCTATCAGTCCTATAGTGTGACCTATCTGCATTATTCAATTGAATTAATCATCTTTCTTTAAAATGGTTTCCTCGTTTGAACCACAGTGTACTGCATGTTTCTTCTCTTCTTCCTCTTCACCAGTTCGTCGATTCATTTCCTGTGTCTGCTTCTTTTTCCTGAGCACTCATATTTAAAATTCCACAAGATTTAGCCCTTGGTTCTCCTTTCTTGCCACACTCCATTGATTGTATCCTCTGGTCTTAAGGCCTGAAAAACTATGTGGACACCAATGACTATCAAACTTACATCTCCAGCCCAGGCCTCTTTCCTGAACTCCATATGTATTTATCCAATAGTTTATTCAATATTTGCTCTTAGATGTCTGATAGACATCTCAAACTTAACATGTCCCAGCTGAATTCATCTTCAGCACCCTCATTCTGTCCCCAAATCATGACCTTCATTGTTTTCCCCCATCACAATAAATTGTAACTCCATGTTTTCCATCATTCAGACCAAAAATCTTGAAACATCTTTGCCTCCCCTCTTTCTTTCATACCTCATATCCAACCTGTCTATGAAGCCAACTTCCAAACTTTATTCAGGACCACCTCCTCCCACCTCCATTACTACAGTGTTAATGTTGGCAACCAAGACTATTCATCTGGATTACTGTGAAAGCCTCTTAGCTACGTGACTGCCACCTTCCACATCTCTTTTCTATTTTCCACATTGCAGTGAGAGGCATCCTTTGAAAACAGAAGTCAAATCACATCATGTCTCTGTTCAAAATCCAGCAACACTTTACCACATCCAGAGCAAAAGTCAAATTCCTAATGATGTCTTTACAAAGGCCCCATATCATCTGTTCCACTCTTCCCTTCAGTTTTCTGACATACTCTCCTTCTCCTCTATTCTGTTTTAGGTATTTCTGCCTTAAGATATTTGCTTTGGATGTTTCCTCCACCTGAGAGGTTCATCCTTCAGATATTTGCATGGAAAATTCCCTTGACTGTTCGAAGTTATGTCCTCAAAAATCATGTGTTCAGTACAGCTCATCCTGATCATCCAATTTAACAGTGGCCGGTCCCTGCTCTTTTAAATTCCCCTTCCTCTACTCTAACCTTTCCATGACACTCATCACTTTCCTACATGCTATGTAATTTACTTATTGTTCTTGTATGTCTCCTTCCACTAGACTGAAAGCCCCAATAACTCAGGAATTTTAACTATTTTAATTACTTCTGTATCCTAAATACTTAGAATACTTACTAGCACATAGTGAGAACTAATAAATGTTTGTCAACTGAATAGATAGGAAAGTAACTATCCCCCCTCAGGCTTTAACTTACTAGACTGAATAAACAGAGATCATTAACCTTTAAGTCTAACTTCCAACATGGAAATTCTTTTTATGATTCTCCTTTGACTTTTCTCCACATTTTTAGAATTTATTACATGTTATGAATTCAAAATTGAATTCAGAATTTCAATAAAGCTTGTATAGTCTGAGAGTAGAATATTGACACTGAAATTGTCTAACTATTGATCCACATTTATCATGGAACTGCTACTTGACTTTTGATACCATTCCAAAAACTAAAAACAAACTTCTCCTAGAGGAAGCAACCATAAACTTGAATTCCTTCTTCAATGACAAATATGCCTGGCCTTTGATAGCCATATGGTTTGAATGAGCAGATTACTTGTTCACTTGCATAACGATTCCCTGATGCCCTGTAGATGCCTTACACTAGGAAGCCATAAAATTTTAACATTATAAAAGTTCAGTTATTATCTACTGTACCATGAAATGTATATGAAATGTACTGTTGATAACATTCCACAGGCTTAGAATCTGTGGTTCCAAAAAGGACAAGCGGGTTTCTCCTTTTACCTTCTCTTACAGCTAGCAACAATTGAATTACTCTGGAATATTTATGTGAATCTTATTTTGCTATTTGAAAATAATTATTATGCAAGTTGTCAAAGAAACTACATGTGACCAAATTTTAGAGCTAACAAAATTGAATCTTGGGTCTAGCATGATTTTTACCTTAGTGCCTCATTAACACAATTATCTATCAAAGTTTTAAAAAACATGCTTTTTTACTTGATGGGTAAGTGGGTGGAGGGGTCATAGGGTGGCAGGAAGGCACAGTTTGAGGGGTGTTTGTTTTTGTTCTTTTCATGCATTTTTATAAAGCATGATGTTTTGGCAGCAAAACTTGATGATAACTTTCTGTCTGGTTAAAGACACATACTAGTTATCCCTGTTGAAATTTTACAAAAGATGTTCTCAGAGAGAGCAACTAAGGCATAATTTCTTCTGCCTCATAGTCAGCTCTGTTCACATCAGAGCCTGGGAGTAAACAGGGCATCTTGGAATCAACAAGGACATTATAATCACTCACATTGTGATTTGAACACAATTTGCACTACTTCATTCAATAAACATTTATTGAATATCTATTTTAAGACAATTCTGGTTTGAATACTGGAGATAAAGTAGTTCACAAGAAACATGAGTTTCCTGTTTTCATGAAGCTTAAACCCTGCACTTAAAATCTCTTCAGTTAAACATAATGGTGTAATTGAGAGTTTGAGATAACTTAGGTAAGGTACTGAGATAAAACTTCTGTCAAGTGCTGAGACAGTATGTCAGTTTCTGGGGTGAATTTCAGTTTCAGCATCCCCATCTCTAACATAGCAATGCCTAAAAATGGTTACACAAACCATTTCCAGTTTGGTGTTCACAGTGTTAATTTGTTATTAATGAATTGATTTAAGATTTTTTTAAACAATTTAGTTGTCTAGCCACACATCATTTCTTGGGTGTAATTTTCTTCTGAATTGTTCTATTAGGTAATGGATAGAACACTTAAAAGAGAGTAAGACTTATGCTATCTCAAACTTTTGTGAAAAGATGAGTGCATCTTTTTACCTCCGTAGGTCTGTGTCATGCAGAGAATAAAAAGTAGAACTTGACCTAATGACATCAAAGTTCCTTTACAGTTGCAAGGTTTTGTGGTTCTACTTCCTTTTAATTATTCAAAACTTGCCCTTTTAAGCATCAAAGGATATCCAATATTTGTTATATACTTAAGTTCATTCATATGCAATATTCCTTCATATATTTTATAATTATATAAATTTAGAATAGATTTTTAAAGTTTAACACTTTTATTTTTATTTTTTTCTTCAACTTTGATTTTCAGTTCAGGGGTACATGTCCAAGATGTGCTGGTTGTTACATAAGTAAATATGTGCCATGGTGGTTTGCTGCACAGATCATACCATCACCTAGGTATTAAGCCCAGCATCCATTAGCTATTCTTCCTGATGCTGTCCCTCCCCCAACTTCCCCTCTCCAACAGGCCCTAGTGTGTGTTGTTCCCCAACACGTGTCCATGTGTTCTCATCATTCAGCTCCCACTTACAAGTGAGAATATGTGGTTTTGCCTTTCTCTTCCCGCCTTAGTTTGCTGAGAATAATGGCTTCCAACTTTATCCATATCCCTACAAATGACATGATTTTGTTCCTTTTTATGGCTGCATAGCATCCCATGGTGTACAAGTACCACATTTTCTTTATCTAGTCTATCACTGATGGGCGTTTAAGTTGATTCCATTTCTTTGCTATTGTGAATAGTGCTGCAATGAGCATCTGTGTGCATGTATCTTTATAACAGAATGACTTATATTCCTCTGGGTATATACACAGCAATGGGACTGCTGGGTCAAATGGTATTTCTGCCACTAGATCTTTAAGAAATTGCTACCTATACTGTCTTCTACAAGGGCTGAATTAATTTACACTCCCACCAGCAGTGTAAAAGCATTCCTTTTTATCAACAACTTCACCAGCATCCATTGATTTTTGACTTTTTAATAACAGCCATTCTGACTGGCATGAGATCATATTCCATTGTGGTTTTGACTTGCATTTCTCTTATGATCAGTGATGTTGAGCTTTTGTTCATATGTTTCTTGGCCACATGTACGTCTTCTTTTGAGAAGAGTCTGTTCATGACTTTTGCCCACTTTTTAATGGGGTCATTTGTTTTTTCTTGTAAATTTGTTTAAGTTCCTTGTAGAGTCTAGATATTAGACTTTTTTCACACAAATGGATTGCAAAAAATTTTCTCACATTCTGTAGATTGTCATTCACTCTGATAGTTTCTTTTACTGTACAGAAGTTCTTTAGTTTAACTAGATCCCCTTTGTCAATTTTTGCTCTTGTTGCAATTGGTTTTGATGTTTTTGTCATGAAACCTTTGCCCATGCCTATGTCCTAAACGGTATTTTTCACTTGCATCTCTGTGAAGAGACCACCAAACAGGCTTTGTGTGAGCAACAAGGCTGTTTATTTCACCTGGGTGCAGGTGGGCTGAGTCCAAAAAGAGAGTCAGCAAAGGGAGTTAGGGATAGGCCCATTTTATAGGGTTTGGATAGGTAGTGGAAAATTACAGTCAAAGAGGGTTGTTCTCTGGCTGGCAGGGGTGGGGGTCACAAGGTGCTCAATGGTGGAGCTTTTGAGCCAGGATGATCCAGGAGAAGGAATTTCACAAGGTAATGTCGTCAGTTAAGGCAGGAACAGGCCATTTTCACTTCTTTTGTGATTCTTCAGTTACTTCAGGCCATCTGGATGCAGGTCACAGGAGATATGATGGCTTAGCTTGGGCTCAGAGGCCTGACAATTAGCCTGCCAGAAACTCCAATAATATGTTGAATAGGAGCAGTAAGAGAGGGCATTCTTGTCTTGTGCCAGTTTTCAAGGGGAATGCTTCCAGCTTTTGCCCATTCAGTATGATATTGGCTGTGAGTTTGTCATATATGGCTCTTATTATTTTGAAGTGTGTTCCTTCAATATCTAGCTTATTGAGAGTTTTTAACATGAACAGATGTTGAATTTTATCAAAGACCTTTCTCCATCAATTGAGATTATTATGTGGTGTTAGTCTTTAGTTCAGTTTATGTGATGAATCACATTTGTTGATTTGCATATGTTGAACCAACCTAACATCCTGGGGTTGAAGCCAACTTGATCATGGTAGGTAAGCTTTCTGATGTTCTGCTGGATTCAGTTTGTCAATATTTTACTGAGAATTTCTACATTGATATTCATCAGGGATATTGGCCTGAAGCTTTCTTTTTTTGTTGTATCTCTGCCAGGTTTTGGTATCAGATGATGTTGGCCTCATAGAATGAGTTAAGAAGGAGTCCCTCCTTTTCAATTTTTTTTGAATCATTTCAGTAGAAATGATACCAGCTCTTTTTTGTACCTCTGGTAGAATTCAACTGTGAATCTGTCTGGTCCTGGCTTTATTATTATTATTATTATTATTACTGCCTTAATTTCAGAATTCATTATGGGTATATTTGAGGATTCAATTTCTTCCTGCTTCAGTCTTTGGATGGTGTATGTGTCCAGGAATTTATCCATTTCTTCTAGATTTTCTAGTTTATGTGCACAGAGGTGTTTATAGTATTTCCTAATGGTTATTTGTATTTCTGTGGGGTCAGTGGTGATTTCCCCTTTATCAAGTCTGATTGTATTTAATTGATTCTTTCTTTTCTTCTTTATTAGTTTAGCTAGTGGTCTATTTTATCAATTTTTTCAAAAAAAAAAAAAAACAGCTTCTGGATTTGTTGACATTTTGAAGGGTTTTTTTGTGTGTGTGTCTTTATCTCCTTCAGTTTAGCCCTGATCTTGGTTATTTGTTGTCTTCTGCTAGCTTTGGGATTGTTTGCTCTTGGTTATCTAGTTCTTTTAGCTGTGATGTTCGGTTGTTAACTTGAGATCTTTCTAGCTTTTTGATGAGGACATTTAGTGCTATAGATTTCCCTCTTAACACCACTTTAGCTGTGTCCCAGAGATCTTTGGTACATTGTCTCTTTGTTCTCATTAGTTTCAAAGAACTTCTTGATTTCTGCCTCAGTTTCATCCTTTATCCAGGAGTCGTTCAGGAGCAGGTTGTTTAACTTCCACGTAGTTGTGTGGTTTTGACGGGGTTTCTTAATCTTGAGTTCTAATTTGATTGCGCTGTGGTCTGAGAGACTGTTTGTTATGATTTTGGTTATTTTGCTTTTGCTGAGAGGTGTTTCACTTCCAATTATGTGATCAATTTTAGAGTAAGTGCCATGTGGTGATGAGAAGAATGTATATTCTGTTGTTTTGGGGTGGAGAGTTTTGTAAATATCTATCAGGTCCACTTGGTCTAGAGCTGAGATCAGGTCCTGAATATCTTTATTAATTTTCTGTCTCAATGATCTATTGAATGTTGTCTGTGGGGTGTTAAAATCTCCCACTATTATTGTGTGAGAATCTAAGTCTCTTTGAAGGTCTTTAAGAACTGTTTTATAAATCTGGTTGCTCCTCTGTTGGGTGCATATATATTCAGGATAGTTAGATCTTGCTGAATTGAACCTTTTGCCATTATGTAACACCTTCTTTGTCTTCTTTAATCTTTGTTGGTTTAAAGTCTATTTTGTCCGAAAGTGGGATTCAGACCCCTACTTTTTCTGTTTTCAATTTGCTTGGCAAATTTTCCTCCATTTCTTTATTTCAGGCCTATGTGTGTCTTCACATGTGAAATTGGTCTCTTGAAGACAGCATACTGATGGATCTTGGCTCTTTATCCGGCTTGTCATTCTGTGTCTTTTAATTGAGGCATATGGCCCATTTACACTTAAGGTTAGTATTGTTACATGTGAATTTGATCCTGTCATCGTAATGCTAGTTGGTTACTTTGTAGAGTTTTTTATGTGGTTGCTTCATAGTGTCACTGGTCTGTGTATTTCAGCGTGTTTTTGTAGTGGCCAGTAATGGTTTTTCTTTTCCGAATTTAATGCTTCCTTCAGGAGCTTTTAAAAGGCAGGTCTGGTGGTGACAAATTCCCTCAGTATTTGCTTGTCTAAAAAGGATCTTATGTCATTTCAGTTTTACGTTCAGCACCTCAGCATACATTGAGGTCAAGAGATAAATGTGTATGATGGACAACATGGTATATTCTTGATTGTTTTTTTCCTCTATTGTTTTTTCCTTGATTGTTTTTTCTTGATTGTTTTTTCCAGGAATCTTTTGTTTCCTGGACCAAACTTGTCTGCTTGACTCTTTTCCCCTGTGAGATATATAAGATTCTCTTCTGGGTAGCTCATCAGTCCCTCATGCATACCTGAATTGCTGGTGGCTCATCCCATACCTACTGAACCTGGAGGCATACAACTGGGTCAAAGAAAGGGAGTCTTCCCTACATTTAGATTCATACTTCTTGCAAGTTACTAGATCTTGCATTTTAGGGGAAGCTACAAAAGGAAAGAATACAATTTATGTAGTTACATATTTATTAATTGAAATTACTAAATGCTAAAAGAGTTCTCTATGAAAAAGAAATGCTTTAGAAGCTCAAAAATGAAAGAATTGGCATCATTTTACTTATTTCCCTTTAGTAACCTTTGAAATATTTTATTTTCGCAATCTTGGGAAGTCAATTTATTTATTTATTTATTTTTTTTTTTGAGATGGAGTCTTGGTTTGTCTCTCCAGCTGGAGTGCAGTAGTGTGATCTTGACTCTCTGCACATCCACCTCCTGGGTTCAAGCGATTCTCCTGCCTCAGCTTCCTGAGTAACTGGGAGTAAAGCTCCCCCCCCACCAAGCTCAGATAATTTTTGTATTTTTAGTAGAGACAGGGTTTCACCATGATGACCAGGCTGGTCTCAAACTCCTGACCTCAGGTGATCCACTTGCCTCGGCCTCCCAAAGTGCTGGGATTGTAGGCATGAGCCACCACACCTGGCCACGAAGTCATTTTTAAAAGGTTACGTTGATATGTGGTTGCAAAGAAAGGCAGATACTTCATCCTAAGGAAAGAGACAAGCAGACAAAGCTCAACCCAGAAACAAAGCCTTGGTCTGGGAAAACCACATAGTGTGTGCCACTCTGAGCTCTTCCTGGCCCACCCATGTCTGAGATTCAGGAAGACAGTGGTACAAAACTCTTTAGCTTTGAAAGATATTGTAATGCATCATTAATTTGATATACCCCCATAAGAAAAGAGGGCAACATTTTATTTTCTTCACCCCAGATGGCTGCATCCCAGGATCTAGCTCTCCTGGGATGGAGGCAGTGGGTGTTGTTTGGGGAAGAGCAGTGGTGTTCAAGCATCTGACCAGATCTGCTCATAAACACTAGAATGAATTCCACAAGAAATTACAGAAATGCTTGGGGGTTGAAAGGATGGTCTTTTTAGTGATCCAGGGGTGAGTTTTAGCAGATGTGACCTGTATCTGTTAAAAGATCAATTACAATTAAAAGTATCAAAACTACTTACCAATCCATTTTTCTCACAGACTGCCTTTTGTTGCTGCTCTACAATTTGTTTATCAGATTTAATGGATAACTATAACCTTTGGCTAGTTTCCTGGATGGTTCAATATCTCCTTAGAAAAGTCTCCAAACATATCACACGGAAAATCACATCAATACCCTTTTGCTTTTTCAATTCATTATGAAGACTACAATTAGATAAAACTCATCATTAGCTCCAGAATTGAAATTCGGACTTTACTAATGCAGCAACAACTTTTTGTTCATAAACACTGCAAACAGTACAACCTGTGAACCACACCATTGCATCGATTTGCCATTGTTCAATTTTGTTCTTATAGCTTAAGGAGCACTAGCACATCATTGTAGTCATAAGGAGTCTAGTGTGTACAGATTATTTTCTCTTTTTTTATGTTTTTGAGATAGGTTCTCATTCTGCACAATCTGGAGTACAATGGAATAATTATAGCTCATTGCAGCTTCCAACTCCTGGGCTCAAGGAATCCTCCCACTTCAGCCTCCTGAGGAGCTGGAATTCACAGGTGGATGTCACTTTGCCTGACTAATTTTTTTTTTTTTTTTTTCCTTTAGAGACAGGGTCTCACCACGTCACCTGAGCTGGTCTCAAACTCCATGCCTCAAGTGATCCTCCCACCGTAGCCTCCCAAAGTACTGGGATTACAGGCATGAGCCACTACACCTGGCCCAAATCTTATTCAATTGATTCCAACTTTCATTTTTATCACTTCCCCCCAACATCTCTCACCATTTGCCCCTGCCCCATCTATTCCTCTCTTTTCCCTCCCAAGTTTCAACAGTGCTGTCCACCTCAGAACTGCATCACATGCCCTAAAACACTTTCACACTTTCTCTCCTTTCTCTCAACCTGCACTCAATCCATTCAAGGACCAAACATGCCTAATCTCAGAGAAGCTTCCCCACCTCTCAGTCCAGCCCAGCCCGGAGTCTGAGCACAGGTTACTGCTTGCTCTGGGACTTCTCCACCCAGTTCTACCTCCCCACCTGCCGCCTCTGCTCCTCGCCCAGTGGACACCCTGAGGGGATCGCCTGCTCTCCCAAGCTAGTTACACCATTATCTTCACTCTCCATCCCTGGAGCCAGTTTTACTGCTCATTGTTCACTAGAGACAGAAAAAAAAAAAAAAAAAAAAACTAAGGCTTTAATTTTCAGAAGGCACTTAACTAGGGAGGAATTTGGATGCTATGGGACAGTCACGTTCAATCTCTCTTTTTTTTTTTTACCATAACCCATCACAAGAAATACCTTTTATACTCTTACACAGTGTATATACTTATACGCTGAAGAAAATATAAATTAATACAGCACACCAGAGGAAGGAACCAAATACACCAAGTATATCATGTGCAGAATTAATTTCTGTGAATTCAACCATACATTTAAAAAATAATGGAAATTTAGATAGGATGCGTGTACTTCAATATATTATGTACATTTCTGTGTTGTAATTATAACAGCCAACACTTATTCAGCACTTATTCTGTGCCTGGCATATATATTGAATCACGTAATTCTCCTAACACTATGTGGTAGGTGCTGGTATTAGTCCTATTTTACCAATAAGGAAGCTAAGGCACAGAAAGATTAAATAACTTTCCCAGGGTCACATAGATAGGAAATGATTGGACCAGGGTTTAAACTCAGGCTGACACATTCCACGACTACTACCCTACTTCCTCCGTCAGATATGTGTAACTTTATATCACTACGTAGGGTTATGTTCACAAAGTATATTGCTGTTTTTCAGTAATTTAGATGTTTTTCTAGGTTTTTATGATGAAAGTGATATTCTGATGAAGGTTTCATCCATTATCTTATAATCTTACTCTCTGCAAGATGAAATTCACAGGGAACATTCATATTTGACAGACTTTTTTAAATTTTGAAGATGGCATAGGCTCTCTTAAGGCAATAAATTGATGTTAATAATTAGCATATTCTTTCCAATTAAATATAAAACACTGGCATTATATTTTACAATAAGAACCAACTGTGGTGGAGTGTGATGGCTCACGCCTGTAATCTCAGCACTTTGGGAAGCTGAGGCAGGCAGATCACTTGAGGTCAAGAGTACAATACCAACTTGGCCAGTGTGCTGAAACCCTGTCTCATATAAAAATACAAAAAATTAAGCAGGCGTGATGGTGGGCACCTGTCCCAGCTACTATTACAGTAGGATTACAGTAGCTATAATCCCAGCTACTCAGGAGGCTGAGGCAGGAGAATCGCTTGAGCCTGGGAGGTGGAGGTTGCAGTGAGCTGAGATAGCACCACTGCATTCCAGCCTGTGCGACAGAGTGAGAATCTGTCTCAAAAAAAAAAAACCAACTGTGCAGCAGCTTTTCTTAATGCAATTTTAAAGTTTCCTTTCTCATAAGAAAATGTACTTATTACAAAAATATTTACTTCCTAGAATCACAACCTGTTAGAACTAAAAGCAGCCACACTTAACCAACATACCATTTTTACTTTGTGAAAAAGAACCCTGAGACCAACAGACATGGCAATTCTTCTCAAGGAACAATTTAATTAAAAATGAACAAAAGATTTTTAGAAAATAAACCATAACTTTCTGGAATACTACCAAGAAACGCTCATTTATAATGTCACAAATGATGAGAGACTTTAAAAAATTAGTTCTTTTCTTAAAGTTTCTGTAATTGAAATATTAAGAATGCATTGTCTTCAAAGCTAAGTTCTGTGTGAATGACTTAAGCTGGTCCGAAGAAATAACAAGTCTGAGTATGAATTTATGCTAATTGGACACACCTACTCAGAAACAAACAAGTTTAACAAGTTCTCACTGAGAATATACATTTAGTAGACCTATTAATTTAGCAAATTAATAGTAATATTGACATAAAGCAACTATACCAGCTCACAGGATAATAAGACAGCAGTGGACATAGGACAATGGTCAAATGCTTCCTGAGTTTCACAAGTGATTTTCCAGTTCAACTTAGACATGCATCATAAGCTGAGTGTGAGGTAGCATTTATGGGTATGGCGTTATCTGGGAGGTATCTCTAATATACCTAACTAAATATAAGTATAATATAAATATAACTAAATAAATATTTAGTTAAGCAGTAAAAGAAAGTCTATTTAGCTTTTGGTAATATCTCAAATTTCAACTTCATTTTGCAGAATCCAGCCAGGTAATGATTTTCCTGAACATTGGACTGTCGATGAATTTGTGAAGGTGATGTACCCAAGAGTTTCCAAAATCATTTTGAAATTAAGGCTTACTATTTAAATCAAATATTTACCCCAAGTTAGAAAATTTGGTGAATAATATACATATAAATACAAACACATCATCACTTTGACCTGATACTGCTTTCAGGTAGGGGGCTAGTAAACTTTTGTAGGTATCACTCTCACAAATTCATCAGCTGTCCAATGTTCAGGAAAGCCATTACCTGACTAGATTCTGCAAATGCCATCCTGATGTGTAACAGCCCCTAGTAAGCAACAGGCCCTTAGGTATGTAAGCAGTTAGATCGAGAAGATGGATAAGACTGTCACAATCTACTCATTTGCTCAATGCTACCAAGTATTGGCTAGTCCTACACATGACCCAAAATACTAAAGCATCCTCTTATGTTTCAGCAAGTTTAGATAATCTTCAGTTTTAAGTGCCACAACTTTCTGAAATTCAAGGACAATTAAATAAACTATATACTCTGTCCTTAAAAATAAGGATGTTTCAAAAGATGGTGATTGATTCATTTCATAAGAATGCAAAAGAAGTGAACATTTCATGTAAAATATACTTTAAGTTAGGAGTTAAGGAGGTGTTCAACTACGTTCATTAAATTAGAAAATCTTTTTGTCTGCTCTCTCTATTACAGTAAAATGCATATGGTAGATAATCACACTAACAGAATTTCTGATTTTATATTGCATTTTCACTTTCGGTGCTTATATTCCTTTACTTATTTAGATATAAACAATACTATTTAGGGTTACTGCAATACATTTATTCATTTATGAACTTTTAAAAGTTTAACAAATTTTTCACAATTTCCCATCAAACATGTGATATAAGAGGGTAATTTAAATATCAGGTCATGGCATTTATGTGACCAACAAACACATGAAAAAAAAAGCTCAACATTACTGGTCATTAGAGAAATGCAAATCAAAGCCACAGTGAGATGCCATCTCATGCCAGTCAGAATGGCAATTATTAAAAAGTCAAGAAACAATAGATGCTGGTGAGGCTGTAGAGAAATAGGAATGATTTTACACTGTTGGTGGGAAACCAAGTTAGTTCGATCACTGTGTGAGACAGTGTGGCGATTCCTCAAGGATCTAAAACTAGAAATACCATTTGACCCAGCAATCCCATTACTGGGTATATACCCAAAGGAATATAAATTATTCTACTGTAAAGACTACATGTAAACGTATGTTAATTGCAGCACTATTTACAATAACAAAGACATGGAACCAACCCAAATGCTCATCAGTGATAGACTGGATAAAGAAAATATGGCACATACACACCATGGAATACTATGCAGCCATAAAAAGGAATGCGATCATACCCTTTGCAGGGACATGGATGAAGCTGGAAGCCATCATCCTCAGCAAACTAACACAGGAAGAGAAAACCAAGCACCGCATATTGTCACCAAGAAGTGGGAGTTGAGCAATGAGAACCCATGGACACACAGAGGGGAACAACACACACTGGGGCCAGTCGTGGGTTTGGGGGCAAAGGGATGGAGAGCATTAGGACAAATAGCTTAGTTATGCAGGGCTTAAAACCTGAATGGCGTGTTGATAGGTGCAGCAAACCACCACAGCACATGTATACCTATGTAACAAACCTACGCATTCTTCACTTGTATCCTAGAACTTAAAGTAGAATAAAAAAATTAAAAATAAGACAGGGCGCAGTGGCTCACGTCTGTAATCCCAGCACTTTGGGATGCTGAGGGGGGCGGATCACGAGGTCAAGAGATAGATATCATCCAGGCCAACATGGTAAACCAGGTCTCTACTAAAAATACAAGTGGCATGCACCTGTAGTCCCAGCTACTCGGGAGGCTGAGTCAGGAGAATCGCTTAAACCCAGGAGGCAGAGGTTGCAGTGAGCAGAGATGGTGCCTGGTGACAGAGCAAGACTCTGTCTCCAAAAAAAAATTAATAAATAGATAAATAAATACATAAATAAATAAATAAATATAAAAAAATAAACAAACTCATAATGAGGAGTCTAGGCAGAAACAGACACGAAGGTAAAGTTCCAGAATCTGTGTATCTGTTCGTTTTACACCCATTTTTCCTTATGGGCAGGGTTATTTTTTCATATTTGTAATCTCTGCTATTCCCTTAGTAGGGACCCTGCTAACAATAAAGGTTGTATTTGTGAAAAAACAAATAAATAAATAAATAAATAAATATCAGGTCATGGAGAAGATTAGAGGACATCTAAGTTTTTTCCAGTTTTTGTAATAAAAAAGACATTGTGTTGCTTTCATTTTTTTCCTGCATTTTTACCTAGACAGTATTATTTAGCAAGGGCAATTACATTTTATTTGAAACATTAACATCTTATGTACAAATTAATGAGAAAAATAGTCATTACGGTGAAATTAACTTATTCATATATCTTGTTAACTAATCTCAAAAATATATATAAAGTTTTTATACAATATTCTGTGCCAGATGCAGCATATAGTTGTAGACACTCAATCAACACTAGTCGAATAAACCAAAGACTATAGCATTAAATATTACAAACTGCAAATTCTTTGCGTGTGAAAAAACAATAGTAATAAATTACTCATTATTTGTTTTAAAAACTATGTCTTGGGCTCACTTATGTTAGCACAGTCTAAATGGTCAGTGGTTCTCTGGCGGTTTATATTTCTGGAATATGAGAGTCTCCTTTTAAATATTGATTAAGCTTATGTTTATATAAAACCTTTTTACTATATTGCAATGTTACTCCTAATATCTATCAAAAAATGACTAAAGTTACAACTAATTTAATTTACATTTTATTAATTTTATTACATTTTATAAATAAGATGATTTTTATAAATATTTGAAAATTTGAATAGCTACTTGGACATATTTACTACTCATTTACTTTAAGTAATGAGTGGAAAATATATAAATTTGTATCTATCAATTAATAAGTCTATAAAATGTGATGAGTAAATGTAAGATTTCAGAGGTTCCTTGCAATTATTTCAGCCCTCTAAGCTCCTAGCTTACAGGCTGGGCTCCTCTGACCTGAGAAAAATAAATAATATACCTATAAATACAAAATAATGCTTGCATTTTCTCCATGAGGGCATCATGCTTTCTGGACTATGACCTCCTTATGAGTATCTTCGTTCCTCAACACCCAGCATAGCATCTGAAACATAATAAGAACTCAATCCATGTTTATTGCATGAATAAATAAATTCTTGAATTTTACTAATTGGTGGGTCTCTATAAATTTATTATCCATCACTTTCTCAAGTTATTTTACTACCAGGATCTTTTCTCTGTTATAAGAATTGATGGGTATTCTTTCACCAAGTGAGTGTATATTGGCTGTGAGTGTGGGTGGAGGCAAGGGTGTTCCGAGGAGCAGGTGGAATTCCTGCTGGCACTCAGACCATACTGTAGTGCAGGGGTGTGACCGTATTTGTACCACCTCCTTCACAACAAAGAAGGTCTCTGGGAAATGCCCTCTTTAAAGAGGAAGTAACTCTTGAAGTCTAACCTGCATCTTACCAAGGATGAGGGATGAGGGAACCCTGGCATGAGAGAACCCTGGCTCAAGCAGAGCTTTATTGGGTGAGGCCCCATTCAATGTTAAAAAGCCCCTGTGTTTAGAATTAGGGAGAAAGACATGGAGACTTCACAATGGGATATCTAGTCCCATGGAACATTTCCAGATCCAAAAATCTTTTCAATAAAAAGGGCAATCAGAAAAGGAGAATCTTTGGTATGTTGTGAGGAGTTTGCAGCAACACACACAAAACAACAAGCACATATGCACCAACACACACATACACGGCAACACACACACACACAGGCTGAGAACATCCTCTGAAAAGAAGATATATAATAGATAAGCAACAATAATAGGTTGTTAAGCAAATATTTAGAGAGGAATACCTAGCATTTAAGAACATTATTTTAGATTCTGGTTGTATACATAAGATGGCTAGGAAACTTTCCCATCAGGGCCCTCATTCTCAACTTGCGCTGAGGAGGAAAAGCTTATCACAAGGCATCCAAAGGTGCGTTGCAGGTGAGTAACATAAACCAACTGTTGAAGGAGCACTGGAAAAGCAGCACTTGGCCTTCAGAAAACAATTCTGTTGTGGGCTGATGTGAGCAGGCCAGTGATGATTGCAAAGCCACCTGCTAGGGTGTGTCCTGGTGAGGAAATGCTGGAGGGAAGAGAATGATAACCCATATGACATACCATTCCTGTGAGGGCTTTTGCAGCCCACTCCACAGCTGGAGAAGGAAGTTCGTCTGTGTCTCCCATTGGAATAAAATAAGGCTGGACTAATTACAACAAAGCTAACCCCAAGAACAGTCAGCTGCCAAGTCCTGTCTCTTTCAGCTCTCCAGGCTTTGGCTTACCGAGGATTTGGAAAACTCTGTTTCCTCTAGGATTATGCATTCTCCACATCCCTCATCTACAACATCCTCCATATTTCATTAAGACCCATTTCAAATGTTAGCTCCTCTCCGAAGACTACTCTCACTCTTTAGGACAAATTAGTGTTTTCTCCTACAGAATTTTGTACAAACTTCTATTACAGAAATTGTCACATAACATTTTAATTTACATATATTCCTCCAGTAGGCTTTGTTTGTTAACCCACTTATATTCATATTCTCACTTATATTCATATTCTCAGATCCTAGCATGGTGAACGCTCAATGAACAATGCATTCTGCTTCCATGTTCGTGTGTGTGTTTCTGACTACTTGGCAGCTTCCACTGAAAGTGCTCAAATTGTTGCTGGCAACCCTTTTTGCTGGCAGAGAGATTAGCACTACCTTTTTTGACTTCCATGTTCCCAAAACAATGTCCCTGTCATCTGCTTCAGGATCTTTAGACAGTGAGAGGCTGAGATTATTTAAGTAGAGGGCAGAAAAGATATCTAAGGATATTAGAGATATCTATGGATAGATATCTCTAATAAAATAAAGACCATCAGGCAACAATCTGGGACTTGGAAAATTAATATCATTAGGCTCAAGTAACTTCCAGTGGCTAAAAGACCATTCATAATCATCTCTCTGGTTTTATCTCTCACCACTTCCCTTCATACGTGTCATTTCATCTCAGTTGCACTATCTGAAGTTATACAAACTCACCAAGATTTCTCCTTCCCCTTATTTACTTTCTATAAACTTTTGCTTGCCTTTTCAACATAGTATCTCCATTTTTCAAATGGGAATATCTAAGACTTATGAGCATTAATTGATTTGGCCAAGGTCACTCGAGATCAAATCAAGTGGCCAGGATTTGATCTCGGCTTTGTCTGACTCCAAAGCTCGCTTTCTGTCCCGCTATGCCAAGCAATTCCTCTGATTAACAGCAACATTCAAATTGTTTCCCATTGCTGAGATGTCATAAACTGTCAATAAGAGTTTAAGTAATGGAATACACTCAGAATCACTGTAGTCTGTACTTATTTGTAACAGTTGTGATAAATGCACAAGAACATCTTTACAAATAAAATTTTATTAACCAAATATCGATAAAAAAGTTTCTCAGATTTTAAAGTATATCCAATCCACTTTGGGTGCTTACTAAAACTGTAGTTTTGTGGGTCTCACTCTCCAGAAATGTGGATTTAATCAAACATAAAATAAAGCCTAAGAATTCACAGTTTAAGTACACTTTGGAAAACAGTTTTCTGTATACTCTATTATGCAAGACATTTTAAGTGTATTTTAGACATAATTTTCTATACTCTATTAAGTAAGACATTTATTGGCATCAAATTTAATACTTCTGGATGGAAGCAAATATTTTCAATGGTAAAATATTTTGCTAAGATTCCGTAGTTTCTGCTTGATATGATTAATATGGGTTAGAGTTGATGATATAACATTGATACAAGATTCCTGATAGGACTAAGTGTTACTTCTCAATCAATATATCTGAATGTATGCAGATTTTCCTGGGTGTTCTTCTCACTAACTCTAAGTCTAAAGTTCTGTGACTCACAATATACAAGTTTGACTGCTTGCATGTGCATTTCCAGAGGTTAGTCATCAGCATTTCCTACCACCTAGCTGATTATATCATGGAATTTTGATGATGTTTGCAGTTGCTCTAGTTGAAAAACCCTCCCAAGAACCAGAAACACATTTTTAAAACCTGTTTCTTGTTTTAACTCTTGCCATAATTGCCAAAAATGATTTGCTGCTCACTGGCTGCAACTGTAACATAATTCTTGAAGTCCCTAGCAGTAGAAAAAATGCGACATATATATACACACACACACACACACACACACATCACTGCTTGGGATGAAGGGATGAGGAAATAGATGGCTTTAAAAATACTAATTATTCATTCAAGAAGTTGTAATGAAGTAGTTTATATGGCAGTAACTGTGAGATACAGTCTAGAGAGATGCTCTAAGACCTGAAGTGTCAGACTTTCTGAAAAAATAGGGCTTTAATTCAATTTAACTCAAAATAGTTATTATGTTTATACTGGGTCCCAGGCAATGGTAAGGAGGCAGAGGGAGGGACACATGCTCCCCTACTTTAAAGCCCTTTTTACTTCTCAGGGAGCATGTACACAGGCTCTAGAGTACAGATTCTACCATCATCAACACCGGTTCTCATGGCCACATCCTAAGCCTTAGGAAATCATTTTACTTCCATACATCTGAACTCAAATATGAAAGCTTTACAACCAAAATCTACTATCCTTCTGGAAATCTCATTCCTTTGCTTGTATTAAAAATACGTATGTCTTTTGACCTCACAGACTCCAAACCCATACTCTGCGTTTCTTCAGAATTAATCATATAAGGGATCTCTTCTTTGCTTCCTTCCCTTTCCAGAACATACCCCATAGTCTCTTTGGATATTCTTGCCAACACTCACCTCCACATAATTATAAGTGCTTCTGGAATTCTCCAG
Organism: Piliocolobus tephrosceles; assembly: GCF_002776525.5. Lineage (NCBI taxonomy): Eukaryota > Metazoa > Chordata > Mammalia > Primates > Cercopithecidae > Piliocolobus > Piliocolobus tephrosceles. Next base: position 50,990,472 of record NC_045451.1, on the reverse strand, counting down.
CAATCATCTATTTTCAAATTGGTTGGCTTCTTTAGGATTTACTTCCATCTTCTCAGATCTCTGAACGAAGATTGAAACATACCCTTCCTTCTTGAAACTCCACTTTGCTTTCATTCATTTATCCATTAATCCAAAAATATTTATTATATGCTAGGTTCCAAGAACACAGTTTCGACTAAAACGTTTTACTTGTTCTCAGGGACATAACAGTCTGGTAGTGAGGATAGAGAGTAACAATCACACGAATACCTGTAAACTTGGCAACTATGACAGATGTGAAGGAGGAGATGGACAAGGGTCCCAAGAGCTCCTTTTGGACTGAATGTGGTATAAGGTGAGACTGGAGAGTGGGCAATAAATATTTCATTCATAAATAAGTGTTAGATAATGTAGGACCTTGCAGTCCAGGCGAAGGACTCTTGTTCCCCTTTATTCTAAAAGTTACCAAGGGGTGTTTTTTGTTTTGTTTTGTTTTTTCTTTAAAGGAATTGATATGCTTACGTTTGCTCTTTGAAATTAGTTTTGCACCTTTAGTGTAGCAAACAGATTGGAGGCTGGCCAGCATAGATGCAGACCCGCCAGAAAGTTATAACAAAAATTTTGGTGAAGGACAATAATCACCTGGCTAACATAGTGGTAGTCAAGATGGAAAAAAGTGAATGAACTTGAGAGATATTTTGGATGTAAAAATCAATAGACCTTGGTGACGGATTAAAATAGAAGGGTGAGAAAAAAAGAATGTTGGTAATATCTCTTGGGTTTCTGTCTTGCACAACTAGATAGATGGGGGTATTATTTTCTGGGAAGTGATCACTGGTGAAGGTGAGAATGAATTTCCAACACATTGAGTTTGAATTGTATTTGAAAATTCCAAGAGAAATGTCAAGTAGGCAATTGGATGTGTAGGTTTGGAGTTCAGGAGAAAAGGCCTCAACTGGATAGATCTATCTATAAGTTGTTATTTGCATGAGATCACTTTTGGGTGAGACAACAAACAGGAAAGAGGGACATAGACCGAAGCTTCGTGTGACGATACATTGAATGGGTGGTTAGAGAAGAATATACTGGCAAACAAACAGAGAAGTAACAGGCAGAAAGTTGGAAAGAACATCAGGGGAATTTCAGTGCTCTTCCTATTCTCCTATCTTCAGGAGTCGCATGGAAACTTTTTACCTCGAATCATTGCCTTTGATTTAAATTACATGGGACTGAGCTAGTTCTATGACTTCTTTGAAGCACCTTTTCTGTCTCCTTAGCTGACTTTTCTTCTTTCTAAGCAAATGTGGACAAGCCAGTTTGCTCTTCGGATATTTTCATGTCTTTCTCTTCAGCTCTCCCTAAATGATTTCCTCTACTTATGTGATATCATTAACACCTTTAAACTGACAACTTTTACATATACATCTTTAATCCTCATTTCTATCCTCAGATGGACAAAACATCATCTCATCAAGTTGCTGTGCCAATACTATATATGTACCATGCTGCTGAAAGTCAATTATGAAGCTTAAAATATTTTTACTTTTTGTTATAAAACAAAGGCATGTTAATCGTAAACTGTAGAAATGTATCCGAAGAATAGAAAATTAAGTATATAATTATTTCTTCAGTTAACAGATTTTAGTGAATAATTACAAAAATTTCTATGCATATATAAAATACATTTACACAACATATTTTTATTTTTATACACAAGTGTTCACATTGGACCCATTATTCTACATACTTGATTTTACACTTACTGTAAGTTGGACACCATTCATTATCAATATATAAAGATCTGTCATTTTTTTTTTGTTACGCCGTACAAATGAACCCAAATTTTCTGACCAAATTCTATTCTAATAGACATTGGGGTTGCTAAGAACTTTTCATTATTACAACAACAATGAAATGAACTTCCTTGTAGGTAATTTTTAATCTGTTGTGCCAGTGCATCTTAAGCTAAATTCAACGAATAGAAATTGTTACATGAAAGTGTATATATTTTTTAATTTTGTTAGCTGTTGTCAAATTGCTGTCCCAAAACATTATAGAAACTTACACTTTCACTTTAGTCAAGTAAATGATTTTCTACCTCTGCCTCAGCAATAGATATCTAGTATTTATAACAAAACTCTAGTACTTTTATTATAAAGTGCCAATCTGATGGATGAAATTTTTTTTACTTGTTTGGTTGTTGGTGTTTTCTGCCATTTATATATCTGATTTTGACTGAGGGTGAACATCTTTACTTCTGCATATTAACCATTTTATATGTTTTTAAATGCAAGACCTATTTGTGTTCATGTAAGTGAAAGACCTCTTTATTTCTTTTGCCTATTTTTCTTTTGAGTGATCAATTTTTTTCTTATAGTTTTACAAGAGTTAAGTATATATTTTGGAAACTAGACCTTTGTTTGTTATATATGTAAAAACCCTTTTTTTCTACCTTGCCACTCTTTTTGTTTTGCTTATGCTTGCTTAACATATAGACATTTTAACTTTTATGTTGCTAAATGTGTCAATCCTTCTTGGTCCTGGATTTAGAGAGACATTCCCCACTTCAAGGTACTTCCATTTTTACTCAATTATTTTTTCCTTACTATTAGTTTCTTTTACATTTAAATCTTTTTTCCATCTGGAATTTTTTCTGGCATAAGAAGTTGGTGAATTTTGTTCTAAGTGGCTAGCCACATGCTCAACACCATCTTTTGAGTTATGTACATTTTGCTCAGTGATTTGAAAGAGAGCTTTTGTTACCTCCTCTATTAAGTTTATTTCTGGATCTCTAACTAATATTTTATTCATTTCCCAGTTCCAAATTACATTAATAACTCTAGTATTACAATGTTTAGTAATCTGTCAGACTTGACTTTACTAATTACTATTCTTTTCCAGAATGTTCATTTCTATTCTTATTTGTTGTTCCATATGAAATACGAAATAATTTTGACAAATTTCACACACACAAAAGACTTGGAGGTCTCTTTATGATATTGCCTCTTTCTGTACAAAAACAAGAGCACCTTTCTATTGATTCATGACTTCTTATGTCTCTTGAGAAAGCCTGCAGTTTTTGTCAGGCAGGTGCTACACATTTCTTCTCAGCTTCTTTATAAGATAGTTTATACTTACAGTTGCCACTTTAAGTGGCACATATTTATTTCATTATATTCTGTAACTAATAATTATTTATTTAATTTGTTTATTAATTATGTACTCAACATTCTTAATTAAATTTTCATGTGTCTTATAAGTTATAATTGATTCTCTTGGAATTCCCATGTAGACAAATTTATGGTCTATTAATATAATAATATTTACTCCTTTCCAATATTTTCCTTTGGCTACTATATCTACAAACATTAATGATGTAATAGTGAGATTATTTTTCCTCTGATTTTAGTAAGACTGTGTTTACCATTTGGACACTAGGAATAATAGTAGATTTTTGTATAATACATCATTTTTATTAAGTGAGAAACTATCCTATTTCTTTTTATTTATTCTTTCATTTAAAAACAAATGATTAATTATATCAAGTTTTTCAAATATGCATAGAAGTTTTTTTTTAATTTGAGTTGTTATAATGATTGATTACTGTAATAGATCTTTTTAAACATTAAACTGACTTGGATTTTTAGAAAGAATTTCAATTGGTCATGACTTATTCTTTTACTGTGCTCCCCAAATTTATACATCAGTGTATTATTTCAAACATTAGCAATTATATTAGTGAATATGATTATTCCATTCGGCTTGTTGCTGTGTTGCATTTTGTGTTTGCTGTCTTTGTCTAATTTGTTTGCAGAACCATTTTTTATCATCTGTCAATGACTAAAGATACAAATTACAACCTCTTTGTCCTCTCTAGTTTGCCTGTGGGTTTTGTTTAGCATGTTACGCTATTTCACCTGATGCAAAAATATTTATAACAATTACCTCTTCACCATGTATTGCAATCTACATATTTAGTTGTCTCATTTTTTTTTAATTTGCCTCATCCAAACATGAAAAGAAGAAGTCAAACTCTTTCTCTTCACTGAGAATATGATTGTATATTTAGAAAACCCTAAAGATTCTACCCCAGAAGTCTCCTGGAACTGATAAATGATTTTAGTAAAGTTTCAGGATACAAAACTAATATACAAAAGTCGGTAGCATTTTTTATACACCAACAACATTCAAGCTGAGAGTTAAGTCAAGAATGCAATTTGATTCATAATAGCCACACAGGAAAATAAAATACCTAAGAATACATCTAACCAAGGAGGTGAAAGATATCTACAAGAAGAACTAAAAAACACTACTGTAAGAAGTTATAGTTGACACAAATGAAAAACCATGTCATGTTCATGGATTGGAAGGATCAATATTATTAAAATGGCCGTACTGCCCAAAGCAATCCACAGATTCAATACTATTCCTATGGAGCTACCAATGTCATTTTTCACAGAACTAGAAAAAAAAAAACTATTCTAAAATTCATATGAAACTGAAAAAGAGCCCAAATAGCCAAAGCAGTCCTGAGCAAAAAGAACAAGGTTGGAGACATCACATTACCTCACTTCAAGCTATACTATAAGGCTACAATAACCAAAATGGCATGGTAGTGGTACAAAAACAAAAAAAGCATGGTACTGGTATAAAAACAGACACATAGACCAATGACATTAAAAATACTAAGAGAAATGAACATTTAAAAACTTTCTTTTTTTCTAGAGTCTAAAATGCCCAAAATCAAAATTTTAAATTGCCCATTTTCCCATAAAATGTCCTTTACTGCTATTCTTTATTGTTGATGGAGGCTCTGTGATCCAATTAAGGATTGAACGTTGTATTTGGTTTTATTTTTCTTTGAGTTCTGGGATACATGTGCAAAACATGCAGATTTGTTACGTAGGTATACATGTGCGAATTGGTTTGCTGCACCTATCAACCTATTATCTAGGTTTTAAGCCTCGCATGCCTTGTCTGTTTAGTCTCTTTTGGTCTAGTACAATCCCCTACTATATTTTGTATGTCATAACAATGACATTTTTTAAAGATCCAGGTTATTTTTTATTAGAAATTCTAAAATTGATGTTTTTTTGGATTGTTTCTTCTTTTGATAATTCAGGTTAAATATTTTGGGCAAGAATACTGTGTGTGACATTGTATAGTTTTCATTACATCATGAAAGGAGGTACATATTGTCAGTTTGTCTCATTATTAACAATACTAGGTTTTATCAATCAGTAAGATGGTGAGATACTTGGAGACCATGTAAACTCCTAGTTTTCTAATAAACTTTTACTCAATAGTATGAATACCCATTGATGGTCTTGGTCTGAATCCGTTATTTATGTTGCTGGGTGCAATATCTCAATTTTCTACTTCTATCATTTTCTTCTCTATTTACCAGCAATCTTCCCTAAAGAAAAGTTTACTCTTCACCACCGCCACCACCCTTTTGAGGAACACTGTGGACTCATGTATTCTTTTTCATTCAACGTGCCAAATAGCTCATTAGCATCAATTTTTAGTACTTTTTGCAACAAAGACACTAAAACTATGATTGTGTAGCAAAAGTCTTTATTATTATAAGGTATATGCTCTAGTAATTAAGTGGCACAATATCTACAACTCACTTTTAAATTATTTAGCAAAAGATGTGTTTATGCATAGAAAGAGCTAATAGGGCAAAATGTTAACATATTGTAAATCTGGATAAAAGTTTGAATTTTAAAGTAAAAATAGAGAAAAAACACAAACAAACTACATGTTAAAAACTGATCAGTTCTTCCACAAAAAACTCTAACAGATTCTTTTTTTGTTGTTGTTATTAATGGGATAAGTATCTTCCCTGTGCACCTAATTTCAAAAGAAGGAAAGTGTTTCCCCTGAGCCTCCATCACCCTATTCCTCCACTCCCTTTGAATCTGCCATCTGCTACTGTCTATTTTAACTTCATCATGCTCCCGTCTCTCTTCCCCTTCCCACTGAAACCACACTATTTCAGGTTCTTTACCTAAACTATTATGGTAGCCTCCAAATTCATCTTTCTCCCTGTGGTGTCTCTTGCCTACCCACTCATTACAGAGCTTCCAGGACAAACTCCAAAAACACAACTTTAAGGTCAATACCTTGCTCAAAAGCCCACGCTGGTTCTCTATCTGCCATCGAATATAGTCCAAATTTCTCAGCAGAGCATTCAAAGTCCATCATGTTCTGCTTTCATTCTATTCTATTATCAGCCCTGCTAACTCTCACAAGTGAGACACTTAGTCCAATATGACTCCTTTGGGGCCTGAAAAATATATATTTCTTTCTGCCTTCTTTTACATCTGCATCTTTATTTGTTGTGAATGTAGTCATCCTGAAAATTTCAAAATCTACCTCTTCCATGAAGTGCTCTCAAATTCCTTTAATGGGAAAATTATTTCCCTTTTGCAGGGGCTCATAAAACACCATAAATCTTTCCCATAGGACATATGTCAGTGTGCTTAGTAAAATGAACAAGCCTACCTCATCACACCTTTGAGATCCAGTCAAGATGATAGCCTTCTTAAACTTTGAAACTTCTATTATCTATTTTTTAAAAATTTCTCCTGGCTTGCTGAGAATGATGGTTTCCAGCTTCATCCATATCCCTGCAAAGGACATGAACTCATCCCTTTTTATGGCTGCATAGTATTCCATGGTGTATATGTGCCACATTTTCTTTATCCAGTCTATCATTGATGGGCATTTGGGTTGGTTCGAAGTCTTTGCTATTGTGAACAGTGCTGCAATAAACATACATGTGCATGTGTCTTTATAGTAGAATGATTTATAATCCCTTGGGTATATACCCAGTAATGGCATTGCTGGGTCAAATGGTATTCCTCGTTCTAGATCCTTGAGGAATTGCCACACTGTCTTCCACAATGGTTCAACTAATTTACATTCCCACCAACAGTGTAAAAGCATTACTATTTTTCCACATCCTCTCCAGTATCTATTGTTTCCTGACTTTTTAATGATCACCATTCTAACTATGTAACAAATCTGCACGTTCTGCACATGGATCCCAGAACTTAAAGTAAAATTTAAAATTTTTTTTAATTGTCCTGGCAACTAGCACAGTCCCTACCAGGGCTCAGGAAACATCAGTGCAACTGGATTTTTAAAACTATAGTCAAAAAACAGTTTCTGTAAATGATGGAGTAAGCTGTTTACATGCCCATGGGCTATACACATACCCCTAAATGAAAAATATCCTGGACAAACATCAATCACGACTATTACCTTTCATATTGGTATCATCACTATCAAAAGCCGGGTCTTCAAAAATGAAAGGCAATGGTGGAAAAATCTTAAGGCCATAAGGGTGACGGCACTTTGTTTCCATCAAATGCAATAAATAACCTGCAGACATAAATTTGCCATAATGTTTTTTACAATATAAAGTCATTTTCATCTGAGAGGAAATATGGAGTTACTGCATTTTCTTTTCTTTTCTTTTTTTTTTTTTTTGACAGGGTCTTAATGTTGCCCAGGCTGCAGTGTGGTGGCATGATCTCAGCTCAGTACATCCTCTGCCTCCCAACTTCAAGCAATACTCCCACCTGAGCCTCCTGAGTAACTGGGACTACAGGTGTGCACCACCACACCCAGCTAATTTTCACATTCGTTTGTAGAGACAGGGTTTCTCCATGTTGCCCACGCTTGTCTTGAACTCCCAGACTCAAGCCATTCTCCTGCCTCAGCTTCCCAAAGTGCTGGGATTACAGGCATTAGCTACTGTGCCCAGCCTACAGCACTTTCTTAAGAAGAGGCATGACATAAAGAAAGCAATGTTTTAGAAACACTATTATAGAAAAGAAATACAACATGGATTAAAGTGAAGAGTTTGGATACAAAATGTATAATCAGAAGTATGCACAGCAATGTCAGGTGAAGGGGGCCTGGAGAGAAACAATGAGAGCAGAAATGAAGACCGAAAGGCAAAGTGCAGACAATAGAAGCCATTGACTATGGCTGTATTCAATTAAACACTATAAAATTTAAAGTATAAGATGAGAGATTTTGGTAAGCTACAAAGAAAGGAAGCAATTAAGTATTTTAGCAATCAGTTCTATTATGCCACAAATGTGTAGCCATTAACATTATAAGATTTCTCTCATGTCACCTCCAATAAAACTGGGCTATGGATTCCCAAAGCATCTTATGTATGCTTCTGTTCAGCAAGTGGAAAAAAAAAATCTGTTGTTTTCTCCATTCCACTTAGCTTGGAGCCTCATGAGGGCAAGGACTGTATTCTATCCATCTTTGTAACCTCAGTCACTAGTATAGTGCAAGGAATATCATAGGCCAAAAAAATAAATGCTATAGAACTGGCCTAGTGCTAACATATTACGAGAAAAAAAAAAAAAAAAAAAAAAGCCTGAAGTTGCACATGGAATCCAAACACTCCAGTGGGATGGTGGCTAACCCACGTAGGTGTGTGAGTAGAACAGTCTTCCAGAAGGGAGTAGAAATACTTCTGTGTCAGTGTGTTTGCAGCTACAAAGTAAGCTCTTAAGAGCAGAGTTCAAAATTGTTTTGAACACAGTGCCTAGTACAGTGATGAACACGTAGCAATACTCAGAATTATCATATATTTTTAACTTCTTCAAAACACAAGCAATAATAGCTTAGTCTCTTTCACCATTCTTATTTCATCATAAAATACTCACATATTAGATAAAGGTCACAGTTCTCAAAATCATTTAAGATTTTCCCTTGTTCATAAACATTGTTTCTATATAGAGAAAGGCATAAAAAGATGTAATGCTGTTGAATTCTCATTCTAGAACTGACTAGAGAAAAATAATTAAGATTTCCCTTAGATCTAGTTTAAAAGAAAGGAAGGAGAGTTAGGCTGTAGATTATTTTGGTCAATTATAAACAAAATCTCTCTAAACATATAAAACTAAAACTACAGTTTTATTATAAATATCTTTTTCTCAGTGATTGGTTTTTTAGTTTTTTTTTTTTTAAATTTGAGATGGAGTCTCACTCTGCGGCCCAAGCTGTAGTGCAGTGGCACCATCCCAGCTCACTGCAGCCTCCCCCTCCCCAGTTTAAGCGATTCTCCTGCCTCAGCCTCCCAAGTAGCTGGGATTACAGGTGTCTGCCACCACACCTGACTAATTTTTGTATTTTTTAGTAGAGATGGAGTTTCACCATATTGGCCAGGCTGCTCTCAAACTTCTGACCTCAAGTGATCCACCTGCCTCGGCCTCCCAAAGTGCTGGGATGATAGCCAAGAGCCACCACGCCTGGCCTAGGTTTTTAAATTTTAATAGTTACTTTCAGTCATCATGATTTCTGTTCACATCCTTGAGATCAATTTTGTGACTTCTCCTAAAATCAGCTAACCTACTCATGAGTCATATTTCGTATTGCAAGCTATAATCTATTTATCTAGTCAAGAGATTGTCAAACATTTTCTGTAAAGGACAAGAGAAGTAATTATTTTAGGCTTTCTATGCCAACATGGTCTCTGTCATAACTTCTTAGCCCTACTGTTGTAGAGTGAAAGGAGCCACAATTTATATGCAAATGACTATGACTGTGTTCAACTGAAAAAAACAAAAACCACACAGTGGATCGTATTTGACCCATGGCAATAATTTGCTGATGTCTACTTAAGTTCATTATTTTTACTTTTATTAGGAAAATTTTCAAATATACACAAAACAAAGAAAACCATATGCTATCATTTAGATTTAACAGTTGTTAATATTTTGTCATATTTATTTTATCTGTTTCATTGCTGAACTATCATGAAGAAAATTTCCATCATCATGACATTTCACTCCTAACATAATTCACATATCTGTAAAAATAGACATAATATGGCCAGGCACGGTGGCTCACATCTGTAATCCAAGCACTTTGGGAGGCCGAGGAAGGTAGAACGCTTGAGGTCAGGAGCTCAAGACCAGCCTGGCAACATGGTGAAAACCCATCTCGACTAAAACTACAAAAAATTAGCTGAGTGTGGTGGCTCACACCTGTAGACCCAGCTACTCAGGAGGCTGAGACACGAGAATTACTTGTTCTGGGAGACAGAGGTTGCAGTGAGCTGAAATCGCGCTACTGCACTCCAGCCTGGGCAAGAGAGCTAGATGCATCCCCCCAAAAATAAAAAGTCATAATATAATATAACCTGATAAAATAGATCATACTTTTCTACAGTTCCTATTTAAATTTTCCAAGATATTCAATATCCCAAAATTACTTCTATAGCTCTTTTGTCCAAACCAAAAATCCACTTACCAAGCAAACATTGCATGTGATTGTTATATCTTAAAAAGAAAAGTGTCTTTAAATCTAAAATGCAACCCCCATCTCCCAGACATATGTGGGTGTGACATTGACTCTTTGAGGAATAGTTTAATTTTAAACAATGTGAACAAGATCTACAATCAGTATATCTCATGGGAATATTAACACACTATAGAGGCAAAAAGAAAAATTTTATTCATATAATGCCTAACATATTTACTTCAATTTCTCCTCCGGTTTTAAGTTTTTTACTTTTCACCTATTTTTTAAACAATTTGTAGAGTTCATTAGGATAATTTAGACACATATATAAAACTAGAGGTTCACACATAACATTAAAATATAGTTAACAGTAATTTACAGTATATTTCAATATAGCTACAAGAGAAGAATTGTAAGCTTCCCAACACAAGGACATAATAAATGTTTGAGGTGACGGATGTCACCGTTGCCCTGATTTAATCATTATAACAACGCATACAGGTATGCAAACATCACATGCACCCCAAAAATATGTACAACTATTATATATCAATTTTAAAATATTGCTAAATGGAAAAAAGCACATTCCACAGAATTTCTCTGAAATGTGAATTCACGCTATGGATGCTATGTAAATGAAGGTGGATAAAACAGCTACTGTCTTTAGGCTTTGAGAACCTCTAGATCAATGAAACGTGTTACCTTTAAATACGCAGATTATTTTGTTTTTCAAAATTACTTTTAAAGAGGCTGATTATTTTGTTTTCTTAAAAGGTATTGCAATATTTCAAGCTAACAACAAATGTAGAAATGCAAACACTTAAGATACATTCTGGAGTTTGCAATGCCTTATTAAAAAGAGGAAAATCCTCTTCTCTCGAGAATTTTAGTCTCTATAGAGAACTTTGTCAGCTCACCAGGGAAATTCCAGACAGAAAAATCACCCCAAATTTCACAAAATTTTTATGAAATGAGAACTGTTGCTATGTACGTGCAGGCACACATACTGAACAACGTTCAGAGTAAAGAAAAGGAGTTCACTGAGACGGGAAAGAAGAAGCAACAATGTGATGTGAGGTTACAGATGAGGTTGCTGGAAGAAAGAATTGAAAACAATGTGAATATGGAAATGAAACGGTTTGTGTTGCCTATGTTGTAAAGTATGTTAACTCATTGGCATTGGGAAAGAGGACCACTAAGTCAGGAAAAGGGACAGGACCAACTGAGATAGGAGTACATGAAGGAAAATAAGTAAATGTGCTAATTGAAAGCTGGAACAACGGTGGAGTTCTCAGTTTAGAAAAGGCATAGGGTAGATTGAGAGAGTTGAATTTGTAAAAACCAGAAGGAATTAAATCTTGGAGTAAGAGAGAAGATAGACAACAAAAGTAACGATGTCTGCACTGTCCAATGTGGTAGCCACTAGCCACATATGGTTATTTAAATTTAAATTAAGCAAAGTTAAATAGTCTTTTCCTTAGTCGTAATAACCATATTTTAAATCCTCAGTAGCCACATATTATAATGTAAGTGTCTACCACATCTGACAGCATAGATAGAGAACATTTTCGTATTACAGAAAGTTCTACTGCATAGCACTGTTCTGAGGACATTAAAATGAGTAAGAAACAGAAAAAGGCAGGGAAGGAGGCAAAGGAGAGAAAGTGATCAGTAATTTCCCTCTCCCACTGTGTTTAACATCGAAATGGCTCTCATGTGATTGCCAAGACAGACGCTGCTCTGCAGTGCTGGAGTTCTATCACAGCTCCTCTCCAGAAAGATGTTTGAGAGGTTGCTGCCTTATGAATTGCCTAGTCAGATAGGATGGTTGGAGCGAGGCTTTGAGTTAGAGGTGGAGTCAGGGTTGGATTTAAGGAAAGTTAATTTAATGGATGAAGAAGGTCCCGTGCATTCCCTAGCATCATGCCCAGAATCCAAAGTACATAAACATTGACTTGCCACTGGAAAGCTGCAAGAGTAGGTCCAGTTGTCTCTGGTGCCCAGTGAGTCTTCTGTTACTCATGGTCAGACAACCTGATACTAATATATTGCTCAGACTAAGTCATAGGTTTATGCAGTCTATTTTACTTGGCATTTCTCATTAGAGAAAATTGACCGGCCCATCTTTCTAAATTTTATTTATTTACATCTGCTATTTACAATCATAAGCATTCCTATTCACTGCAAATGAACACGGGCAGCCTATCTCCTACCCTCTACAGTCTATGATGGACAATATGAAAATTCAAACCACACATCTTCTTTGCCACAAAGCTGTAGTGAAATGACAGCCTTCTTCTATAGACTCTCTGACCCTCAGAGATATTCTTCCTTTTGGAGACATTTTGAGTATTTTTTGACCATAATCAACATCTCATCAGATAGGTCTCTTGTTCCAAGTAGCCGTTTCAAACTCTGAGGGCATCCAGTGTCTATGAGCTTCCTGCCACTCACAATATTTATACTAGACATTGCCAGGGGAAGAGAAGAGAGTCCAAAAATATGTCCAAATGCTGCCTTGTAAAGGTTGCTATTTATTTTCACAAACCTCAGGGCTGCATTCAGTTTCCCATCTACATGTGTAGGCAGCCATTTCTTCAGTGTATTCCCTGTGTTCTAATTGGCTCACTGTACAGGTTCTTGGCTCTGTGCTTGGGAATTGTCATTGACTTTTAACCCACCTCACCTGCTGAGCAGCTTTCTGTGTTTCCATTAGTATTTCAGGCACCAAATCTCATTTTTAAAATTATTATCAGGATTTTAATTGGTAGTCCTCACTATTCACCCTTAATTAAGTTTAGTAATATTTACATTTTTTGTTTTATTGCATTAAAAAAAAGGATCATAAAGAAAGAAAAATAATTAGGGAAAGAAAATCATTCTTTCAGAGGGAAAATGGAGGATTCCTTAGACTTAAGGCTGGTAGTTAATGGGAATTGTGACTTATGCAGAGGATCTAATAATTGTAAGCATCACGGTTTTACTTGTTTGAATTAATAACTTTAAAAAAGCCTCACTAGCATTAGCAAATTTTCCTTCTCTTAACAGCTGAAAATAACTGAAACTTTCCCAACATCTACTAAAATGGAAAGTTTGTAATTTTCTACTACGACCCGAGGGTTTGGCTATAAACAGCTAATCGAATGAATAATATGAGCATTCAAGTTATACCTGCCTGTTGAATATGGGGAGAAACTAAACTACCTGTAAAGAAAGCACGGGGTGAGAAGCCCCCATCACCTGTATAACCCTCCATATTTCTGTTCACTTTAAGAGCCTGCTACTGAAAACCTTCAGTAAAGGAGTGAATCTTCCTTGCCCCATCGAGAGTTGCTTTTCAGCTGGAAGAAGGGTGTGTCCCCAAGTTTTTACCTGGGAGCAATGATGATCTTGTCAAGCATTTCAGTGAGACCAGCCCAAGTTTTTAGGGTGGGGATCCAGACTGGTTATACGTACCTTCAGTCCTTCTCCCAGAGGAAGGCAGAAACACCTCAAAGCCTGCATGTAAGAACATCTACTGAGAAATTATTTTAATCAGACACCAGCTGAGTGGGAGAAAGAAAAAGAACAGAGAAGAACAAACAAAACTCCCTTGGTCTTGGATGTAAGAGAATCCAGCAGAGATGGACTGGCGTTTCTTCAGAGTAGCTGTAGTGCTGTTCATTTTTCTGGTGAGTGGATTCTGGTAAAAACCCTTCATAATCGTACTCATTGTAAACAAGTGAAAACTTTTTAGAAAATGTTAGTAGGCATTATTTCTAACCTAAACCCCCTTAAAATGTATGTTAATGACAAGGTGATTATATGAACTAGATTTTTCAATAGCATTTCTCTCTTTAACTGAAGACTCAAGATCACATTAATGCACCAGTGTCAACTCATTGTATTACATATCTGACATTGAAGTCATTGCTAAGTCATGCTGGGAAAATATTGAATTTAGGAAATTCCTGTCGTTAGTTAGAAGCACTTTGTGGTTCAAAATCTCTTTTGCAAGAGGGCTTTTAAACTAAATATCACAAGTGTGTCTGGGTTTTTAACCTAATTATTATTATTTTTTTTAGTATCTTTGATAGTGGAATTACTCTAATTTTTAAAACATAAAAATGGCATCCACATAATTTAAAATCATAGCAGTTTGTGGCTGGCCTCGCTATCCAAATAAACTCGTCAGTTGCATATTTGGTTAGAATCTGTATCACTAAATACAAAGCCCCACACTGTTTATGATTTTATTTAAAACATTTTTAATTTCAAAAAATGGCAGTATAGGAGGTTTATAAATGACATATGAAGTGAAGAAGTGGCTACAATTAAAGAGTAAATATAACTATTATTACACTTGATTTTACTACTGGAATGTCAGTGATGACTGTGATACAAAAGTTGTGCACTTGATGGTCAGACGAATGTGATGAAATACTTTATCATTGCCACCTTACATATAATTTGTTTTCTTTTTGTAGAGACAATACTAAGTGCACCACTAATGTATTATGTCAATTTCACTTTCAGTGAAAATTTGAAAATTGTAATCTCTCTCACAATGAGGTTAATGTAATTCAAAAAGGCAGGTGCCGAGTAAATTGCCCTCCAGCTTGGCAGGATGTATAATGCTGTGGTTCACATTTGTTTCTACTTGCTTGATTTTTGAACTGGAATGTTGGGTTGGTATAATAAGTTAGATCTTTGATTCAAGGTATGCTGCTTAGTTTGAATTCAGTTTATTAACTAAGGCGGGACATAATCAGTGGATTTAGTTATAAATGAGCATCAGTAAGCTGGTGGCTTTACTTCCAAGCTTTCCTTCAAACATTAGTCCTATCCCATGCTCTTTTCAGTGGATATTTAGGATCAGTTGATTTCATTACTTAGGGTTTGGTAGGGATCACTGAGCATTATACAGTATGTCATTTGAAATGCAAGAGTTTCATATTGTCAGTAATCAAATACTTTGACTTAAAATTTCAAATAAATTTGATCCATTAAGAGCTATTATAGTTTTGGTTGATCAGCTTGTTCAGATAGGTGTACACTAACTTTCATAGAATCTCTAAGATGTACCTTGTTTCTTGATTTATTTATTTCAAATTAATTACAGCATATCAAATGTCTTTAAACAATCACTTTCTATTTAGTCATTCTCAATAAAATGTATCATCATCAAAATCGTATATCTTGATTGAACTTTCTCCGGCTGTGCCTAGATTGTTTTTTTTTGTTGTTGTTGGTTTATGGGATTTTTTTGGGAATAGGGGAAGAGGAGGTTACCTTATTTTATATTGAAATCAATCACAAGTCTCTCACATGCCTTATGAAAATTATTTCTCAAATAACTTACACTATCATGAATTACAATGTTTCATTTTCACGTTGACATCATAGCTTTTTTTTGAAAACATTTCACTTTCTAAGGTTTGGAAGATCAAAATTTATTTTAAGTACTGATTTTGCCACACGGGATAATTTTGGTAATTGTCCTTTGGAGTTTCATAATCTGTATTTTTCTTTAAAATACTTTTTTTCTTCATAAAACGACCACCACTACAGCAAATTCTTTCAGTTATCTTTGTTCTAGTCTCATTATAAATGCGTGCTTTTACCAAAAAATGAAAAAAATCTATGTAAAGTCTTCATATTCATCTCTACTCAAAGTCAGTAAGTGGGAACCTGCATTAGGAAGTGTATTTGTACAGTTGTTAAGGCCTTTAAGATATTTAAATTGGTCATGTCTTTTAAGCAAATCCACCTGAGAACTGGGTAACTACCTGTTTGCAAGCATACTGTGTATTCAGCTCAATGCATCTGAAGGTTGTGAACCTTGTTCAAATGAGTGGGTTGAATCAGGGAGAACAAAGCTGGAGGAGCTGCTCTTGCAAACAAGATTGCTCTATGGCTAGTCTATTGTTCTGACAAGTCTCCTGGACAGACAAGAGGTTACACCTGCTATAACACTGCAAGTCAAACACATTTTGTTAATTCTGCATCTATTTTGCTTTCTTCTTTTTGTTTCCATATAATCGTTGTATGGAGTAGGGAAAGGAGTTAGAATGTATTTTCTCTAGGCCAGAGAACAATGTTTCCTATGCACCAAATAAAGGAAATCTGTGTGCATGCGTATGACAATGGTAAAAAGTACAGCATGGTCACTGTGGGAAAGCCAAACAGAGCCAGCGGGATCTCTATGGGTTTAATGACTTCTGAAAATTACTTGCAACTTTGCTAGGTCCAATTAGTCCATTTAAGTCACTACAAATATGAAAATATCTTTTTCTAAAAAGGTAAATTTCTGCAGCTCAAGCTCAAAGAACAGAGAAAATGACTTTCATCTATGACCATGAATGATCTGATTATTTTGGTTCATTATATTAACCATTTTCCCCCTCTTTCTATGGGTTAATATTTCATTTCAAAACAAATAAACAAATAAACAAACAAAACTCCAACCCTCTGACCACCTGATGAACTAACTCCACAGTTTGAACTGAACTGAAATTCTGTAAAATATGAGCAGGAGTTTTTAAGAGTACTTTCGGCACTCAGGCTAAAATGCACAGAAAATAAAACACATTTCATGACATAGTTCCTAAACCTATTTAAAGACATCTTAAGTCCCCATAATTGCATTCATAGATGCCTAAAGGAAAAGAAAGACTAACAAATTAGTACAGACCAAACAGAAGGCCAGCAAAAGAGAGGGCTCTTTGTGCTTTCTTGAGCATGTATTATAGTGATATACAGCATAGAGATTCGTGTTTCAGTAAAATATTTTACAGAGAATGGAAGGAATATTTCTGTTCACCTATTCAGTGAAACTTACAAATTGCATTCAAGTATCATCATTAACAGTTATATGGTGTTCATAAAAGCTTTATTATTTCACTGCAGATTTAGGATTAGCATCTTCTGTCACCTTTACAGAAACAGGGAGTACAAATTTATCATCGCTCAATTGGTTTGAGTTGCCACAAAGTAAAAACATTGTGTCATCCCTGTTTTAGGAAAGAGTAGAACCTAAAGCACTGAAGAATGCTGTCTTAAATCTGAAAGGCTGACCCTAGGAATAAGATTCACTTGTTTAACAAATGTCATCAGTCTAGAAATTATCTTATCTCTACCCAGAGCACTTAATTTCTGGTAACTCTTTCTCCATGACACATTCATCAAAGACACGGCTGCTGAGTATCCCTGTGTCCTAATAGACATTGCCTAACGTATCAGCAGGAAGCCTGCTCTGCCAGGCGTCGCAATTAGATTTATAATGCTCCCTCAACTCAGGGAACACCCCTGCCCAATGCTGGGTCATGCCACCCTTGCTGATTATGCTTGATATGCAAATTCCTTCAATGGACTTAGACAGGTCGAATTTTTTTAAATGCCATTGGCTGCTGATCCATGCTCTTAATTGGCCTATGAGAATAGGGCACAGTTTTCCATACTTGTCTAATGAGAAATCATATCTCTACAAATTAATGGTTGCCTGTTGCTCGTAAAACTTCAGGACTGTAAGTTATTTGAGGGCAGGTTCTGTGTCTGATTTGCTTTTGTATCCCTTATAGTGCTCTGCACCAGCGCAAGATTGCTCAAAAGATGTCTAATCACACACAGCAGAGGTACCACAAGGAAATTTTTGAATAGTTTATACAGCTCTTGCCCCACACACTCCAAAAAATTATTACACTATTAAACATAGAAATAATAATACTGGATTTCCTCAGCATTTTAATAGTGTAGTATTAAATTCACTTTGCATTTCGTAGAGGCTTACTATAATATTTTTAGGCCTTTAAAAGTATTAATCTAGCGTTGGATCCACATAATACACTTTCAGTATGTGCTTGTAAAATACACAAACAAAAAGAATAAATTAGAGAATTCAACCCATTAAGGTGTTGTCAACCCCAGACTGATACCCTTTGTCAGAGCAGTACAAAGGAAATACAAGAGGAGTTTTTTAAATAAAGCAAATTGTGATATTTTAGCTTTGTTTCAAGTGCATCCTTGCGATGTATATAAAAGTTAACAATTACATTAGAATTGAATGCTTAACAAAAACTTAACAATTATGTTAGAATTGAATGCTTAGCAAAAAGTGACTGGGAAGACCATCTCACAATTGTCAAATGCAAGAGATTTTTAAAAATAAAAATAGCTTGTTACCCTCAAACCCATTTTTATTATGTGCAAGGAAGCATGAACTTCAGTATTAAAAAGAAAAACATTAAAAATTACTGTAATTGGGGATTTATTAAAATTAGCCTGCAATTTTGTCTCCTGTAGCTTTTAAAAAGTACATAAATGGATTGGTTCCTAAAACAGAAACGAAGGGAAAACTCATTGAGGATGCATTTCAGGTGAATTATTTACTGCTTCCATAGAATTTTAGGACTAGAGGAGACTTTTAGTCTCATATATAGCTGAGGAAACTGAGGCACAGATTGATTTAATGACTTGCGCCAACATCCCTAGCCACCGGGCAAGACAGCTGAGATATACTCAGCCTGACAACCCCTGTGTTCATCTCTAGGTAAATCTCCACCATAACCTGCATAGCTCACACTCCAAACTCATTTGGGAATCCAAACTTCTCCTCTAATTGACAGAAAATAACCTCACTCTTACTCCAGGGACAAGGTCTAGGTCACTTAGGAGAGTGTCCTCCAATTTCCCTTTCCTAATTTATTGATTTTAATCTCCATCCACCTCACCCTTACTCCAGGGACAAAGTCTAGGTCATTTAGTACAATGTCTTCCAATTTCTCTTTCCTAATTGATTGAGTTTAATCTCTATCTATCTTTGCCTTTGTCTTTGAGGTCCTTTCTTTTTCTGCCCATTCTCTCCTGCTCTCCCCATCACAACACTTCTATCAGAATCTTCCTTCTGAACATCTCCTTTTAAATCAAAATCTCCTCCTAGCTTCTATCTTAACTTTCGAAAATCCTTAGGTTCCCCTCTCTCAAAAAATGTCATTGAGTGCTATATCTAATCCTACCATCTTGTCCCTCTGTTCCCTTTTATCACTAATATCTTGAAAAAGTGACCACCTTTATGTCTTCCTCTCCTCCTCTTATTTCCTAACCCCTTGCTGTCAAGCAAGTACATGTTCCATCCCGCTAAAAATATTCTCTTGAAGGTCCCTCAGAACCTCAAGATTTCCTCAGAATTCACTCTGCTCAACTTTTTTACATTATCTCTTTCAACCCCATCTATCTTTCCATTTTCCTTTTCCTCTGACCTCCATTATAATGCATTATATTTTCCTATTGTTTCTTTCACCAGTCCTTCTTGCCTTCCTTTTTTTTTTTTTTTCTTTTTTTGAGACAAAGTCTTGCTCTGTCCCCAGGAGTTCAGTGGTGCAGTCTTGGCTCACTACAACCTCCGCCTCCCGGGTTCAACTGATTCTCCTGTCTCAGCCTCCCAAGTAGCTGGGACTACAGGCATGCACCACCACGCCCAGCTAATTTTTGTATTTTTAGTGGAGACGGGGTTTCATCATGTTGGCCAGGATAGTTTCGATCTCCTGACCTCATGATCCACCCGCGTCGGCCTCCCAAAGTGCTGGGATTACAGGTGTGAGCCACAGCGCCTGGCCCTCTCCTTCCTTTTTTTTAATTCATTTGTTGTCCTTGTTCCTAGTTCAATAAATGTAGAAATTCTTCTAGTTTTATCCTCAATTGCAGGCTGCTTCTTGACTATATCCTCTACTTCAGGAATTTCAAATTCTCACATGATTTCAACTATCCTGCCTGAGCAGATGTACCAGAAATCTACATAGCCAGCTTGAACTTTTGCTCAACTTTTGATCCATGTTTCCAGTTGCTGATCATCTTCACCCAGGCATTATCTGGCATCTCAAACTCAATGTGTTCTAATCTGCTAAATTCTATTGCTGTCTTGTTCCCAGTCCCACAGTTTAAAACTGCCATCCCCTGAGCTTCCTCCCTCGCTTGAACACCCCCATCCCATTTGTTCTCAAGCCCTGCCAATGCTATGCTGCAGTATCCCATGATCTTTCCCCGTCCATTCCCTCTGCCTCTGCTCCAGCGTACCTCCTTCTCACCTCCAGCCTCCTTTGATACAGAGACCCTCAAGAGGTCTGTAATCACCGCCTCTTCCCACTAGTCCTACCGACTGTTGTCACTAGTCCTACCAACTGTGTCAGAGTAAGCTTTAAACCCACAATTTTATCAGGCCCTTCCCACATCTAAGTACTTTAATATTTTCCTACTGCACACAGGCATTTAATATTAGAGCTGCAAAGTTACCTGTATAAAATTTAGTCTACTTTTGTCATTACAAGTGAGGAAACTAAAGTTCAGAGAATTGAGGAAGTATATTGAAGATTTTCCAACTCTATCAAGACTCAGATTTCACTATTTTGCCTTTGAAAGTCCAAGAGTGACTTTGTATCAGAGTTTATTCTAGACTCTGAGCAATAGAAAATAAGCTTACACCAACCCACCACATTTTTAAGCAGACGTGGCAGTTTTTAGATTACAGATCCAATTGAGAGTCTGACTGTATGGCGAAACCTACTTGGTCTTCTGCCCAAGTTGTCTCTCACGGGAAAAAGAATGACCCAGCTTCATAAAGCTGGAAATATTTCTTAGTCATCTGCATAGTTTTCCAAAACAAACAGCAAGCACTGATGCTCCAATGCAGTAAGGGAAGTGCAATAACAGATAACAGATGCATGCACAATTCTGCAGCTATGAAGAAATGGCTTTCAAACAGACAAATAAGGTATGCCCACCTCCCATCCCACACTCACAAACAAGAGAGAGGGAAGAGCGTTCATAAATTCACAGGTAGCAAGGAGCGTGCATTTACATGAACATCATTTCATCATTTCAGTTCTGCATCCAAGATGGGTTCTACAGATAATATTTCAGTTATATGTTTTAAAATTTGGGTGATTTACTTTTCTTTTTTTCTTCGTGCTGTATTACTATCATTGTATGTAAATATTACCAATCACAAGGATAATAGATTAGTTTAAAATCAGAATTTTTCGAGTTCTTAAATTTGCAATATAAATTCTTTGTAGCATGTTTTACTTAGTAGCAATTTACTTGACGGAATAGGCTATCTCATATTTTATTGTAAAACCCACAGCTCAAGTGCAAATTTATGCTAAATTGTATTGAATTATATTTAGCCATAGATTAATATCCAAGACTCAAATTTCCTCATCTGTAAAATGGAGATAGTATTAGCCATGACTCCATGTATTTGTTGTGATGATTAAGTGCATAGATTTACATAAATACATAATCTAATACCTAGTTATTATTTAATAAATTATAAGAGTAATAATAATCATAATTATTAATATTAAATACACAATGGATATGTAATTCTCATAATAAAAACATTATCTTTTTACACTTCTCATATTGATCATAAATATTTATTTTCTGAATTATCTATTGTGACTTTTTTTAAAAGTAGATACTCAGAGACATTGTTTATATTTTCTTTTATGATACAATTAAAATTATAAAAAGAACTTTTTATATTTTTTAATTACTACTCAGCATTTTTAAATGCAAACTATAATTTTCTTATATCAGTGATACAAATAAAATTTTTCATATTTTGCAATTCCAAATAAATTCAATTAAAAGTTGAAAATTTCTTATTTAGGGAGAAATACAAGTATAAAATAATAGTAATAAAGAGAAGAGTAAATTGAAAGGTAAAAACAAAAATTCTTAGCATCATCATCAGACCCAAGACATAAACCAAATCCACCTGCTATTTGGCTGATAAAATAATTTTAATGACTCACAAGCCAATGGTTTCATGTCATTTTTAAAGTAACTGGATTATATAAATTTTAAAGCATTTAATTAAAAAATAACTAGTGTGATTATCTTATTTTTTACAGGTGGTGGTAGAAGTTAACAGTGAATTCCGAATCCAGGTAATATACAACAAATCCATTTTTCCAAATTTTTAAACAAGAAAATAATTTGAGAATAACAATATATTTTCTGAAGAAAATGTATTCTTATAAGTAAAGTTCATATAATGCTAAAATTAATAGATTACCAAAATTACCAATTTTCCCAATTAAATATCCTCTGTTTCTGAGATTATATCCTCTTCCAAAAATCTCAGTGGAATTTGAATTACGAATTCAAATTAATATATACCATTTCTTTATTGCTGTCATTTAAGGTAAGAGATTATAACACTAAAAATGGCACCATCAAATGGCATTCAATCCGAAGGCAGAAACGTGAATGGATCAAGTTCGCAGCGGCATGTCGTGAAGGTGAAGACAACTCAAAAAGGAATCCAATCGCCAAAGTAAGTATCAACTCCAAAGTATAACATTGAAAATCAGAATGGATAAAGTTTCAAAAGCAACTGTCTGTTAAATATTTTGTGAACATGTCTCACTGAGAAACTACAATACGGAACAGAACTATAGTCATCTAGATGATGAAAACTGAAACTCATAAGGACAAATTAAGCAGGTGCTCAGAGAAACAGGTAAACGTTGACTCATCTCTTTGGTGAAATGCATACACATGATCATGTGTTATCCCAAACTCTAGATGAAAAAAGGTCATTATTTTAATAAATAATTTGGCTTTCAACGCATTCAAAGGAAAATTTTCAATGTGTGCTCTTTTTGCCTCACAATGTATTAGAATTGAATTCCTACTTTTTTGTTTGTTTATTAACATTCACAAGGTGCCCTCTCTCATACCCCTTTTCTACTCATTTTTATGTATCTTCCTTTCTACATATACACACATACTCAGAAACACCCCCACAAATTCATGAACATACAGGTACACACATCCACAGATACACACACAAATATACACATACATCCACACAGACACTCACGAAGACTCCGCACTAAGATTTGTTTACAGTCAAACTATATTTTATTTCAAAGAAAGAGTTCTGGTTTCTATAACCATTTATTTGTGTGGTCTCCTTCCTTTTCTGCTAATACTTCCTTCCCATTTTCAGAATTCAGAGCTTCCACTCAAACCCAGATAACACTTGTCACCTAAATAAATCTACTTTCTTTGAAAACTGTACATTGAAAAAAAATTGAAGATTAAAGTTGCATGATGACAACATTGGTAAACTCCTTAAGAGGGCAAGCAGTTTCATTCTGTAGCTCCAGTGCAAGCACAGACCCTGCAAATAGTACAACATAAAATTTTAACTGTTGAATGAATGAAGGTATGCATGATGATTGCATAGACTTAGATATAGTGGGGTGATATTCTGCTTTTTTTCTTGTTTGATAGAAGTAGAAACTGCATTTCTTTAATTGCATTGCCAGTTACCATTGAAAATATTAGAGCTGTAATTGTTACTCTTATCTAGGAAAATAATTCTCCATTGTCAACATTTCCTGAATAACAAGGTCATCACATGCAACAACTCTCAAGAAAGTTGTCATATATCAAATACAGAACTCTATTTGCTTCCTGTAATATTTTTACTTGTGTTCCTTCTGCAGATTCACTCAGATTGTGCTGCAAACCAGCAAGTTACATACCGCATCTCTGGAGTAGGAATTGATCAGCCACCATATGGGATCTTTGTCATTAATCAGAAAACTGGTGAAATTAATATAACATCCATAGTTGATCGAGAGGTCACTCCTTTCTTCATTGTAAGTGGACTTCATGTCAATATACATGTTCATGCTGAAATTCTTCTCAGAAACTCTTAATCTCAGATCATACCTAATTTGATTTCAAGAGTCTCAATATTTGGCATTTTTGTTTGTTTCTTAGTTAACAAGCATCCCATGACCGAAAAGAAATGCAAAGATTAAGGGAGAAGGAAATGTTTCACTTAAGTGTTAGCAAAAATGCTAACCTCTATACTGTCTTCATTGGCAAACTAGAGTATTTGTTTGGAAGGACAAATATCTAACTTTTTAATTTTTCGTTTTTTTAAAATTCGGTAAAGAATGTTAGCTTCTTTTAAGTCTAATGTCAAGTAATGATTCTAGAGCTACTGCAGGACTGTTTTCTGAGCAAGTATACTTTACTATAAATTTGTATTCCTCAAGCTCACCTGAGCTCCGAATGCACCTTGAAAATTCATCCTTTTAAGTGAATCTCACTCCATTCTTTATAGGAGCTGTCACACAGTTTAAGTATCCTATCTCTTCAAATCCTCTACCTCATTTCCACTTTAAGCAGTTGACACTGTGACCAACTTCACGAAAAAGGCTGAGGCCATCCATCACAAACTCCCACAATTATTTCTCTCTCGCCCAGCTCAGAAATGTTCTTCATTAAATCAAAAGCAGGATCAATTGTTTGCTTTTTCCCACAGTGTATTCCAAGACATTTCCATCGTCCTATAATTACCAGTTACTTGGAGAATCATTCCATCACCTCTGTTTTACTGTCTCCCTTCTGCTGACTCCTTGGCTACTCCCATTCCCCTCTATCATCATGGCCAACACTTCTTAATATTAAAAATAGGAATAAAGAAACCCTATTTTGCTCCTGTTACCTCTTCTATTAAAACCACATCAATCCATATCCCAAAATACCTTCAAATAATAATCGATATTTGCAGTTTTCACTCACACTGCCTGCCTGTTTTCCTCACACAACTTTAATTCTTTAGCCTTCAATTCCAAATCTTTATTGCTACCATCTGTACTACAATGATCCCCCACACACTTTAAAAAGGCATGCTACCCTGTCAGCTTTTCTTGGAGCACAATGAATTTTTTAAATCTTTATTATTTTTTTAGAGACAGGGTCTCATTATATTACCCAGGCTAGTATCACAATGCATTTATATATGAAATATGCCATTTTGTAAAATAGTACACATTACACTTAGGGACGCTTCAAATACAAATAATAATAATAATAATACAACCCCCCATGTAGCTACTACCTAGCTTAAGAATGCCACATTTGCTTTCCTTTAGTGACTGTTAGCAGGGCTTGTGCCTATGTTCTAGTTAAACATAATAATTATTTTAATTCCCCATAGTGCTAGTATAATGCTCAAAGTAAGAACTTAATAAATCTGTGTTTCACAATATAATTATTTATCTTTTCTCTCCCAGATCTACTGCCGAGCTCTGAACTCAATGGGCCAAGATTTAGAGAGGCCGCTAGAGCTCA
Source organism: Piliocolobus tephrosceles (assembly GCF_002776525.5). Classification (NCBI taxonomy): domain Eukaryota; kingdom Metazoa; phylum Chordata; class Mammalia; order Primates; family Cercopithecidae; genus Piliocolobus; species Piliocolobus tephrosceles. Next base: position 50,965,074 of record NC_045451.1, on the reverse strand, counting down.
GAGTCAGGGTTTTGGATATAAATGACAACCCTCCAGTGTTCTCAATGGCTACATTTGTAGGACAAATAGAAGAAAATTCTAATGCAAGTAAGTAATGTAGTGGCTTCCAAATCACTCCTAACAGCCAGGCACCTAACTGGAGACCAAACTATGTCAAATACACATCATGAACGTAACAGATAAACCATAGAAAATATGCAAAATAGCAAGTCTTTCATTTCAACTATGGAAACAGCTCCAAACTGAGAGACACAAGGCGTGATTCCAAAGCAATGAGGAGGATTTTCTCACATAACTCTCAGGCCAGCCCTGTAGAAGAGTCCTAACAAGAAATTTTAAAGGCATTTTGCACAGTGGTGGCAGGGGCATCGGGATGTGAATTCAGCCTCCCAGTCTAACTGTGTGGATGGGTAATCCCACCCTTTTCTGCTCCTACTGCGTTCCCCGCTTCCCTCCTACCTTTTTAAAGTTAGCTACTTTAAAATCACTTATAGAAGTCACTTCCACACAAAACTTCATTTTGTGGTTTAACCTGTAAGTGATGAAATTTCTTGTGAATTCCAAAAATCCCTACACTTTACTTTTATTCATTAAAATACTGTACCTATACTTTCAACTTTTAAAAATGCTATTATAAAAATGCTCATTAAATTTACACAATCTGGAAAGGAAAGGGGAACAAAAATCTGTTGTCTGCATTTCCTAGTACCATTTTTCAGAGGTATGCACTGTGTACGTGTTCTATTTAGGTAAACATAAATCACATGTTTTTTTAACATAAATGGTATCATCTGTTACATACTAATCCACATGAATCTTTTTTTTTTTTTTTTTTTTGAGACGGAGTCTCGCTCTGTCCTCCAGGCTGGAGTGCAGTGGCGCAATCTCCGCTCATTGCAAGCAAGCTCCGCTGCCTCCCCGGGTTCAGGCCATTCTCCTGCCTCAGCCTCCCTAGAAGCTGGGACTACAGGCGCCCGCCACCACGTCTGGCTAATTTTTTTGTATTTTCAGTAGAGACGGGGTTTCACTGTGTTCGCCAGGATGGTCTTGATCTCTGACCTCGTGATCCACCCGCCTCGGCCTCCCAAAGTGCTGGGATTACAGGCGTGAGCCACCGTGCCCGGCCCACATGAATTTTTATATAAATATATTTTGAACATATTTCCATATCAGGACACTTAGATTGTTTCACTGCTTTCAATAGTTGCATGGAATTTAATTATATAAATTATATAAGTATATATAAATGTTAATTATCTAGTGAAAACATTTTAAAGGTTATGCTACAATGAATACAGGTGGGGGATGACAGATGCCTTGGAGCATTTGTAGGAAAATTGTATTTGAAATGGAGTTGGAGAGGAGAGAACAATTCCAAAGTTATGAATGAGCACTGGCAGTTTTTCACATTCTCCAATAACCCAATAATCTTCATCAAAACTACTTATAAAATTAATGAAAAAGATAAGAGACAAGACAATGTATGTAGTTAAACAAGCATTTGTTTACATCTACTAATTACCTTACACTTGATGAAGGATCACCCAAAACAAAACAGTAATAATGTATATTTATCAAATGTGCATTATTCATTAGGAACTTTATATAGTTTTCTCTTATTAATGATTTAATTCTCACACAAATTCAATGAGGATGGCAGTAACATCATCCCCATTTATAGATATAGAAATTGAGGCCAAGATCATATAGCTAGAAAGTGTTGAGAAAGTTGGGAAAATATTGGTCTGGTCTTATTATCATTTTGTTTTGCCACAGCATCCTTTAAAAAAGAAGAAAAAATACTAGAAGAAGAAATAGGCAGAATAATACATTTCCTTTGTTTCCCAGTTATCAGCAATGTCTAGATTCCTAGTAAAATTTGATCTTTTTATTAGGCAAAGATATAGAAAAGAGCCAAGATATTCATATGTTGAAGGAGTAGAAAGGTAAGACAATGAAGTCCACATCATGTGGATCAACTAACTCTAACACTTTTTTGGAAAGGTGATATACTATACTGTAACAAAAATGTAAGTCGCCCATTTGCAATCAATTTTCCTTGATTTCTAGATACGCTGGTGATGGTACTCAATGCTACTGATGCAGATGAACCAAACAATTTGAATTCAAAAATAGCCTTCAAGATTATAAGACAAGAACCTTCAGATTCACCAATGTTTATTATCAACAGAAATACTGGAGAAATTCGAACGATGAATAATTTTCTAGACAGAGAGGTAATTCTTTTTCTTTGTGGATTTTTAGTCTCAAAGGAACTGATTCTAAGAGCAAGAATACTGAAGAGACAAAAAGATGAAGAAAATGATGTTTTAAATTTTTACCTGTATAAGTTTTTCACATAATTCTTTCATGTAAGAAATATTTTTTAAATGAAAAAGGGAGGATTTTTAAATTACTTTTTGTACTCTTTTCATGTAGTTAATTAATTAAAATTTGCTTCAATTTAAGAAAGCTATATTGTGAAAGTACATGAAAATATGCCTAAGGTACAATCAAAAACTCTATTTCTCTAAAAAATGTGTTCTATAATAAAATGAATTTAGGAATCACTTGCTATATGTCCACATTTTGGTGAGTTACAATGCATGTGAGTATGCTGGAGGCTCCAAGAATATTTACATACTAAATTCTCTTTGTTTAACCTAGCAGATCTAGGCTCCATTGACAACAGAACCCTTGTTTTTCCTATGTAACATCTATTGATAGCCCACCCATTCATTTACTTTGGGAAATGAACCACAGGATAAGAACAATGGATAGGAATTAAATGACAGCCTGACCAATCTTTTTATTTACAAATAAGAAAATAACTAGTGATTGTTAACAGAGTAAAATCAGCATTGTGAGGTTTCTAGCATGCTATGTGATTTCATGATTTAGTTTTAAAATATGTGCTTTTTCATTATTTTAAAAAATATTGTCTTTTAACAGAATGTTGCTGACCTAAATGTACATTAGGGGCATAAGTGAGGAAGCTTTATTTTCTGATGGTATTCAATTGATTTTGTTTTAATTATTAAAAATGACAATCTTCTTGCTGATGACTTTTAGGTTTAGGATAAATCACATTATTTAATACTCTTTAACTATCTAAATGTTAAAAGCTTCTAAGTTACCTAGGTCTCCCTTCATGCATGTTTGAAAATAAACATTAGAAGAAATTAAATGTTTACTTTTTTCTCTCTCAAACTTTCTTAAACGCCCAGTGTGGTTTCGCTCATGTCAAAAGAGCTTTCATGGTAAAGCACTGTAAGAAAGGGCTGTCAGAGGGAAAGGGACTCTGCAGCCATTGGGAAGCCACCAGAGCAGATATTCTCAACCTGGGGTCAATGGAGAGACCTCAAGATGTCTCCATAAAACCCCCTCAATCATATCCATCATTTCGAATGAGTGCGCATTTTTGCATAGGTCAAAGAAAGCCTCCATAGCTTTTACCAGCTTCTAGAAATGTAAGCACCATTGAATAGAGTCAAAAATAGATACATCACCAATAACTCCATTGCCACAATCCACTACCTCCCAAAACACAAATCTATGTTACCTCTCTATATGCTTCTTGCACGCTCGGGGCTGATTATTTAGGTTATGAAATTTTCATGCCATAAACTTTTGGTAAACTTACTCTCTCTCCTTGAGATCATTCTGGTTTGTTTTACCCTTTATAAACTTTTTCAATGTCTGGGCATATTATTATTAATAAGAAATGAAGTCTTTTAAAAAGTGTTGCCTCATTTAAGTAATGCATGATAAGCATTATTGGGAATAATCACATGAAACCTGTGGATTTTCCATATTCTGTGTTAACCCTCCCTCTATCGTAGATTTATGTAAATGTTGAGCCAACATTTCAAAGAACTTTACATAAGGCAAAGTAAAGGCTGTCTACGTCAAGTGTGATATTGCTTGTAATATGTATTTTTAGCAATATGGCCAGTATTCTCTTGCTGTAAGAGGCTCTGACCGAGACGGCGGGGCAGATGGCATGTCAGCGGAATGTGAGTGCAACATTAAAATCCTTGATGTCAATGATAACATCCCTTACATGGAACAGTCTTCAGTAAGTATTTGTTCTTGGAATTAATAACTCTAAATTCACTATATACTAAAACATATACGAACAATTCTACTTACAGAGGCACATGTTATGTTTAGGTTGACATACAACCCAAATGTACACACATACCTTTTACTTATTCTTATGCAAGAATAGATGGAGTTAAGCAATGAAAAATGAGATGAAAACTACAACATTCCAGTATAAATCTACTCTAGTTCTCTTTTTCACACAGTTTGTGCTAAGAGTTTTCACTTCTTTTTTCAGTATAGCGTGGATATTCAAGAAAATACTCTAAATTCAAATTTGCTCCAAATTAGAATAATTGATTTGGATGAAGAGTTCTCAGCTAACTGGATGGCAGTAATTTTCTTTATCTCTGGAAATGAAGGAAATTGGTTTGAAATAGAAATGAATGAAAGAACAAATGTGGGAATTTTAAAGGTTGTTAAGGTATGGTGTAATTATCCTAAATATTTTGTTTTCTTAATCTTTTTTCAAAATGTTAAACTTAAAATAAAATGATGCTAACATTTCACAAACTTGACTTAGTGAAAGAATAAAAATTACTGTGTTTTAAATTTATATATAACATAGAGCTTTTTAGTATAGTCTTTCTGCTTATAATCATTTTTTAAAAACAGGCATTGAATTTTAACTTAAAACATTTTGTCAATACATTACTCCCAAATAGATCATATAAATTGAAAACACCTTTAAAATAATATATTTTATGCTTACAACAAAGTATAATTAATCCTTAAGGTTAATGTTTTAAGAATTTTTTAAAAGCATATTTAATAGGGGCTTTAAAACTGTGTCCATGTCAACATTGTAAGTCAATTATTACACATGTGGAATATCCATCATGTAAATAAAAATGTGTTTATTCCTCCAGTGTGTTTTCATAAAGTTTAAATTAAATTACTATAAATGTAGAATTATCATACTCCCATCTCACTGTGGCTGCTGATCAAGGCTTATTAGGAACACAGATATACTGGAAATTTGGTCCAAGTCAACTGGTCCAGAACAACTGAATGCTCTTATGTCCTCCCCATATTAATGGTCCACATTTACCTGCAGTAAAATTTCATGAGATGTGAGAAAAAAAATTTGCCTCCTAGGAAGCTGATAGTCAAGTTTCTCCCTGTGCTACACAACTTGCAGAGTCCATTTTTAAAATCTACAACAGCTGTGCATGGATTGTATATGTTTCATGCAATATGTATTTTAAAATATAATCCTTATTTAACTATTTTTTTTCGGAATAGGCCTGGAAAACAGACTCTCAAACAACTCTGTCCCCATAAGAATCTGTGACTTTTTGCCTCCTGTGTCTTCTTAAAGTGTCACCATGCCTACAGCTTATATTTAACTTGAGACAGTGTGCAGGTGCTTTAGTTTATTCCTCAAAGCATCCCTGCAAATTAGGTTATATTATTTCCATACTGCAGATAAAGACATTGAGGCTCCAAGAGAGCATAGAACCTGCGTAAGTTCTCATAGCTAGTAAGTAGTACAGCCAACATTTAAACCTAGTTTTCTCTAGATATGAAGTTCACATTCTTTCCATGATACTATTTAGGATTCAATACTGGGGAAATTGGAGTCTAATCTATTTTGCCCCAACTATTATATTATTTAGAAAATTATTCAACCTATCCGTCCTCAATATCTCTATCTGTAAAATGGGAATGATAATCGTTTGCCCAGAGATATCTTTTACTAAATCCTTTGTTATAGCTATATACATATATATATTATGTGTGTGTAATGTATATATACATTTGATTTTACAGCCATTCTTTGAATTACGAATGAAACCAACATTAGAACAAATATTCAAAATTTTAGCTAAATAAGAGAGCTCAATGCGTGAATCTCTATTTTTATCTAAATTACTCTTGTGAAATTTTAGAAAAATATATTTGGTATATATGGGCCTAATGGCATAATTGTCTGTGGATTTCATGTGTTATAGATATCAATATCATTTTTCATAAAGAAAATCACTACTTGATTATTTTATGAGATAAATATTTCCTAGAACATGTTGAAGAAAATATTTATTTATAGTATATATATTACGTTATATTATCTGATTTGTTCAAAGAGTCACACTTACAGATGTGAAATTTCTTCTAAATAGTTCTTATGGATAAAACCATTCAAATGATTGAAACCCTAATATATCTGACCCATACTGTGTAATAAATAGCTACTTTCTGAAAAACGTAAAATGATTGAAGGTAAGATAAATTGTCTTTGCACTAAAAAATACATAAATTTCACTCTCCATATTATTTTAAGTTTTTAATTTGTTTGGTGTAGAACTACAGCTCGTGTCATACGTTTGCAACTTTTCAACAATGAATCTAGGGCAATTGAATTGTTTCTTACTTTATTTGCACAAATTTACAGCAGTTAAAGATTAAAAATTGTGTATTTGTGTGCATTTATGTTTCATAAAAGAAAGAGAATCATATTTTTTTTTGCTATTATCAAAGGATTTCTCTTTCACCTGGAACATTTGCTCTTCTTATACTAAATCTATTTTACTCTGTATTTTCTAGCCCTTAGATTATGAAGCTATGCAGAATCTGCAACTTAGTATTGGTGTCAGAAATAAAGCTGAATTTCATCATTCAATTATGTCTCAGTATAAACTGACAGCAACTGCAATTTCTGTGACTGTGTTAAATGTAATTGAAGGCCCAGTGTTTCGTCCAGGTTCAAAGACATATGTTGTAACTGGTAATATGGGATCAAATGATAAAGTGGGAGAGTTTGTAGCTACTGACCTGGACACAGGTAGACCTTCAACGACTGTTAGGTAAGAGTGAGATTTTCAACTAATTTTCCTTACACACTGAACTTAAGTACATATGTTCTTTTTATAGATTATAAGTATCTGAGTTAAAGTACTTTCATTATTTTTGAAACTATCATTTAATTGTAAAAAGTACTATAAACTGTTCATTTAAAATGTTTAACTTAAGAAAACGTAAAAATTCATGCAAGATGTAAGATGTTAAACTGTAAAGATGTGATATGTGAAAATAATACATCTCGAAAGTATTGACACTCCTGTATTTCTGTATCTTACTGATCAGTTAGCTGATTACTATAGGCTATGATTGGTCCCTCAGAAGAGTTTATGGAATGATTCTCCCATTGCAAATCTGCCCAGCTTTAAATCAATTAGGTTTTATTAGCTCATTTCAATTATATTCTTCACTTTATTCAGCATTCAATATTGGTCAATAACACTGGTATGAAAAATTAGTTATATTAAGGAAAACTATGCCATGTCATTTTTTAAAACTATATATGCAAATATTTCTACCAAGTCACAAAAGAAAATCTGTGCGTGTACATGTACCTGTGTTTGCACATGTGACTGACAAGAAGAATGGGAGAAGGACTTTACCCATGCATTTTTTGTTGTTTGGGGTTTGTTTGTTTGTTGAGATGGAGTTTCACTCTGTCACCCAGGCTGGGGTGCAGTAGTTCGATCCGAGTTCACTGCCACCTCCGCCTACCTGGTTCAAGCGATTCTCCTCCCTCAGTCTCCTAAGTAGCTGGAATTACAGGCACCTGCTACCACACCCGGCTATTTTTGTTTTAGTAGAGAAGGGATTTCACCATGTTGGCCAAGTCAGTCTCGAACTCCAGAGCTCAGGTGATCCACCCTCCTCGGCCTCCCAAAGTGCTGGGATTACAGGCTTGAGCCACCGCACTCAGCCCACCCATGTATTTTAAAAGTTCTTTCTTGGTGTTCTCCTCACATAGTGTGAGTAGTTCTGTTAGAGGTCCTGTCACACTGTACTATGTTGCTGATGAGCTCTCTTGTACCCCACAGGAGTGAATTCACTGAAGGTAGACCCAACCTAGAGCTTAGCAGAATGCTAGAGACAGAGACAGAATTACCTGACCAGTGTTTGTTTCACAAATAGTAGATGAGAAGAAAAACATGGAAGTCAAAGATGAGGAGATAATAGAATAGAGGCTCAAGGCAAGGCCATATTTTGGAATTCAAAAGAGGTCTTGCCAATTTCTAGTGCATACGGGGAGGAGGAGTGGAAACAGGGGGGAAGTGCAGGCCAAGCTGATGCAATAACTTCTTTGTAAAAGAATAGTTTAGAATTAGGAGCAGCCCAGGAAATCCTAGGATTTGGGTCTTCTGTAATAGTTCTGCTGCTACCTAAATCAAATGAAAATGAGACTGCAAGCATCAAAGGATTGTTCTGACATCCAACTGGGCATAAAAGGACACTCCATCAGAAATGGGTGCTCAGTAATTTTTTTTTCTTAAATGTAAATCTGGATGTACCCCTGAGTGGCCCCATATAGCTAAGCCTGCCCTGAAAAAAAATAAAGTCTCTAGTAATTGGAAACTATATCTAGGGGTTACAACTACTCACTGGAAAAAAAAAAAAAAACATTTTAAATTAAAATTTCTTTTTTTAGATAGCTGACATTAATCTGTATCATTTTCTTTCAAATACAGATATGTAATGGGAAATAATCCAGCTGATCTGCTAGCTGTTGATTCAAGAACAGGCAAAATCACTTTGAAAAATAAAGTTACCAGGGAACAGTATAATATGCTCGGAGGAAAATACCAAGGAACAATTCTCTCTATAGATGGTAAGAAATCAATTGACATTTTTATCTTTTCTAGAGAAAGTTGCGTATACCTTAAGATAATAAAATTTTAATTATTGCATTTTAAAGTAACCCCTTTCCAACAAAAGTTGTCACATTGGGCATTATAGACTCATATCTTTAACAACTTGAGGCAGTATAATTTAGTAGCTAAGATCGTGAGTCCTGAAATAAGACTAGATTTGTGTCTTCTACCATCACCTACTAGCTATAGAATCTTAGAGAAGTTATTTAATCCATCTATAGCTGTTGTCTCTTTTTTAAAATGGAACAATAACAATATAGGTTTAGAAGGATGTGATGATAATGATAAAAATAGCAACAAAAACAAAACAGCAGGATTAGCATAGTTGAGCTGAAAGGACATGGGCTTTGATATCATATAGACTGGATTTAAACGTATTTCTGTTATATTCCAGAAATGTTTTTATTCACTTATTTAGAAAGTGTATAATTGAGTCCTAACTAAATGTCAGCCATTGTGGCAGATTCTAGGGTTACATCAATTAATAAAGTCAGACAACTGAGCTCACATCTATGTAATAAAGATTACAAAAACAACCTCAAGTTATTCCCATATTTTTGCTGAATAATTCCACTTTCAATAATCTTAGGAAAAGTTTAAATATAACAAGCTGAATGCACAAGATGTTAATGACAGCACTAATAATTAAATATTGAAAACCACATCAATAATAGGTAACTGGGTAAGTAAACCATGATCCATTTGATATAAAATTATATAACCATCAGGAACTATGTTAATAAAAAGTTTATTAAAATACAAAAGAATACTTATAGCTTAAAGTAAAAACAAATGGAATGAACCATATGATCACGTCAGTGTAACATAAATAATGAGCAACCATTAGGCATTATAATTAAGGACAAAAGACCATTTTAAAAAATATCAGCGAGGGTTGTCCTTGGGTGCTGCTACCATGAATTTGGTTTCTGGTTTTGTTTTGCTTCTTTCTGTAATTCTATACTTTTCAAATTATATATAATATCCAAATTATATATAATGTCCAATTATAAATAATATCCAAATGTAAAGAAATAATCCAATAAATAGTATTACTCTGACTAATAGCTATAATAATAATATAATAATTTAATTGATTTTTAAAACCGAGTCAAAAACAAGGGATGATTTGGCAAGTGAGGAGAAACTATGGGAATAAAGACATTGAAATAAATATTGATGTAAAGAATAATTCAGTATTGTCCAACCATTACTACACTAAATGTCTAAAATATTTCTTCCATTATGAACGTTATTACAGATGCTCTTCAAAGAACTTGCACTGGTACAATTAATATTAACATTCAAAATGTTGATGGAGATGACAGGACTAATAATACAGAGGCAAACACTGACGGTACCAATACTGGCAGAGAAGAAAGTACTTCTTCCACTGACTATGAAACCAGCACAAGTTATGGTGTCTCCCAGCAACCAGTTTCTAATGGAAACAATAACGGAGGATTCTTCCCATTGTTCGCAGACAATGTGCATTTCGGTCCTGCTGGCATTGGACTGCTCATCATGGGGTTCTTGGTCTTAGGATGTGAGTACTTTAGCAAATCCTATGTATATGTGTCCCCCAAAAACTGGTGGGGGAAGAGATACGCTTTCTGATTCTTTGATAAAACGTATTTTACAAACTCTCATTTTGTGCAATTATAAAGAAATTTCTACACTTGGCACTGGGTTTACAAGGTGAAAAAAATTAAACTTCTTGACCCCTTACAGGACTGTGGAGGATAAAAACTTATTTGCAATAAGTCTCAATGTAATGGGGAAATGCCATAACAAGCAATAGCTCAAATTGCTATTGCAGTGAAGAAGACAATCAGAAAAGACTACAGAGGGGGCTGGGTGTGGTGGCTCACGCCCGTAATCCCAGAACTTTGAGAGGCCAAGGCGGGCAGATCACTTGAGGTCAGAAGTTCAAGACCAGCCTGGCCAACATGGTGAAACCCACGTCTCTACTAAAAATACAAAAATGAGCCAGGTATGGTGGCAGGTGCCTCTAACCCCAGCTACTCAAGAGGCTTAGGCGGGAGAATTGCTTGAACCCAGGAGGCAGGGGTTCAGTCAAAAAAGAGAAAAGAAAGGAAGAAAGAAAGAAAGACAGACAGAAAGAAAGAAAGGGAGAGAGAAAGGGAGAGAGAGGAAGGAAGGAAGGAAAGAAAGAGATAGAAAGAAAGAGAGAAAGGGAGAGAGAGGAAGGAAGGAAGGAAGGAAGGAAGGAAGGAAGGAAGGCAGGCTACAGGGAAAGAGTAAACTCTGAGTTGCGTTTTAAAAGATGAATAAGAGTTAGGCTGATGGACCAGAGAAAGGGAACACAATACAAGGAAAAAAAAACTATGTGCAAAAACCCAAAAGAATGAGAGTGCAAGGTACTGCAATGAAGAACTCCAATGTGCAAGAAATAAAATAAGTGCACGACAGCATGGTGAAAGTTTAGACTAAAAGATAGGCAGGTCTCAAAGAGATTTTATTTATACTAACACTGCATAGTATTAATAAAAGAAGAGTCAAATAGACCTAGGGTTAAACTCTGGTTTCTAAGCCTAATTGTCTGATTCTTCCGAAGGTCACCTAACCTTTCTGAGCCTTGTTTTTGTCATGTATGAAATAATACTTACCTTAAAACAATGCTTTGATGATGAAAAAGAAGTACCACACATGAAGCATTTAGCGTGTTCTATGGCCACTAGGGTAGCACTAGTCAAAGGTCTAGCCATAAAGGTAGAATACAGTGGATTCTCCAGGTGGCCTTTAACATTACCTTGAATGATGATAGAAATTAGAGCAAGATAAACCACATGGCACAGTCTTTAAGAAATGAGAACAGGACCTCTAAAGTAAGTAGGTTGTAGTCTGCACATTACAATTAAATTAATGCAAACATTGTCATTTTCAAATGTGGAATCAAAATCTTAATGTCAGAAGGTACCTCAGATATTTAAATCAAACGCACACACAAAATATAAAGTCAGAGCACTTACATGCAAAACATTTTTTCTACTTTCATTTTTCTTTGCACATGAACAGCGACAGATATTTTTTGCTACATTTATTTGTGAACTGGGTTTTCTCTGATTTTAAACAACTCATTTTTTTTTTAAGTTTTCATCAACATTGGACTCATCTAAAGAAGTCTGGTCATGTTGATAACACAGCTTAAAGCTGGAGTTCTTTTTCCAAAATTTAAAACATATTTCCAAAAAATGAAATTTCTACATTGACAAATAAGAGTTTATTCTTATTGGCTCAAGATTAATTGAAGTAATAACTAGGAAAATTTCTATGAAACAGGGAAAAGGGAAAGAGAGAAAGAAAAAAGCATTCTCATCAAAATGAACCAAGACAGGAAGAAGGCAAAAATGCTAGTGAAGTTGCAGAATATAACATAAAATACATATGAAAAGAGTTCATTCTCTATTTGTTATGCATATTGATTACAACTTACATTGCAAAATGTTTAAATTTAATACTTCATAAGAGCAACTTAATTACCCAACTGCTGATTATCACTACTGTAAATAATACCTGACTTTCATGTTGAGATTTTTGTTTTTTGGTTTGTTTTTTTTTTTTTGAGATTGAGTCTCGCTCTGTTGCCCAGGCTGGAGTGCAGTGGTGCAATCTCGGCTCACTGTAACCTTCGCCTCCCAGGTTCAAGCGATTCTCCTGCCTCAGCCTCCTGAGTAGCTGGGACTACCTGCGTGCACCACCACACCTGGTTAATTTTTGTATTTTTATTAGAGACGGGGTTTCACCACGTTGGCTGGGATGGTCTCGATCTCCTGACCTCGTGATCCACCTGCTTTGGTCTCTCATGGTATTGGGATTACAGGCATGAGCCACCGTGGCCAGCCTGAGTTGGTTTTTTATGTTGCTGACTACCTCTGGGTACGGTAGTTAATAAAAGATTTACAAATTATATATGGGCCTTAGAGTCATCATTACCTGTAGACCCAAAGTATCCTCTAGTAGATTTTCAGAAAACCAACACATGGGCTTCTTCTCTTTTTTTCTTTTTTCTTCTCTCCCTCTCTCCCTTATTTCTATCCTTACTATCTTCCTTCCTCCCTAATTTACTTCCTTCTTTTTTCCTTTCCTCCTTCTTCACATTTTTAATTTACAAATTCTTTCTTTCATCCATTTATTCAAAACCATTACCAAGATTAGATTATATAAGAGGCTGATAATACATAGAAAAATAAGAAAACTCTACTTGATTAACAACAGAAGACACTGCTAAGCAGCGTGATGTTTTCTATTTGTATAAGAGTTGTTGAAAGAAAAGACACCTGCATAGGGGGAAATAGTAGCCTCATAGAGAGTTGTTGGAAGCATGAATAAGATTTTACCGTTGAAATAAAGGCAAGCATACGTGAAAGGAAGAAAATAAAGATATGGAGGAGAGAACACAAAGGATCAACTATATTGCCTGACCTTTCACCTTTCCTTCTTCTCTCCTTTAATATTTTCTAAATAATGACATGGAAAGATTAATTGGTTTTAATAATGTAATACTATCTGTAATTTTTTTTTTTTTTTTTGAGAGAGGGTCTCACTCTGTCACTCAGGCTGGAGTGCAGTGGCACAACCACCACCCACCTCCCAGGTTGAGCAGCCTCAACCTCCCTGGCTCAAGCCATCCTCCCAATTCAGCCTCCGGAGTAGCTAAGATTACAGGCAAAAGCCCCCATGCACGCCTAACTTTTGTATTTTTTGTAGAGATGGAGTTGCACCATGTTGCTCACGCTTGTCTCAAACTCCTGGACTCTAGCGATCCACCCGCCTCCGCCTCCCGAAGAGCTGGGATTACAGGCTTGAGCCACCATGCCAGGCCCACTATTTATAATTTTTAATACTATAAAACAAACTAAAATTGACTGCAGTCTAATACACAGAAGCTCCCATTTGCTTTGGGCTCTGACCATTATTCAGCTTGTATTCTGAAACTTTCAAAATTTTAGAACCAACCGGAATTATATTAGGAATTCAAATTTGACCATAAAAAGTCAGGTTGTTTTGTTTTTTATTTGCACCAAGCGCTAATCTAGTATTACTATCCTTCCACCACCAGTGGTCCCATTTTTGATGATTTGTTGTGATTGTGGAGGTGCTCCTCGTAGTGCAGGTGGCTTTGAGCCTGTTCCTGAATGTTCAGATGGAGCAATTCATTCATGGGCGGTAGAAGGACCACAGCCTGAACCCGGGGTAAGTGCCACATTCTAATAAACAGCCTTTGGTAGTCACTGAAATTCAGTCTTTACACATGAACCAAGATGGCCGCCATCACTCACAGTCTATGCTGTTTTTTGTGCTGAGAAAGCTAATGGGGAAAATGAAGAGGAATCAAAAGCACAATAAAATTAGATGGAAGTAACCAGGGAAGGTTTTCTAAGTGAAGTTCAAATTTTAAATGGATTTCAGCATTTCCTAAATAGTTTTTTTTTTTTTTTGGAAATCTGAGGTAATTTGAGAATAAACCAAATGTATGACTATAGAAAGATTACAGTCATTGGTCATTACAAATGGCAATGTTGTTTCCTGTCTTTTAGGTTATGACCACCGTCATACCGCAAATACCACCTGATAATGCAAATATAATTGAATGCATTGACAACTCAGGTAAGAAAAAAAATTGTTTAACAACTCAAATGATTAGGAAGTCTGTTTTCTCTCTTTGCATATTGTTTTTTGATGCTCTTATTTTTCTTCAAAAGTGTTTACATCATTCTTTTTTAAATGAATAATTTGTAAACTAAATGGCAAGGAAAAACCTACAGTAATTATTATTCTTATATGCTGCATTTTAAAAATTTTCCTCAACCATCAAAGAGTACTTACAAGATGACCAAATTAGGATCTCTACATATGCAGAAGTACTGAATTGTAACCATGAGTAAGTTTTAGTCAAGATTTTTAATTTAATAGAGCAAATTTCATTAACATACATTCACACATATTTCATACACATGTATACACTAATTCAAATTAAAGCACAACCCAACTAAAATAGACCTGTGCTCATTTATTGAGGCTAAAATCTTTATACACAATTAATTTAAGAATTCAAAATTGCTTTGACTTTAGTTGCTTATTATAACAAAGAAAAAAATTACACCCATTTTCAACATCATCACAAATATTACCTAAAAAATATTTGTCCAATTTTCTTTAATTCAAAGCAAGTAGATGAAACACTATCAAAATCTTTCAAAGCTCTCAACTGAGATTGTGTGCACGTGGTGGAGTTTCTTGTAGCACATGGGTAAGACTGTACAAATACAACTTGCCTTAAAACAGGAATCTAGACCAGTTCACAGGCAGAAACCAGGGAACAATTAGAATTTCACAGTAAGTGGATAACTACCACTATAATAAAAGAACAATTAAAATAACATCTCATATCTGTGAAAATAGTTGTATCACATTACTTTTCTCAAGGTAAATAATACTATTGGTTAGCTTATTTTTCTCTTAGTCTTTTTAAACAGTAACCATTGTTTTCTACTTTAAACTCTAACAGGCATAGAAATGTGTATAACTTGTAGAACTGGAACTTATTCAAAGAATTGGACACAGTAATCTTTAAATCTATTTCTCCACCTGATTTGTCCATTTTCATTAACAACCCCAATGTCTTCTCACCTCAAAAGCAGAATCTCATTGTTGACTCACATTCACTAACATCAAAACAGTTCTCAAGACTTATCAAATCATCAAATCCATCAGTATTTATCTATGCATTTGTTCCCATTAAGTCCACAAACTTTTGCACAGATTTTGAACAAAGTACCATAAGAGGCACCAAGGACAATTGAAGCATGAAAAACACACTGTTCCCAAACTCAAGATCCTTCATGTACTAAAACCAGTGGATACATATCCCACTGACAACATTCATCATTCCATAGCAGTTCCACGGTCCCAGCCATCATTTTATCTCACCTACCTCAAATATTTCTTTTTTTTTTTTAATTTAAAAAAGATGAAACACTTGACCAATTTGTGTATCATCCTGTGCAGGGGCAATGCTAATCTTCTCTGTATAGTTCTTATTTTAGTGTATGTGCTACTGAAGCAAGTACCTACCTCAAGTACAGTAACAGGCTTTCACTTACTCCTCACATCCAAGTGCAAACCCAAGATTCTTCATGAAAACCTTTCTCCTCACATAGCCATGGCCTCCTTTCTGAAAGCCAGTGGTTCTCATGTCTTTTTCAGGATGTCCTGTGCTTCTAGTTACACATTGGGGCATTCTTACACTATTTTTTTAACTTTCAGAATTTGAGTATTTTTCTTCCAATTTCCTTCAGGTTGAAATCAAACTCTCTAGGGCATAGATTTTTATAAGTCCTCTGCAGCCTTCACTTCCAGCAGAGAATATAGTAATCTCTCAACAGATAATTATCAAATTAACAAATTAATAATATCATTTTGAGCTCAATATTGTATTTATATCTCATTTCTTTATGTATTATCTTTTTATTTCTTTGTTCACAAATGCATACCTAAATGAAAAAATCATGTATTATAAGGCAAGTTGTTAATTTTTTAGTTTATGATAGACTAAAGAAAATAAACTTAATTTGATCAACACTTTTAGGAGTTTATACAAATGAGTATGGTGGCAGAGAAATGCAAGATCTGGGAGGAGGAGAGAGAATGACAGGATTTGAACTAACAGAGGGAGTTAAAACTTCAGGAATGCCTGAGATATGTCAAGAATACTCTGGAACATTAAGAAGAAATTCTATGAGGGAATGTAGAGAAGGAGGTCTGAATATGAATTTCATGGAAAGCTACTTCTGTCAGGTAAGGTCCCTAGCCACATGTCTTTCTCGCCATCCATGTGCCCGCTGCTCTTCACCCCAAGCTTTCACTAATTCCTAAAGGGGCTTGGGCAAGAGTCTCCTAACTAGATTCTCAGCCTTTGTGTCCAACAATCCATGCTGTTAATTATAGATCTAAAGCTCTGACCTGAGCACTTTACTCCCCAACTTAAGAACAGCCAATGGCTCTCAGCTCTCTTTTGTTCATGGCATGCAATCCAAAGTCCTTAACATGTTAATTAAGATTGTTCACAAAATGAACCCTTCCTCTCATCTCCAATTACTCCTTGCCATCAACTCCACTTGCTGAGCACCTTTGCCACAGACTTTTCATCTCCATGCGTTTGCGCATCCTGTGCTTGCGTCCTGGAATGCTTGCATCCCACTATGTCTCTCACAAACTCCTACCCATCCTTCAAGACCCAGTCCAAATATCACTCTCCCTCCAAAGTTTTTATAGTTAACCCTCTCATCCAAAATAGGAGTAATGTTTTCTCATCTCTATTTCTGCAGTAGTTTGTTTACACATTTATAGAACCTATCATTGCTGAAATCTGTCAGTTTATGTTTACCACCACTTTTAGTGTCTCATCCATATGTTCTCTACATTACATTGCCAGTACATAGTTCAGCTCTAGACACAGAGTCAATAGTTAATAAAAGTGGGATCAAGAGCCATAGTCTACTTCCAAAACATTGTAAGAACGAGCTGCAGGTGGTGGGAAGAGCATGAAACCTGGAGAAGCAGCTGCAGGGGAATTAACTTTGCCATTCACAGGAAGAGATGTAATTGTCCATGGTTACACACCATGTGATACTCAACCTTCAGGAAGTTCCTGTCCCTGATACCAACTAGAAAAACATTTCTGTCCTTCTACATTCTGGCCTAAAATGGTTCATTAACTAACTTAGTGGTTGGTTTAAAGAGTGGCTGATATTTTTAAATAAAATATTGGTAAAAGCCTTCAAATAGCAATAGACATTAATGAGACTTGTTGATAACCATAGGAATACTTATTCATATATATAACAAAATATTTTATATTATATTTTAATAACATAGAAATATCTTCCTTCCACTCTCTGATCAAATATCACTTTACCAGAGACCCCTTCCTTGATTACCCTATCTAAAAGAACAACACCCATCATTTCCTTTTTCTTTACCCTGCATCTGCCACCTCCTGACCATAGGCTTCTGTATTGTCTGTCTCACTCAAACAAAATGTAAGCTCTGTGAGAGAAGAACTATACCTGGTATTGTTCATTATGCATAGCTAAGTTCCAAACACAGAGTGTCTGGCAAATAGCAAATAGCAAAGGCTCAATAACTTTTTTTTTTTTTTTTTTTTAAGACGGAGTCTCGCTCTGTCGCCCAGGCTGGAGTGCAGTGGCCGGATCTCAGCTCACTGCAAGCTCCGCCTCCTGGGTTCAGGCCATTCTCCTGCCTCAGCCTCCCGAGTGGCTGGGACTACAGGCGCCCGCCACCTCGCCCGGCTAGTTTTTTTTGTATTTTTTAGTAGAGACGGGGTTTCACCGGGTTAGCCAGGATGGTCTCGATCTCCTGACCTCGTGATCCGCCCGTCTCGGCCTCCCACAGTGCTGGGATTACAGGCTTGAGCCACCGCGCCCGGCCAATAACTTTTTTTTATATGAATGGCGCAATGAGTTGGTTTCCTATAAGGTATTTCTGTTAACCTGAAAGTTTACAATCCACTATTATGAACAGCAAAGATGAAACAAAATCATATATGTCTTTGAACTTTTACTTTGAATTTAGAGAGATTATATTTTTTAAAATGTCTTTGGTCACCTTTAATTTTGTAGAACAGATCCAGAGTCAAATTTTCCTGTTGCTGTGCTGAAAAAGCCATGTTGCAATAAAACTTCACAGAATCATCATATTCACTCCATGTGAAGGAAAGAAACAAAATCCTGAGTGAACTCAACTCAACTATGAACTACCTTTTCCAGTCAAAAAACAAAACAGCACATTTTTATGTCCTTCAAGTTCAGCATTTTTATATACCTCCCTCTAACTTTGTTATAAATAATTCATGTGTTTTTTTGTGTGTATGGTTTTATGTCCAAAGTACACAATTATAAATAAGTCCATCTAAGTAAATTTTTAAAATCACATTATTGGAATTATACTTAAAATAATTTTTAACCGAATTATTTCAAATAATTATAAAATGATTTTTAAAGCATCTCTAGTAGATGTTAGAATCTTGTTTTATTTCATTCCTCTTTGGAAATGCTCTGGAAGAAAAACTAATGATAAAGGCTGTTCTATTATTGCTAAATATGCATTTATAATTTCATTTTCTCTTTCTCCTATAAATTCAGAAAGCATATGCTTATGCAGATGAAGATGAAGGACGCCCATCCAATGACTGTTTGCTCATATATGACATCGAAGGTGTAGGTTCCCCTGCTGGCTCTGTGGGTTGCTGTAGCTTCATTGGAGAAGATCCGGATGACAGCTTCTTGGATACTCTGGGACCTAAATTTAAGAAGTTGGCAGACATCAGCCTAGGAAAAGAAATTGAATCATATCCAGACCCTGATCCTTTTTGGCCACCCCAAAGCACTGAACCAGTTTGCCTTCCTCAGGAAACAGAGCCCACGGTTAGTGGACACCCACCAATCTCCCCACATTTTGGCACTACCACAGTAATTTCTGAGAGCACCTATCCCTCGGGACCTGGTGTGCAGCATCCTAAGCCTATTCTCGATCCTCTGGGCTATGGTAATGTCACTGTGACCGAGTCTTACACCACCTCTGACACTCTGAAGCCCTCTGTGCACTTTCACGATAACCGACAAGCATCAAACGTGGTGGTGACAGAGAGAGTGGTCGGCCCAATTTCTGGCACTGATTTGCATGGAATGTTAGAGATGCCTGACTTACGAGATGGGTCAAATGTTATAGTGACAGAAAGGGTAATAGCACCAAGCTCTAGTCTACCTGCCTCTCTGACTATTCATCATCCTAGAGAGTCTTCAAATGTGGTAGTGACAGAAAGAGTAATCCAACCGACTTCCGGCTTAGGTAGTCTTAGTATGCACCCTGAGTTAACCAATGCCCACAATGTGATTGTGACAGAGAGGGTTGTTTCTGGTGCTGGCGTAACTGGAATTAGTGGCACCACTGGGATCAGCGGTGGCATAGGCAGCAGTGGCCTGGTTGGCACCAGCATGGGTGCTGGGGGTGGGGCCCTGAGTGGAGCTGGCATAAGTGGTGGTGGCATTGGCCTGAGCAGCTTGGGAGGGACAGCCACCATTGGCCACATGAGGAGTTCCTCTGACCATCACTTTAACCAAACCATTGGGTCCGCCTCCCCTAGCACAGCTCGAAGTCGAATCACAAAGTACAGTACCGTGCAATATAGCAAGTAGTCAGGACCCCAGCTCACTTTTTCATAGTCACTGTGGTTTAGATCCAATTCCCACCACTAAGAAACTAACAATGTGATTTATAACGCACAACTTCATGCTCAGGTCATCTAGGAGCAAGGTGAGAAATCACAATGAGAAAATAAATGGAAACACCGCTGCTAGGGGAGAGCTCTCCTTAGCGTTCCTAAACTTTTTTCTTATATTAGCACTAAGGAACTAAAACTTGAGGCAGAGCCTTCTTTGTGCCTGAGTGGCCTGTAGTCTATCTCCAGCATGTAACTGGCCTTACAACGGCAATTGGCATAATTCTCCTTGCTCTGTTTTGCTTTTCCATATAGCTCGAGCAAAATTTAAAAAGAACTAAATATGCAATATGTGTTCATGTCTGTGGGAAAAATCTAAAATGTGTGCCAGATGCCCTCAGTTTCACAGATAACATAAATAAAAATTTTAAAAAAAAACATTTTTTTTAAGTTTGACTACATAGTCAAGTCCACAAACCATCAAGCACTCCTCGTTAATTATTGCACTAGATAAAATAAATTTCAAATTAGGAAATGTTTCTAGGAGGAAAATTCCATTAGAGAGTGACGATAGGATAAGGTTTCTTCAGGGTAAACTAGCAACGCCTGAGCCTGAATCTTAATTTGGGGTCTCAGTTAAATCTCCTGTAGAGTCGAGGATTCTTCTGATTCTAGTTTGTGTTTAGTGATAGATGTAATCTTGACGAATATTGCTTACTGGTGAGGTTGAGGAATATCACACTCATCTTTCCCTTTACCACTGTGGTTTTGACTTAAGAAAGCAAAACTTTCTAAGTTTACTTCTCGAATTGAAGCAAGTGAGGTCAGACATAGTTGTCATCACTAGTGGTAAACGACCTTCCAAGTAAGCAAATGGGAACTGAACTGTGTTTTCAGGTTTTGTTTTTAGTACGTGATATTCATTCATATCCAGCTCTTTATTACATAGCTCTGAAGTTAAAATGATTTACATAGGCTGAGCTGTGGACAAAAAAAAAAAAAAAAAAAAAAAAAGAAGCAGCTTGCAGTATGCTTAAGCTTTGGGGAATTTTTTTTGTAAGGGGATTTAAAAAAAATGTTTTTAGAACATGTAAAATGTTTAATGGGGAAAGTTGGAAAAGAGTTATTTTGTAAAGTAATACCATGCTAATTATTCACTTTTAGCACGTAAAGCAGTGGTTGCTTTAGCACACCTCTGCTGCCCTTTTGCAGGGATCAATCAGGAACCTTTAACAAAATTGGCAATATTGTATTGGTAAGAGTGAAATAATAATAGATAGCCTATTCCGCTAGTTTATCTCACCCCCTCATTTTTCTCACTAGTATAAATTTTAAATTCCTGATTTGATTTGTCAATAAGATCTTGGCTTATTTATGCTCTGATTTATAGGTAGTGTCCAAATTATACAGTATAACATATTTTTCTAGTTTCAAAATTTAGTAATGTCCTATTTATGATATACCATTTCTGTGTGTTTGCTACATAGTATTACCCAATTAAAAATCTCTAAAAAGAAAGCATTCTAAGGAAAAGGTACATTTACTATTGCATGGTTGAGAAACTTTTTCCTTTCTTAAATACAGTGTTACTATAAGCTCACTAAACTGAAACTCTATATGACGAAATAAAATTAGAATAAAAAATTTGCCCTGGAGTTGTGAATTATATAAAACTTTTAAAGAATTTACCCCGATTACTCAAATTTCCCAGGAAATTACAAGACCAAAGAATATTCGACTTCCTACACTGGTCAAAAGGGGATAGGAGTGAATTATTTAACCTAGAGCTGTTTTGCTCTGTATAACAGCAGATAAGCCTAACATTTTAAAGGCCACAGTATACATCTTCTTTTAACTCGTAGAATATGTAAAATTTTAATAGTCTGTAGTATGCCAAATGCAGAGGTATAAATAAAGTCATTCAAAGGGAGTCTTTTCTTTTTCTGCCACTTAGGGGGCTACATTAAGGATGGGTAATCTTTCCAGGAATAAAGTCAAAAGGTATTTATTAAAATATACTTGAGTATGCCTGGGTCCAGGAGTTTTAAGGAATAGAAATAATTATTAATGAATTAATTCAGTAATTTATTAAAGGGAATGGTAGCTGACCACAGGAAACTTGCTTGCTGTTTTGATATGAAATATCATCACAAGCCTTTTCTTAAGACATCTGATATCTTCCAGAGATATTTTTTAGGTTGTCTTGCAAACAACAAAATCGCTGTCTTTGATAACTGTTGCTGTTAAAATCCGATGGTTGTTAAGATCCCCCCAATTTAGTTACATTTGAACTCCTAAACACTGTTAAACGATGGAAAAACAAGAAAAAACATAGCCATATGAGTCATCTATCTTTCTTGGAAGATACTTTCTAACCAAACTTTTCTTCCAGGATTGCACATTGATGGGAAAAACAAGAAAAATTGAAGTATTAGTCATCTGTCTTTCTGGGAAGATACTTTCCAACCAATTTTTTCTTCCAGGGTTGCACATTGATTAGTCCTAAATTTTAAAATTACCTTTTTAAGACATCAATGATTTTAGTAGTTATTTAAAGGCATGTCATTTTTCAATGAAAAAGCTTTGGACAGAACTTCATTCTTCTTTTTAGATATTTACTCTAGATCATATATATCATGTCATAGACCAAGAAGAGATATGGAAATCATTTTATAAGTGAATACTATAATTAGGATTCAAGTTGAGTTTCAGATCAACTTGCTCTTAACAAAATGAAGAAGACAGAGGTAGTAATTTAATGCTATGTATGTATGGTTTGAAAACAAACCACAGTGTTTATAAAATATCTATCTGGCTTTCTAAAGAGGGAGTCTTTAGTGGCAAAAATCAGTGTATTATAAATACTTTACCATTTAATATCAACCAAAATAACATCTCGAGCTAATTTTGATACTGAATTCCAGACACACCTGCTACATATTATTTACTTCTAAGCGTGTTGCCTGATGTAATTCTATTTGCACTGAAAAATCAAAAGAAAAAGTACATATTTAGGCATATTTATATATCTTCATCTAGACATCTGTTCTACATTTGTGCATAAAGTTTTTAGCATCATAATTTTATTCAAGAAAATGTTCTGACAAAATTGTAATTATATGTCTTCAAAAATTACATTTTTTACTCTAGTAAGTAGATGTTTTTAGTAATCTAGGCAATTTATTTCTGAATTTATACCAATGTTTGATTGTCATGGTACAAAACATATGACACCCTTTGGCTTTTGCTGAAGTTGAAAGGCATTATAATCTTTACCATAAATGCCCATGGCTACTTTGGAAAGACATTTAAAACCCAAAACAAACTTTTAAAAGCATTTGCCCCATTTTCCCATGCCTATTTCATAAATTCCAACTTTTTTTTTTTTTTTTTTTTTACAATTTCTGGTATTTTTTAAGACCCATTTCCCATTGTACTAGGATACAGCAGTCCACAGTAGAGTGCTACTCTCCTTGAAATCAAATCTGTCTTCCACTTCCAGATTATTCAATTTATATTAGGACAAATCTTGACAAGATCAACCTATTATCCATCAAATAATTTTAAAACAATGTGTAATCTTGTTTAATTGTCTACATTCTCTCCCCAGTTTAGCTGTATTTGAATTACTAAACACTTTATCATCAAACTGTACCTAGTCTAACTTATTTTTCTTTTGCTATCAGTTTTACAAGCATTTTAAAATTCTAATATTCATCTCTAGTGGTGTTTAAAACAAGGTTCTCTTATTCAAGTTTCAATATAAATGTTTTTGGATTATTTGGGTGCTAGTTTCTTGCTTGGTTATCTGTTTTTTTTTTTTTTTTTTAAGTTGATTTGTAATTTCCAAAGAGTTATGCATAAAGCAATAAAATGATTAATATGCCTCCCTTATCTTTTCTGAATTGTAAGCAAGGGGAAGGTTTTAGATGGTAAAACCAAAGTTATCAAATCTAGTTATTATTATCATCCTGTATTGGAAGAGAGATAATTCTTTTATTTTCACAACGTTAAAATACGTTTTCATTCTCCATTTCCTAGCTGTCTTTTTTTTAAATGTGTACTGAAGAACCTACTCTCTGGACCACTAATTACAGATGCTAGAGCCCAGTCTTGACCAGGTGGTTAGCCCCACAAATGAGCAGATGATAAAAAGATGCATTTTTAGTTTTTATTTGATACTTGTAACATCTTTATACTTTTACCTTTCTTTCTTTCATACTCTGCATTTTTATTTTTGCATACACCAGCATTTTATTTCTTTTAAAGTGACTTTTCTTTTTTGACTTTTAAATCGTACCCTTTCATCTTTACTGAGATGCATCTCCTTTTGTTCTCCAATGCCACTTCCAGTGGCATTGTGATATTGTGCAATATCAACTTCATCTTGCACAAAATCTTACCTCTTTCAGACTCGTATGATCCTTTCCCCCTCTCCTCTTCATAATGTCTCCACTTTTAATGAAGCCTCCAATGTCCTGGCCTAAAGTCTTTTGTGACTTTATCAACTTTTGAAAGTGTTCATAGTAACTTAAACATCCACATGGATGAACCACCCAAGACCCGGATTCTCATTCTAAACCTCCATTTCCCCCCTCCACTCAGCTGCCATTTCCTTGTCATAACCTGGTATATTGGTACCTGGAATGCCTCAGTTTCTGCCTCTACAGCCTCTGACCATTTCCCTCTCATCCTTGCAGCTCATGGGCTCATGTTGTTGTCATTTCTCTGCTTTATCAAAGCTTCAGTGTCTTGACTCTCACCACTTTCTCACTGTCAGCTTCACCTCTCTGTCTAATCTAGCTTCATGAGTACAACTAGAGTCACTTCTTTGTGAATGCCTTCAACCTACTTTCCCTGCTCTCTGTCTCTTGTCCCAGAACTTTCGCCCTCAATCTCTGTCTCCACACAAACAGCCAAACAAATTATCCAAGTGAGCTGACTTTTTAAATATTAAACACTCAATCTCAAATCTCAGCATAACATCAGATACTTCCCTGAAATCCTATCTGCTTTTCTTATAGATGTCCCATCTCATCATACTAGATTGCTACTCTGCATCTTCTTTGTCCTCAAACCTCCCACACCCCCTCTTCCCTTCTCATTCTTTGTTGATGACCTAATCCTATTGTTCATTGAGAAATCAAAAGTCATCCATTTCAAATGCATTCATCTTCCTCTGCGAAACCTCCATATCCACCGGTACTTGCACCCATCTCCTCCCTCCCATGGGCTTATTCCATGGATTTGTGGCCTACTCATATGAAAACACAGTCCTCCAGTTCTGCTCAAATCAAGGACTTTGCTCCTTCCCTAATAGTATCTTTCCTATTCTTTTTCCTCTCTCTCTCTTTCTGTTTCCTCTTCTTCTCTCTCTTCTCTCTTTTTATCTTCTCTCTCTTTCCTCTCTCTTTCTCCCATCTTTTTTCTCTCTCCACTCTCTCTTTTTATCTCCTCTTTCTCATTCTCTTCCTGTCTCCTCTGTCTACTCTCTCTCTCTCCTCTCTTCCTTCCTTTCCTTCCTCTCGGTAGAACATTTTCATCTGCACCCCTCCTTGCAACTAATTTGTTTGCTTGTTTCATTTGTTTGTTTCATTTGTTGCTTGCTTGTTTCATCAAGCTTCTTGAAGTTCATGTACACATGCTGTCTTTTCTTTTCCATGTCCCATCAGACTTCAAAGTCCTCCCATCAGATTGTCATAATGGTCCTTATCAAGCTTGTCTAAGGTCTATGCATTGCAAGCACAAGGCCCACTTTTCTGTTCTCCCTCTTTCTTTACCTCTGGGAAAAATCTTTAAAAAGTAACCCTTCTTTCTTCCTTGAAACACTCTTGTGTCTTGGCTTGTGTAACACCGTTCTCTCCTGATATCCCCTGTATTTCATCAGCCAGTCTTGCTCATTCTATTTCCCTTGTTTCTCATTTATCCAATCCAATGTTTGGTCCCAAGCCCTCTTCTCTTAACATTTTACACTGATTCTGTGAGACCTCATCAAGACCCCTTTTTGAATGTTCAAAATTAAACTTATGATTTTACCTCCAGAATTTCCCCATTCCAATAAATATTATCCCATCTACCCCTTACTCAAGCCAGAAACTAAGGACTCCTTGATCTCATTCTTTCTCTCACTACCCAAATTTTATCCATTAGGAAGTTCTGTTTATTTTATAGCCTATATATATATTAAGCCATTTAATAGTTTGTATTAGTCAATTACCACAGTGCTCTAAAGATACTACCTGATATGGGTAATTTTGAAAGGAAAGAAGTTTAATTGACTCACAGTTCTGCATGGCTTGGGAGGCCTCAGGAAACTTATAATCATGGCAGAAGGCAAAGGGGAAGCAGGACCTTCTTCACATGCCAGCAGGAGAGAGAATTACAAGCAGGGGAAATGCCGATGCTAATAACACCATCAGATGTCATTAAAACTCACTCACTATCATGAGAACAGCATGGGGACTGCCCCCATGAGCCAATCATTTCCCTCCCTTGACACATGGGGATTATAATCCAAGATGAGGTTTGGGTGGGGACACAGAGCCAAACCATTTAATAGTTTTAATCCTTATCTGTCACCATCCTACTGGCAACTGCCTCCTAGATAGTCTCTCTGCTTCCACATCAGCCTTCTTCAAACAATTTTGTATAGATGAACCTATGTGACCTTTTAAAATATTAATCAGGTTGAGTCAACCCCCCTATTTTTTTAAATTACACTTTAAGTTCTAGGGTACATGTGCACAATGTGAAGGATTATTACATATGTATACATGTGCCATGTTGTTGTGCTGCACCCACCAACTCATCATTTACATTAGGTATATCTCCTAATGCTATCCCTTCCCCCTCTCCCACCCCACAACGGGCCCCAGCATGTGATGTTTCCCTTCCTGTGTCCAAGTGTTCTCATTGTTCAATTCCCACCTATGAGTGAGAACATGCGGTGTTTGGTTTTCTGTCCTTGTGAAAGTTTGCTCAGAATGATGGTTTCCAGCTTCATCCATGTCCCTTCAAAGGACATGAACTCATTCTTTTTTATGGCTGCATAGTATTCCATGGTGTATATGTGCCACATTTTCTTAATTCAGTCTATCATTAATGGACATTTGTGTTGGTTCCAAGTCTTTGCTATTGTGAATAGTGCCGCAATAAACATATGCATACATGTGTCTTTATAGCAGCATGATTTATAGTCCTTTATAGTCCTTATAGTAATGAGATGACTGGATCAAATGGTATTTCTAGTTCTAGATCCTTGAGGAATCGCCACACTGTCTTCCACAATGGTTGAACTAGTTTACAGTCCCACCAACAGTGTAAAAGTGTTCCTATTTCTCCACATCCTCTCCAGCAGCTGTTGTTTCCTGACTTTTTAATGATTGCCATTCTAACTGGTGTGAGATGATATCTCATTGTGGTTTTGATTTGCATATCTCTGATGGCCAGTGATAATGAGCATTTTTTCAAGTGTCTGGTCAACCCCTCTATTTTTAAAGTTTCAATGGATTTCCAGTGAATGTCCCAGAAAAGCCTGCAGGGAGCTGTCTGATGTAGCATTGGTCCACAGTGGATGACGTTAATTTGCACTGTGATTGTTGTAATGGAAAAGTTGAAAAGAAATTAATTAAGGAAATGTTCTGGCTTTTGCAAATGATACTCATTCTGCATGAAACATTCTCCTCCTCACTTTTATATAGCAGCATCCTTTCATCCTTCAGGTAGTAATTTAAATATTATTTCCTCATATATTCTTTCCTTTGTCAATGTTTTCACGTATTCATTCATTTACTCTACGGATATTTATTGAATTCCAAATAGTTATACCAAGCAGTAGTGACATGACAGTGAAAGATAAAGTCCTTCTCCTTGTGGAGTTTATGATCAAGAGAGAATGGAGATGAGGGAAATCTGACAATAAAGAAGTAAACAAGTACATATATGGTATGTTAGATGACAGTAAATGATCAAGGGAAAAATAAAGTGGGATAATTCAGGAGAGGGATTGCAGGGCAGGAGGGACACACTTTTATATAGGGTAATTGAGGCAGGGTTCTATTAGAAAAGTAATATTTGAACAGAGATTTAAAGAACATTAAGGAGCAAGCCATGTGGCTATCTGGGTACAGGACATTTCAGACAGAGGGATAGTCATGGAAGAGCAAGATCTCTGTGTGTAGAGAGATTAAAAGAAGGAAAGCAGCAGGAGGTAGGAGATCCCAGAGGAAAAGATTGAGATTGAGCTTGGCCTTGCAGGCCATCCTAACAAATTTATTCTGAATATAATGGAGAGCTACTGGGGAGTTGGGGCTGAAGAGTGCTTTGTTCAGGTTTGGGGTTGTTTGTTTATTTGTTTGTTTGTTTTGAGATGGGCTCTTGATCTGTCATCCAGGCTGGAGTACAGTAGCATGATCATGACTCACTACAGCCTCAACATTCTGAGCTCAAGAGATCCTTCCACCTCAGCCTCTAGAATACCTGGGACTACAGGCATGAGCCACCATGCCCTCCCAATTTTTGTATTTTTGGTAGAGACAGAGTTTTGTAATGTTGTCCAGGCTGGTTTCGAACTCCTGGGATGAAGCAATCCTCCCGCTTTGCCCTCCCAAAGTGCTGAGATTATAGGCATGAGTCACTGTGCCCAGCCTGGATTTGTATTTTTAAAGGAACATTTTACCTACAGGGTTGACACTTTGGGAAGGAAGTCACAAAAATCAAGAAGATATGTTAAAGAGCTACTGCGATAATCCAAGTGAGTGAGTGATCCAACCACAGCAGGTAGCAAAACAAGTGACAAAAACAAAACAAAAGCCCTGGACAGATCAATTACAGAAAAAAAAAGTAGGGAAAAAGGTCACTGAGCAACAGATTAAATTTAAATCTCACTATGAATTGCCTTGAAAAAACTCAAACATAATAAGTACAAATGGAGAATGTTAAGTTGGTCGAACAGTTTAGAAATGATGCCAGTTCCTAGTCATCTGCTTGGCTGTTGAGTTCAAATAAAACAAATTCCGGCTGACCCTGAGAGAATTGCTTTTCCTAGTTTTACAAAGGAAGCTGAGCAACTTGGTATATCCCAGTCTGCGCCTGTTTCTCAGTCATACCTCTTCTTTCTTTAGCTCTTATATAAAACCTAGAAGGAAGAATTTCTGCCTCCAGAACTTTCTCTAAACTACTCAGAATATCAGGCTCTGATTCTTACCAAAGTTTGCATCTGATTGGACCCAGAATATAATTTGTCACATTTTTTCAAAGAAAAATATTTTGATCCATTCAATTTATTAACTGTGTGTCTCAAAGTATATGCCAGTTTCAGCTTAATAAATTATAGACATGTGATTCTCAGCTTGTTTTGATTACTGCTTTATATTGGGATCACCCAAATGCAAACTCTGAGACAGGATTACAGAGCAATTTTGGAAGGAGGTAAAGGAACCACTGGTAGGTAACAGGGAGATGAAACATGCAAGGGAAAGCTACCAATAAATTGTACCTATCAAGCCAGTTACAACCATGGGCAATCAAAGCTTAGTCCTCCTGGGGAAAACACTGGGAGCCACTGTAGTACATGCCCTGTGGTTAAGCCATAAGATAAATAAGGGAGATAGTGTATTTATACATACCAGCTGCCATCAGTGAATAACTAAGGGCCACCTCTGGAAATAGTTAATTCCCTGCATCTGCTGCACAGGTGGGCAAAGAGGCTTTGGCATCAGTGAAGTGAAAAAATGCAGAAGCTGGCCCTTTGGGTGAGTGGGCACTGAAATGATACGAGAAAAATATGGAGAAAGCCTTGTCAAGGTCTGTTAACAGCTATTGGGATATTGCGGCACTCTCGTAATAGATGCCACGAGAAACCTCAGAATTTGCTGACATGACAGGCCTTTCTTGAACATTTCCCTGTAAATAAGAATGGGTGAGATGCTACCATATCAATAGATTAGGTAACAATGCACAACGGTGTGAAATAGAAAAATCTTCAGGTCCCCTGTGTCATTAACTTTCATATCATTTATGTTAATTAGATGCTTGCCCCCCATAGAGTGCTTACACGTATAACCATTTTTCTACAATACATGACTTGGCTTTACCATTACAAACTTAGGAATGGCCTGAATAATTGGTTTTGATATCTACTGCCAGAAGGAAAGGCTATGAATTCATCAAAGATATCATTTTTTGTAAACATAACCCCAACATTTTAATAAGTTGTTACTAATAACATCATACCAATTTACCCACTCTCTGAGACATGTTCTGGCACCTAGCTTGTTTTAAAAGACACAACAGACCAGGCACTGTGGCTCACGACTGTAATCCCAGCACTTTAGGAGGCCGAAGCAAGCAGATCACTTGAGGTTAGGAGTGCGAGACCAGCCTGACCTACATAGTGAAACCCCATCCCTACTGAAAACACAAAAATTAGCCGGGCATGGTGGCGGGCACCTGTAGTCCCAGCTACGTGGGAGGCTGAGGCAGGAGAATCACTTGAACCCGAGAGGCGGGGGTTGCAGGGAGTCATGATTGTGCCATTGCACTCTGGCCTGGGCGACAAGAGCAAAACTCCATTTTTTGTTGTGTTGTTGTTTTTTGTTTTGTCTTTTTCTTAAGGTACAAAAAAAAATTACATTATATTGCCATTAGTTGGGTATGAAAATAATTAAATAACAAATGTTGAATTAATATGTGATGCACAGAAGTCAGCACAGCAACAAACAGAAACTTGTTCAGCACATGAATAAATGCAGTTCGTTTATACTCACATGGTTCTAAAACCCATCTTTGCATTGACAGACTATAAGAGAACTGACACCCTCGATTACAGCAAATTGCTTATCAAATTCTCACCACTCCAAACAGAACTACTTTTTCCAGATTGCTCATTGGTGTGATGGCACCTCTTTGAATGACAATATGACTACATTTTGTGAGATTGTAAAATGTGTCTCGGCCAATTATCTTACATGCATTTTAGGAAAAGATGAGCTATGTAAAAATTTGGACTTAACTAATTTTTAGTTAGAGCTGTAGGATAAAGAAAAAATGGTTTATTTTTACATAAACATTTTTCAAAGATTTGAAAAATAGAGTCCAAAAAAGGGATTCTAAAGTTGGGACAAGGACGTATCTTTCTTCACATAAAAAAAAAAAAAAAAATCATAGTAGCAGTAGAAATGTACTCCCAGAACTCTGTGAGATTGATAAATAAAAAAAAGTATAAAAGATCACCTGATAGATGAAATCAAACGTATGGAAAGATTCTGAACCTGCTGAACTCAAGAACAAGTGTTGTTCTCTGGCAGGATAAATGTAATTTTTCCCTCTCCTAGAGCAAAAATGTTTTATCAAATATTCCTGCAGCTTAGGCGAAGGGCATGTCAAAATATCTATTCATCTTTGCTCTCTGTTCATGACCAGTGAATAATTTTTGAACTGCTACCTTGATTGTTAGGGCAAGCAGAGCAAGCAGAGGGCATCCTTTGCAGAGAGGATATGAACTTCAAAGTTATTGCCCGTGAAAAGAGCTATTACTCACTGTAAATTAATAAATTAATATTTTGCTTTATATATCATCTTCTATAAACTTGACTGTTGAGAATTCATCACTAAGAAAACTAATCTGCTTTCAGTATAAAGACAAAAATAAACATGAGGCTGGAAAACTGGAATATAAGCCTTGCAGTGGGGAAACTCAAGACAAGTGACATAATTAATAGGTTTTATTATTAATGGAGCTCAATCCTCCTTAGAAAAATCCTGGAAGCCTTCTGGTTGGTCTTCTTTTACCAACACTTTTATCAAAAGCCTGAAAGCCTTCCTTTTACAACATTAGGGTTTGTGAAGTAAGGATAATGAATTCTTTTTTAAGATGAATAATATATTTAATAGTCATGAAAGCCAAAATAAAACTTAAAAATCAATATAATATAAAATTTCAAATACAGGGAGATAATTATCACAAATTATGCATTATGAACCAGAGTAGCAAACAAAAAAAGAAAAATCATATTTAATGACTATCACTAAATATTAGATATTAATATGTGAAAAAATTCAAGTCAGGTCTATACCCCATACTATAGGTTTTAATAAACAGGTAAAATATGTAAACATTCACTAGAAATTCTGAAAAGTGGAACACACTAAAAGAGAATAAATTATGTGCTATTTTCTTTACATAAAAATATCAAATTTAATCTCCCAAAATTCATTAGGGAGCGAAATAAGGAAATTGTAATTTAGAGAGCTAAGTTATAGAAAAAAAAACAAGTTAATAGTTTTGGAATTTGGAGCAGATCTAAATTTGTATACGTTTTAATATGCCTCAGTGACATAGTACATTTACTTTAATTATAAATAGGGATATAATTAGATGACTATTAACAAACTAGAAGCCATAATTAGGAATAAATAAGCTAAAAATATATATATTTTAGCTTCTACAAAGAGGAAACTGCCAAAGATGACAAAAATGAAGACATTGAGAATGTGCAGTAAATGATATCAGAGTCAAGACATTCTTACTTTACTCAGCTCTGTGAAACCAACAAATAATAAATAAAATAAAAATGGAAAATAACCCATCTTCACAAAGAGCCTAAAAATGGTTATTAACCCCTCTGCCCCAAAAACACACATAACACAAATAATGTCTACTAAATACAGTAAAATTTGTATCAAAATTACTAACATTTAGAACTAGTTAATTTTCCTTCAGCTCTCTTTCAGAGTTGCTATTGTCTGAATGTTCATGTCCTCTCAAAATTAATATGTTGGATTTCTAATCCCCAAGGTGATGGTATTAGGAGTTGGGACCTTTGAGAAGTGATTAGCTCATGCAGGTGGAGCCCTCATTAATGTTATTAATGTCTATATAAAGTAAGTTTGCTTCATCACATTACCTGACTTCAAATTATACTATAAGGCTACAGGAACCAAAACAGCATGGGTCTGGTACAGAAATAGATACATAGATCAATGGAAAAGAACAGAGAACTCAGAAATGAAGCCACACACCTACAGCCATCTGTTCTTTGACAAAGTTGACAAAAATAAGCAATGGGGAAAGGATTTTCTATTCAATAAATGATGCTGAGGTAGCTGGCTAGCCATATGCAGATGAATGAAACTGGACCCCTATCTTTCATCATATACAAAAATCAACTCAAGATGGACTAAAGATTTAAATGTAAGACTTCAGACTATAAGAACACTAGAAGAAAACCTAGGAAATACCATTCTGGACATTGGGCTTGGCAAAAAATTTATGGCTAAGTCTTCAAAAGCAATTGCAGCAAAAACAAAAATTGGCAAGTGGAACCTAATTAAACTAAAGAGCTTCTGCATAGAGAAAGAAACTATCAACAGAGTAAACAGACAACCTACAGAATGGGAGAAAATATTGGCAAACTATGCATCCAATGATGTCTAATTTTCAGAATCTCTAAGGAACTTAAACAATTGAACAAGCAAAAACCAAATAACTGCGTTAAAGAAACGGGCAAAAGACATGAATGGACCCTTCTCAAAAGAAGACATACAAGCGACCAACAAACACATAAGTAAATGCTCCACATCACTAATCATCAGAGAAATGCAAATCGAAATCACAATGAGATACCATCCCAAACCAGTCAGAATGGCTTTTATTAAAAAGTTTAGAAAAAAAAAACAAAAACAAAAACAGTTGCTGGTGAGGCTGCAGGGAAAAGGGAAAGCTTATACACAGTTGGTGGGAATGTAAATTAGTTCAGCCATTGTGAAAAGCAGTTTGGAGATTTCTCAAAGAATTTAAAACAGAACCTCCATTCAACCCTGCAATCCCATTACTGGATATATATCCAAAAGAAAATAACTCATTCTACCAAAAAGACACACGCACTTGTATGTTCGTCACAGCACTACTCACCGTAGTAAAACACAGAATCAACCTAGGTGCCCATTAATGGTAGACAAAGCGGGGTACATATACACCATGAAATACTACACAGCCCTAAAAACACAGCCCTTTATGTTCTTTGCAGCAACATGGATGCAGCTGGAGGCGATTATGCTAAGTGAATTAATTCAGGAACAGAAAACCAAATACCACATGTTCTCACTTATAAGTGGGATCTAGACATTGACACTCATAAACATAAAGATGGCAACAGTAGACACTGGACACTACTAGAGTGGGGAGGGAGGCAAAGGTGCAAGGACTGAAAAACTAACTACTGAGTAGTACTATGCTCAGACCTGGATGATGGAATCAACCATACCCCAAAACTTAGCATCACACAACGTACCCATGTAACAACATGTACACCCTAAATCTAAAATTAAAGTTGAAATTATTTTTAAAAAGGAAAATGCAAATTTAAATTACAATGAGATACCACTACATGCTTAATAGAATGGCTAAAATTAAAAAGTCTGCTATACCAAGTGCTGTTGGGAAAGTAAAATGATATCTCAAGTTTGGAAAACAGTTTGACAGTTTCTTAAAATGCTGAACATGCATCTATACCATGAGCCAGACATTCTGCTCCCAGGTGTTTACCCAAGATAAATGAATGTGTATAAATCCGTACCAAAGATGTGTACACAAATTTTTATAGCAACTCTATTTCGGTTAGCCCCAAGTTGATAACAATGCAAATGTTCATCAACAGATGAACAAATTTAAAAAATTGTACTATACTTATACAATTAAATATTACTTAGCAATAAAAAAAGAATGAACTATTGATGCACAAAACTGAGCATGAATAGCAAAATAATTGTGCTCACAAATGTCAAACAGAAATGAATACACTGTGTAACCCCATACGTAAAAAATAAACTATACTTTAATAAATATATAACATAATATATAATTCCATAAAATGTAAATTAATCTCTAGTGATAGAAAACATAGTAGTGTTGCCTGGGAATAGGGTAGCTGGGTAGGGTGGGAAGGAAGGATTATAAAGTTGCATGGGGAGACTTTTAGGGATAATGGCTATGTCCATTATCTTGGTTGTAATGAACCTGGATGGAAAACTCCTAAACAAAATAGTCACAAACTGAATCCAGAAATATATCAAAAACACTAGTGACCAAATTTGTATTTATTACCAACAATGCAACATCAGGTTAACATTAGAAAATCTATCCGTGTAATATATACAGTAGTAGATTGAGGAAAAAACATAATCTTCCCAATATATATGACATGTTTGCTAAAATCCAGCATGTTCTTATGATAAACATTCTTAGCAAATTATGAGCAGGAGATTTTCTTAACCTTATACACAATTCCTATAAAATCAATAAAACAAATATTATACCTGATAGTGGAATATTAAAGGTTTTCTCTTTGAAATACAGAAATAACAATGATGTTCACTATCACAGCTTCATTTGACATGGCATTGGTGGTTCAAAAAGTAGGAGGGAAAGGTTATAGAGACTGGAAGAAAAAGAAAACTATCATTATTGTCAGATTAAATGATTGCGTAGTCAAAACTCCAAAAGAATCTTTGGAAATATTCAAATTTAAAATATGGGTTTAACAAAATTACTGGACACAAAAATCAAATGGTTGAAATCAATTGCATTTCTATCTGCAAGAAAATGTAATTAACAAAATATAACATTTCTACTAGCATCAAAGAAATCTCAAGTACCAAACAGTAAGTATTTAAAATGTCTCTGTAAGACCTTGACACTGAAAAATAATTAAACTGTATTAAATAAACCTTAAAAAAGAAATATTTTCTGTTTATGTATTCTAATACTTGAGCCAAAAATGAAATTTGATAATTCTTTCCACTTACTTCAACATATTTTGCAATCCTAATCAAAATCCTAGTTCACTTGTGAAACAGATAGCTGATTTTAAAAAGTACAGGAAATACAATTGGCCAAGAATAGCCAAAACACTTGAATGGAGCAAAGTGGGGAAACTTTCTCTATCAGATATTAAGATTTACTACAAAACTATGCAATTAAAGTGAAATTAGCAATGACATAAGAATAGGCAAATAAGTAAAAGGAAAAAAGGGATAGTATGCAACTTAAAAAGATACACACTTCTATGAACACTTATTTTTATTTAAATTTTTAATATTTTTAATATCTTTATTTGTATATTATGTATTTTACGCACAGATTTTGACTTATGATAGCTGGTATTATAAGCAGTGCAAAAAACACACTGTTTTCAATGAATGTGCTAGGACATTAAGGTATCCATATAAAAACAAAGATGAAATTGATCCTATACCATTTACAAAAATCATCTCCAGGTAATATAGAGATGTAAACTTGTAAGGCAATATATTATAGGTACATTGAAAGCTTTCTTAAACAAGACATAAGAGCATTAACTATAGGCGGCTGCCATGTTTGTCTTACCTTGTGTTGTCTTGTGTGTTCATTCCTTTGTTCAGGAAACACGCAGACCCCAACAGTGGCCTACAGAGTGGGATATAGTTGCTGCTTGATGAGAACCACAGCTAGTCTATGAAGGTCCTGAAGAAGAGTATCACACGGGGGTGTACAGTGTTTGCGATACTGAGAGTCATATGAACCTGTCTGCTTTGAGATATTAAGAAGAATACCGGGGGGCGGAGCAAGATGGCCGAATAGGAACAGCTTCAGTCTCCATCTCCCAGCGCGAGCGACACAGAAGACCGGCGATTTCTGCATTTTCAACTGAGGTACTGGGGACATCTCACTCGGGAGTGCCGGACAATCGGTGCTGGTCAGCTGCTGCA